>NC_134857.1:75787704-76089892 GCF_049852395.1 Peromyscus maniculatus bairdii
TGGAAAGGTGAAATGTAACAGAGATACTGAAGTCCAGTGCAGCCAAGTACAGCACACACAGTAACTACAAAGGTGCTCCAGGCAGAGACCAGAGTCAGATGCAAAGCCTGCAGCAGCTAAGGACTGATCTTCAGTGTAGTTCTGTTTTTAATTATTTTTATTTTATGTGTATGTGTGTTTTACCTGTATGTATGTGTGTATGTATGTATGTATGTGTGTGTATGTATGCATGTATGTATGTTTGTGTTACATGTGCATGCAAGGTGCCCAAGGCCAGAAGAGGGTGTCAGATTCCCAGAACTGAAGTTACAGAGAGTTCTGAGGCCATGTGGATGCTGGGTCCTCTAGAGAGCAGCAAGTGCTCTTAACTGCTAAGCCACCACACCTGTCCCAGCAGCTAGTGATTTAGATATGATAGTCCATGTTTACTGTTATATTTTTACAGACTCAGGTCTTTATTAGATGGCTAAGAATATGATCGTTTATGATATATTAAATATCTGGGCCTTGCTAGATCAATTTCAGCTTTATGAATTCTAAAGGTTTTCAGTAAAATCCATTTAAAATTTCAGGGATTTGGTAGTATATACCTGTAATCTCAGCCCTGATGCAGATCAGTTCAAGACCAGCCTGGCCTACACAGTGAGATCCAGGATAGTGGAGGCTGCATTGTGAGACCCTTTCTCAACACAAAAATCAAAGAGCTTAAGGATAGCCTTGGCTACTACATTAAGACTCTGACTCAAACACAGCGCGCGCGCGCGCACACACACACACACACACACACACACACACACACACACAGTAACTCCAGTTCTTAGAGGTCTGGTACCTTTTCTTGGTCTCCATAAACACTGCTCACACATGATGCACAGACACACGTGTAGGCAAAACACCTTTACACATAAAATAAGGGTCAAAAGATGTTTTTTAATTTTAAAAATGGCAATCTCAACATTACCATATTTTGGGAAATGTATGATCATGAATCTTCAATGCTTTCTGTCACTATTTTGCTATATTCTATGCACATTTATTTGTTCACACGTGTGCTACAAACTGTAGTCTAAGAAACGTAAGATGATAGAAATAAATTATTTTATTTTCTGCAACTCTAGAGATTGAGCCTAGGTATGACACATGCTGAGCAGTCTGCCTGTGAGCCACATCCCTAGTTCTAGATATTCATAACCTAGGTGATTCTGTAATAATTTGTGTGAGAGTGCTCCACAAATGAGTCCCCAGTGCTCTTCACTTTCCTCTATCAGGTTTTTACTTGCCCAGGCTAACCTTAAAACCCTTGTTTCCAACATTCTACATATGTGGAATTACAACATGTGGCGCCATGCGCAGATCATGTTTTCTAAAGATTTACTCAGCCAGGTGGTGGTGGTGCATGACTTTAATCCCAGCTCTGGGAGACAGAGGCAGGCAGATCTCTGTGAGTTTGAGGCCAGCCTGGTCTACAGAGTGAGTTCCAGGAAAGCTAGAGCTACTACACAGAGAAACCTTGTTTATTCATTTGTGTTTATGCATATGTGTGTTTGCCTGTGCAACTCTCTGGAACGGGAGTTACAGATGGTTGTGAGCTAACATGTGGGTGCTGGGAAATAAACCTGATCCTCTCCAAGAGCAGAAAGCACTCTCAACTGCTCTAGCTACCTACTACCAGGTTTGAACAGTTATTTTTATTATTTACAAACCAGGTGTGAGATTTGGGGCTGTAGTTCAATGGCAGAGTACTTGCCTAGCATACATGAAGACCTAGATCCAACCCCCAATACTGCCAAAAAAATAAAAAGTAAATGAATAAACTGGTGTGATAGTTTTTACCAGTAAACCTAGAACTAGGAAAATGAAGGAAGCTCAGAAGTTCAAGGTCATCCTCCACTACATAAATTCAAGGCTAGTCTGGGCTACATAACACCTTCTTTAATTTCAGCACTTGGGAGACAAAGGCAGGTTGATTTAAGTGACTTTGGGCCAGCTATACAGTGAGACTGTCAAAAACCAAAAACCAAAAAGGGGTGGGGTGGGGTGACAACAACAACCAAGAATTAGCAAGATGGCTCAGTGGGTAAAAGTACTCACATGCTAGGAGAAAACCAACTTCCACAACACGTCTTCTGACCTACACACACACACACACTCTATCATTTATACCCCAATAAATGAATAAAGGAAAAGAAACTAAACACAAAAACTAATACATTTAAAAAATAAAATGTAGTATTTTATCATGTATCAAGCTTTCTAAATGTCAAATAGTCTACAAAGCATTTTATGTAAATTATTTAAATTCTCCATTTAGCGGGTTGTGGTGGCTCACAAAGCCTTTGATTCCAGCACTCCAAGAGAGAGGCAGGCAAATCTCTGAGTTCAAGGCCAGCCTGGTTTACAGTACAAGTTCCAGGACAGCCAGGGCTACACAGAGAAAACCCTGTGTGTGGGGGTGGGGTGGGGATGGGGGTCTCCATTTCACTATAATGTGAGTTTTACTGTTATTCCCATTTAAAAGCATTAAGAAGTTAACTACTGGGAGCTGGGGAAGTGGTTCCAAAGGAACCAGGTTCAAGAAGTTTCTTTTTTTTTTTGAGACAGGGTTTCTCTGAATTGCCTGGCTAGGACTCCAGTTCCAGGAGATTCAATGCTCTCCATGACAGTGTATCCACACTGTGCACACACAAAACACCCAGAAATATAAAATAAAAACAAACAAAACTTAAAACAAAAAAAGCTGGGCAGTGGTGGTTCACACCGTTAATCAAATAGTCTACAAAGCATTTAATGTAAATTAAATTCCCCATTTAGCGGGCTGTGGTGGCACATGAAGCCTTTGATTTCAGCACTCCAAGGGAGAGGCAGGCAAATCTGAGTTTGATCCCAGCAGAGGCAGGTAGATCTGAGTTCAAGACCACCCTGGTCTACAGAATGAGTTCCAGGACAGTGAGGGCTACATAGAGAAACCTTATCTTGAAAAACAAAAACAAACAATTAAGTTAACTACCGACTATAACAATTCAAAGCTCATGTTCTCGACTAGCTAATTAATATACGGAGTATATATCTCCCTTATCTATAAACTAAACACAATTGTTTATAACCTCTATAGTAGTTATTCTCAAAGTGAGAACTGGGGTCAGACTTAAAAATCCATTAATCAAGTCCTTTCTATGCTGTATGACGTCATCTGAGTGCTGAATGCCTCTGCTGGGGACTACCTTTTAACTGGGAGTTAGGGGTGCCATATCTCAGTAAATATGCACATATAAGTAAATACACTAGCATCTTATGAGAAGGCTATTAAGAAAATAAAACAGGGTAATATGATAAGAAGAGCAAGGAAAGACTGGAGAGATGACTCAGCAGTTAGGAGCATTGGTTGCTCTTCCAGAGGACCCAGGTTCAATTCCCAGCAACCACATGGCAGCTCACACCCATCTGTAACTCCAATTCCAGGGCTTCTGACACCCTCACAAAGACATACTTGCAGGCAAAACACCAATGCACATAAAATAAAAATAAATTACATATTTAAAAAAAAAAGCCTCGTGGTGGTGGCTCATATCTTTGATCCCAGCAGGGGCAGGCAGATCTCTGTGAAGCCAGCCTGGTCTACAGAGTGAGTTCTAGGACAGGTTCTACACAGAAAAACTGTCTTCTGTCTTGAAGCACAAATTTCAAATAACTCAACTTAATAGTTTGAAGATTTATTTTTTATTCTGAGATAATGTGCTTCTAATTCTAATAGTTTGTAAAATAGTAATTCTATCTTTTTTTTTTTTTTTTTTGGTTTTTCGAGACAGGGTTTCTCTGCGTAGCTTCTATCAATGGCAGCATTTTATGCTCTTTGGCAAAAAAAAAAAAAAAAAATTGACAAACTTAAGATTTCACACATTAGCCGGGCAGTGGTGGCGAACGCCTTTAATCCCAGCACTCAGGAAGCAGAGACAGGCGGATCTGTGAGTTCAAGGCCAGCCTGGTCTACAGAGTGAGATCCAAGACAGGCACCAAAACTACACAGAGAAACCTTGTCTCAAAAAACCAAAAAGGAAAAAAAAAAAAAAAAAAGATTTCACACATCAAGAAAAAGAAAAACTCAATTTGGGAGACGGTTCAGTCTATAAAGACTTCAGTGGAGGGAGTCGGCTCAGCTCTCTAGGGCTCACTGCCAAGGCAACAAGCACCAGGCCAAGGGCAGTGAGGGATCCTGTCTTAAAAAAAAAATAAAGGTGGGGCTGAAGAGATGGATCAGTGGTTAAGAGCACTGACTGCTCTTCTAGAGGACCAGGGTTCGATTCCCAGCACCCACATGGCAGCTCATAATTGTAATTCCAGTTCCAGGGGACCCAACACCCATGGGAAAACACCAACACACATAAAATAAAAAAAGAAAGTAAGTTAAAAATTTTTTTAAAGGCTTGGGGGGGGGGGGTTCCTCAGCAGTTAAGAGCACAGTTGCCCTTGCAGAGGACCTGAGTTAAGATTGTCAGCACCTACATACATGGTGGTTCACAACCACGTGTGACTCCAGTTGAAGAGGTTCTGATGCCACCTTCTGACCTCTGTGGGCACGTCATGCACATAGTACACAGATATACATGGAGGCCAAGAACTCAAATGCAAAAATTTAAAAAAATAAATCTTTAAAAAAAAAGGAGGTGGAACACCACCAAGGATGCTCTCTGAATGAAGGCTACCTAGTAACCCATTCATGTGAACACGCACACACACAAGTTAGTGGAGGAGCTGGATACAGTGGTGCACATCTGTCATCACAGCACTAGGGAAGCCAAGGCAGGGGAACGTTAACCATACATAATTCCTCGTCTCAAAATCAAACGACAAGGAAGCAGCAGTAGTGCGCCCTACACACTGCTAGGTCTTGTGTTCAATTCCTAGTGCCACACACATACATAAGTACATAAAAATAAAAGATAAAGAGGAAGCAAGGTGCCTCAACAGACGCCACTGGAGTTCTAACGCCTGTACCCTACGTGGTGGAAGGAGAGCCAAAATCCCGCAGATTATCCTCCAACCTCCGCATAAATGCCGCAGCATGAGTGCACGCATACGTGCAACACAATCAATCAGTGAGTGTGGGCATGCTGTGTGCTGGCCCAGTCTGATATGTGTCGTTCTCACCCTTCATCAATAAAGCTTCCTTCAGCAGCAGATACCCACAACTGGTCAAAACACAGAAAATAGGGGCTACAGGCTGCCCAACCAACACATCTACCACACAATTCCTACACCCAAGGTTCAAGGAATATCATGAAAGAGAGAAGAAAGATTTTAAGAGCCAGAGGCACAGGACATCTATTGCTATATAGTATCCCCTAGGAATGGCAGGGAAAATTAACCAATAAAACCTCAAAAAATGGCTGCCTGAACAAGATCAGGATAATGACAACACAGGTGATATGCGAACTTGGACAGCAACATTTCCCTAAGGTCCCACCCCTAGAGAAAGAGCTACAGGTGGTTATGGCTACTGAGACAAGAAAAATTAGTTTTCTCCATGGATGAACTCCCAAATAGGATGTCCAGTTCCAAGTGATCAGCTCCAGACATGTATAAAGGAACAACAGTAACTGAAGTCAGTAGGTATATATAATATACATGTACACACACACACACACACACACACACACACACACACACACACACACACACACCAACAACAACAATCAGAGACCATGAATTTGGAGAGGGGAGTTTAGAGGGAAGGAAAAAAAGAAAGGGTGGGAATGATATATGAAGTTCTCAAAAAAAAAAAAAAATTAGGGGGCTGGCTGAAGCGATGACTTTGAGATTAAGAACACTTGTTTGCGCGGCGGCGGCGGCGGCGGCCGCCGGCGCACGCCTTTAATCCCAGCACTCGGGAGGCAGAGGCAGGAGGATCTCTGTGAGTTCGAGGCCAGCCTGGTCTACAGAGCAGAGTTCCAGGAAAGGCGCAAAGCTACACAGAGAAACCCTGTCTTGAAAAACTAAAAAAAAAAACACTTGTTCTTGCAAAGAAACCAGGGTCAGTTCCCAGCAGCTACATGATGGTTCACAACCACCCTAACTGCAGTTCCAGGGAATCTGACACCTAACCTCCGCAGGTTCCAAGGACAGACATAGTTAACAGATATACATGCAGGTAAAACACTCATACACATAAAATTAAAAAAAAAAAATTTTGAGGGATGATGGGCTAGCAAGAGGGCTCAGGGGCTAAGAGCACTGGCCGCTCTTCCAAAGGACCCAGCACCACATGGCAGCTCACAACTATCTTTAACTCCAGTTCTAGGGGATGCAACAGACACACATGCAGGCAAAACATGAATGCACATAAAAAAAAAAAAAATAAGTCGCCAGGCAGTGGTGGCACACGCCTTTAATCACAGCACTCGTGAGGCAGATCTCTGAGTTTGAAGCCAGTCTGGTCTACAGAGCGAGTGCTAGGACAGCCTGTCTCAAAATGAATGAATGAATGAATGAATGAATGAATGAATGAAAATAAGTCATTAAAAAAAGAATAAGGCATTAAAAAAAGTATCTTTATCTTACCCTGAAAGTTTTACATTCCAAAGCAAAGAGGAACAGCTGTCTTTCTGAGGGGAGTAACCAGATTCTACTACTACTTTCTGTACGTGTATTTCTCCTGTTCTCCAGTTAAAATCTGAGAGGGTGCTGGAATCTGTAATACCACAAAAACCCAACTACTGTTCTTTTCTGACAACTAGACAAGTCGGCTAGCTGACTTGTGTAGCTGTTGGGTTGTTTTTACTACCATCTGAGGTCCTTCAACAAACTAAACCTCACGTGTACTTAGTTATCACCGTCAAACTGTTTTCGTGGGGTTTTTAAGATTTTTTTTATGTTTATGTGTGTGCTTGTGCAGGTTCATGGGCACCGTGTGCGTGTGTGTGCGTGTGTGTGTGTGTGTGTGTGTGTGTGTGTGTGTGTGTGTGTGTAGTGTCTGCAGAGGCCAGGCCAGGGCTCAGGATCCCCAGGAACTGAATTATAGATATCGATGAGCCTCCATGTGGGTGCTGGGAACTAAACCCAGGTCCTCTACAAGAGCAGCCAGTGCTCTTAACCACTAAGCACCCAGTCCCATAGTCAAATTTTTACAATAATTCCAAATATCCCACTGAACTTTTAGAAGTATTCCTATTAAATAACATAAACCTTTTTTTTTTTTAAATAAAGAAGATCTTTGATCTATTTATTGCCCCTGTACCTTCTCTCCCACCATAAACTCTGCACTATTGGCTAATAAAGCTCCATCTTAACTGTTTTCCAGCCACAAATGTTTTCTTATTGTTTTTTTAATTCACAAGGCATACTCTAGCCTCAGGAAGTTAGTGTTTTTCTTTCTTTTGGCTTTTAACATTTTTTAACAGATTTTTTTTTTTAAAGATAGATTGATTTATTATGTATACAGTGTTCTGTCTGCATGTATGCCTGCACTCCAGGAGAGGGCACCAGATATCATTACAGATGGTTGGGAGCCACCATGTGGTTGCTGGGGATTGAACTCAGGACCTCTGGAAGAGCAACTGGTGCTCTTAACCTCTGAGCTATCTCTCCAATCTGGCTTTTAACATTTTTTATTATCTATTTAATTGTAGGCATATGTATGCCGTGGTACATGTAATAACGACAGCCCATAGGAGTCAGTTCTCCTCTTCTACCATGTGGGTCCTGGGGACAGAACTCAGGTGGCCAGACTTGTGTGCAAGCACCTTAACCAACTGAGCCATCTCCTGACCACACTGTCCCATGCCTGGCCTTTCTACTGCACTGTTACCTTCTCAGTTTCCTTACCACTGACCTGACACTCCAACCCCTAACGCCCTGTCTTCCCTATTTCTGCTCTGTAGCATTGTCACCTTCTAACAGACCTCATTAACCCTTTATTCACTTATCTGTTGTCTGTCTTGACTCACTAGAGTAAGTTGTCTGACAGGAAAATGCCCTGCCCACTCTGTCCGCCTATGCCCTCAGTGCCCAGACAGTGCCCGGCACAACAGGTGTCCCGGAAGTATCTGCTGACGGTGAACAGGTACAGGAGTGCAGCGAGGGAGGAATCAATCTTCTGTTCTATGGCACATTGTGGTAACTAGAGATGCTCGACAACAACTAACCATATTTCAAAACAGCTCGTTAAGTTCTTCTGTTCTTTTTTACAGATTCACTTTTATTGCTTATATAGCTGTGTCTGTGAACATACATGCATTTGAGCATGCTGGTACCTACAGAAGCCAGAAGAGGAAATCAGACCCCTTGGCTGAGTGGTAGGTGTCTGTGAGATGCCCAATACAGTTCCTGTGATCCAAACTTTGTTTTCATGATAGAGCAACAAATGCTCTGCACTGCTGAGCCAACTTTCCAGCCTCTTGTAGAGGATTATCAATGTCCCAAACGCAAAGAAATGTCTGAGGTATCATCACATAAGCAACTACCCTTATTTATTCATTACCTACTATTATGAACATACTGAAATGTCACACTGTACCCATAAATTTGTACAATTATTATCTGTCAATTAAAAATAAAAATTGAACCAGATGGTGGTAGCATACTCTTGCAGGCCACAAGAATATATTATAGCGATTCAGTTGTATATTAAAGCTAGAAATTATACCTAGAAATTTCAAGGTATAGCTTTCATACAGCTGAATCTCTACAATATTTTCTTGAGGCCTACAAGAGCGTACACCTTTAATCCCAGCACTTGGGAGGCAGAGGCAGGCAGATCTCTGTGAGTTCAAGGCCAGACTAGCGAGAGCTAGTTTCAGAACAGACAGGGCTTTACACAGAGAAATGGTCTTGCCCGCACGCCTTTAATCCCAGCACTCGGGAGGCAGAGCCAGGTGGATCTCTGTGAGTTCGAGGCCAACCTGGGCTACCAAGTGAGCTCCAGGAAAGGCGCAAAGCTACACAGAGAAACCCTGTCTCGAAAAACCAAAAAAAAAAAAAAGAAAGAAAATCAAAAAAGAAAAGAAAACCAGTCTGGAGAGATGGTTCAGTAATCTAACTGCTCTGCCAGAGAATCCAAGTTTAGTTCCCAGCATCCACATATATGGTATATATGCATACAAGTAAGTAAATACTCAAACACATAAAAAAATCTTTTAAAAATAATTAAATTAAAATACAAATATATCACACTATACCAAACAAATCTGTCCACTGTCATCAATAATTTACATGTATTGAAAATAATCATTGGAGTAAGCAGATGTAAGTGAAGTGACTGAGTAATGGAATTAATCTTGGAGCTGAATGCTTTGGTCACTCCTCTCACTCTAGCTACTTGGGAGACTGAGGCAAGAGAATCCTGAGTTCAATGACAGCCGAGATAACACTCCATCTCAAAACACCCACACAAAAGTACTTTGTAGTAATCCCAGCACTTGGGAGGCAGAGCCAGGCAGATCTCTGTGAATTCGAGGCCAGCCTGGTCTACAGAGCAAGATCCAGGACAGGCACCAAAAACCGAACAAAGAAACCTTGTCTCAAAAAAAGGGAAAAAAAAGTACTTTGTAACTCCATATCTACTTCACCTGTATTATTCACACTGCGTATGTATATGTGCTGTTATACTCTACAAATCTAGCCTAAATGTCTACTACAATGGATAGATTACAAAGAAGGTAAATAGTTAAGGCAAATGTCAAGCTACATTTCAGAGACCAGACCTGCACAAAATGTCTTTGGTAAGTATAATAATCAAAGGTAAGCTAGCAGGCAAGAGTTAGCTCAGTAGTACAGGAGATCACATGCCTCTGGCATCTCAAGACTCTGTTACCCCACAAAATATATATGATAGCAGATTGAACTGTATACTGACCAGCATGCACTTCAAGCATTATGTGACCAAAACTTCCTTTTATTATTTAATGAACTTGAACCTCACATTCAGAGAGATTCTTATTTAGTACACAGTTTAAATATGTTCAACTTGTTTTTCCTTTTTTATTGATTAAAAACATGATTTTCAGAATATCAAATAATTATTTTTACCACAGTGGAGAAAGAATAAACAAAATATTAAAAGTGCCATGCGGCAGTGGCGCATGCCTTTAATCCCAGCACTCAGGAGGCAGAGGCAGGAGAATCTCTGTGAGTTTGAGGCCAGCCTGGTCTACAGAGTGAGTTCCAGGAAAGGCACAAATCTACACAAAGAAACCCTGTCTCAAAAAATAAATAGATAGATAGATAGATAGATAGATAGATAGATAGATAGATAGATAGATAGATAGATAGATAAATCCTCAGGACTAGAAAGAATGCTTAGTGGTTAGAGCAACTGATGCTCTTACAGAGGACCTGGGTTCCTTTGTAAGGTCCTATAGTCCACTTGAACCTGAAATTTGAACTGAGAAATCATTGCACAGCTCCACACAGGAACTGTGATCCCAGGCTAGTTTGTGCTAGTCAAAAAAGCAAACGACAACAACAACAGAATGATGACAGCGCCCACACAGCAGCTCACAGCCACCTGTGTCCAGTTCTAGGGGTCAACACGCTCCTGCTCTGCAGGCACCAAGCCCTCAAATGGGGTGTATACGCACGCAAGCACGCATGCACCCACGCACGGAAAACACTCATACATGTATATAAAGTAAAAATTAAAACTTCAACATTCTCCACAAAGAAATGTGTTTGAGGAGATAATACTTACCTTGGTTTGAACATTATATACAATATAAATATATATAGTCAGAACATAACTATGTACCATTTTATGTCAATTTAAAAACAAAAAAATTCGGTTCTCAGGGCATGGTGCACGCCTTTAATCCCAACACTCAGGAGGTGAGGCAGTTTAGCCTCCTGGTCTTCATAAGTCCAGGATAGCCAGCAGCACAGTTGAACCCTGGGTGGTGTTGTTTAAAGGTAGTACACACCTATAATCCCACCACTGGAGGCAGGAGGATAAGGAGTGTAAGGCCGGCCTGAACTGCATGAAACCCTAGCCCCAAAACAAAACAAACCAACCTCTACCACCCTAAAAGATTAAAATGAGACACAGTACCTCAACATTCTAGCTAATCTACATGGTCTAGGCCTGAATGATAAGCAAGTCATCAAGGGTTTTCTGCATTATAGAAATACTGTACGTATAGGAAAGACCATGTAGTATATACAGTGGCTGAAAATGCCTGGCTTATACTCTGGCTTAAATAAGTATTAGCTCTGTAACTAGGGGCAAGTTACATAACCTCTGTTCCTGTTTTCTCAAATGTAAAATGGGTCTCTAACACCTACTTTTAAGAATTATTCCGAGGATTAGTATATTATTCTGAGTTAGTATGTATAAAATGATTCTTAGGACAAAGCATGGAACATAGTAAGGACTTAATCAAAGTCAACTATAAAGTCATGCCAGCTTCATGGTCTGGTCCACTCCGGAATCTGAAATCAAAACTGAGAAATCATTGCATAGATCAAAGGCAGTAACTGTGATTCCAGGCTAGTCTGTGCTCCACAGTCAGAAAGCAAACAACAAAGAAGGATAGCTGCACATGTAAAAATCCCACAGGAAGACCACTGGGCTGACGGGAAAGAGGCAGCCTTACCTACCCTTTCCTTTTTTCTTCCCTTTCTCTCTCCTTTCTGTAGACAGGTCCTCCCTTGGCCTTAATCCTCCTAGCTCTGCTTCCTGAATGCTGTGATTACAGGAAGTGCCATCATACCTGGTTGCCTTTCTATTTTTTTGTAATTGTAACTAAAAATAGCTAAAGAAAGGGCCAGGGTGATTGCTCAAGTGGGAAAGGAGTTGGCCACCAGGCCTGATGATCTGAGTTCCATCCCTGAACCCACATGACAGAAGAGAACTGACTCCCACAAGGTGTCCTCTGACCATACATGCACTGTATTTACAAACAAATACCAAAAAAAATTGATAGCTGAATGGAAGCCTTAAGGAATGTTGTGGTTTACAACTGCTAATTAGACTTCTACTTTTCCTGCAGGAACTCATTTAAATTCTCACTTTGTTTCCTAAAACATATCAAACCACTCAATGACTAGAAATAAGATAAACAGGGTCTGGCTAAGAGTGCATACCGGTGTTACAGAGGCTCTGAGTTCAGTTCCCAGTACCCACATCAGCTATTCACAACTCCAGCTCCAGGGGATCCAATTCACATACCCCCAGACAGACACAGATGTAGAATTAAAAATAAAAATAAATCATTTTTTAAAAAAAGATAAAACAGAGGTATTGGGAAACAATGTTTCACTTTTGTTCCACTGGTTGTTCAGAATATCTTCTAATTCACTACGAGGTTGATCCAATTCTCTCCCCCTTACTGGGTGACCACACCTCTGTACTCCAAGCAAAGCTGTCCTGTAATTCTCCTGAATGCTCAGGGTCTCACAGTAAACAATTCATGTTTCTGTAGGTTAATTCTACACTAAGATACATGTATTATCTCCTTAAACCCAAGCCCCAGATTCTGAGTACAATGCTCCCTGTAGATAAGAGACAGAGCCCACGGTTTAAGTCCTCTGCAGTGCATCTGCCAGGATGGAGGACGGGAGCTAAGATCCGAACCTAGCGATGATTCTAAAGTCTGGGCTCTTCTGCCTTTCTATACTGACTCTTGTCTTACACTAAAACTGGGAGAGACAAATGAACTATAGAAATGATAACCTCATTAAACTACACCTCAAGTCCACATAAGAGCCACGTCCTGAACCAGCAAGTGAGCCACCCTACAGTTTTACTAAATTACAAATACTTTCAAAAACAGGAATTAAGAAAAAAAATTGTTCAAGTTTTTGGGGGGGTGGGGTTGGAGTTTTAGGGGGAGTAGCTCAGGTTGGCCTCAAACTTGTAATCCTCTTGCTTCAGAATCCCAAGTGCCAGGACTGCAGGCATGTGCAACCAGGCTAGGAGCAAGTATTGTATTAGCCACTTTGCAATATTATTTTGGCAAATATTTACTGATCTATACCAAGTGCTTGGGAATATAGAGACAAACGAGACACAGCCTTGACATTTGAGAAAAACAGGCAATAAAGATATAACAAGTAAATGCAGTAATTTAGCATGCAGAAAATAAAATGATATGCCTGCCAGGTGTGGCGCATGCCTTTAATACCAGCACTCAGGAAGCAGAGGCAGGAGGATCACAATGAATTGGAAGTCAGCCTGGTAGACACAGCAAAGCCCAGGCCAGCTAGGGCTATATGCAGTGAGACTGTCAAAAAAAAAAAAAAAAAAACACAGAGGACGAAGAGGAGTAGGAGGAAGAAAAGGAAAGAGATAATAGGAATTAAAGGTAATTCGAAAAGGCCTTCCTGAGGAGGATATATGTGAGATGAGATCCACATGAGAAGGTGGCAGGATCTGATGAAGCCTGAGAAGCAGGCAGTACAGGTGATACAGGCTCTTGGACCGACCACAGTACAAAAAATTTAACTTAACTCTGCTGCAACAGTATGTCAGTGGAAGGTTAGAAAGTAGAGGCATGAACTGGTGGGCATGGTAGCCCACACATTTAATCCAACACTCCCGAGGCAGAAACAGGCTGATCTCTTTGAGTTCGAGGCCAGCCTGGTCTACATAGCAAGTTTCAGGACGGCCAGGACTACACAGAGAAACCCTGTCTTAAAAAAAAAAAAAAAAAAAAAAAAAAAAAAGAGCAGAGGCATAATATCTGTTCATATCATAGGAAGATCACATCAGAAAATAAGGATGGTGGTGAACAGCTACAAAACCAGCATCAGGGAGGCTGAGAGAGGATGCTGCTGCAGGCTGGAGACCAATGTGGGCTCTATGTTGAATACCAAACCAGCTGGGTAACTCAGACAGAAGATGATGAATGTTACACACAGGCCTAGAGCAAATCAATGGGACCTGCCTATGGAATCCAGGAAGCATGCTTGTGCATTAATTTTTTTCTTTACAATGCATAAAGTCTGTCACTGTTACTACACATCCTAAGATTAGGATACAGTGAAAACACCTCTGAGGACTTGAGCTATCTATAAGGAGTCCAGTGGAAGTGCTTGCACAGAACTCGGGAGGCCCTGGGTTAGATGCATCATAAAATGAAGAAAGAAAACAGGTCTTGAATATCCAGCAAAGTCACTTAAATTTAACTGAGGTCTAAATGACTAAATACTGCGTGTCAGAAGAAAAGGGAGAGGCAAAAATGGCTTCAGGAAAACGCAGAGAGATTGGGAATGCCCGGTATCTACCTCACAATTTTGCCTAAGCAAACTTAGCAACCAAACTCTGTCGAGATCTACAAAAAACCACAGGCCTAATACACCAACTACTTGTGTCTGCCTCTTCACCACTCAGGCGGTGTGAGGCAGATACCCATCACGCGTACATACCAATGTCCACAATTATTCTTAGCTATTTAGAAAGCTACATTCCACTCTGCTATGACATTGACAGCAGGTTTTAGAAAGCCAAGTGCATTTAACTTTATTTAAATTTTGCAGAATGCACTTTTTAGATAAAATATCACCCTCCTACTCTTAGTTCCAACAAAGGAAATAAGCTCAGACACAAAACAACAGCAGAATGGGAAAAATTCTGGTCTCATTGCTGACTAGGAAAAAAGTATGAACTGTCACTTGTGATTCCACAAAGCAGAGACAGGAACCAACTTATTCTCGAAAATAATGTAACCATAGAGTTAAAACACCAAAGACCAACAGCAGGGAATGTAAAAATGCTTCCTAACTTAAAACGGAGTGGAAGATGTTCTCAGCACATCAGCACTGTTGACTACCTTGACATACCAAATACATCAAACACTGTTTCAGAGGTAATGACAGAGTCAAATCCTAACTACATCATTTTACTGAGTAACCTTTAGCAACGTGACATTTCTGAACCCTAGTCTCATTTGTAATACTGTAGATTATAAAGTATATTCTAAGGTTTAAGGAAATGGCTGGCATGTGGCAGATACTTAGTCTTTGAAGGTGATAGCATATTTGATATTGCAGAGTCTAATTTTCTCTATGGCAAGAAATAAATGAAAAGATCTGATAATAGCAAACAGACACCTAAGCCAGTCTTTTTTCTTCAACATCCTCCTCAGCACTGCATTTTAAAGAACCAGAGAACAACTGTCCCATCAATAACTTTAACTACAAAAGGTTTCAAGTTTGGGGCCTTTAATTTTGAAGTTTTATCCATCCGTTCAGGAACAAGTAAACTCAAAAATATTACAGAAGCAAAGACAGCCACGCAGTAAGAAACCTGTTAAATGGGTAGACTGGCAAGAGGCTATAAGGATAGAAAGCCAACTAAAACTCAAATATGTATGGAGTTGGGATTAAGGCTGCTTGGAATTTAAAATGTAGCCCAAGCTGACCTCAAACCTATGGCAATCCTCCTGCCTCAGCCTCCAGAATGGCGTGAGCCACCACGCCCAGTTTAACAATCCACATTTTTAGAAGACCTCTTTTCTATATTAAAGCGGGGTTGTGGGGAAAGGCCCGCAAGTTGTGGGTAAAATATATTTGGGGAAAGTGTTATATGCTAAAATAAATAACATGAAGAAACCTAGACTTCCCATTTTGATTGCCTATGCAAACAAACTCAATTCTATAAAATGTGCTTCAGGTGACTAGAAGTGGCCGGAATCATTCTATGCTTCAGTACCAATGAAGATACTGATTGCAGTTTCTCAGTTGTGTCTCGTCAGTATCCCCAAGTCCGTATTTTACTGCTGCAAACACAGGTCAAGAGAAAACAGGTGGCCGCCTCACAGCTCGGTCAGAGCGCCTGGTGCTTCACATTCAACCTCCTTACAACACACGCCAAGTTTCACCCACATTAATCGGGGGAAGGCCCCTCTTCATACCCATCACGAGTTTCACGTCGGCGCAAAAACACTGAATGGGCCAACACATCCCCGGGACGTGGACGGCTCACACCCTAAGCTCGACTACCAGGAACCCCGGGGATCACCACCACGCCACGGCCTCTAAGAAACAAACGGACGCTGCCATCTCCGTGAAGGTGCAGAAGCACCAAGAGCACCCCTTCCAGGGCCCGGGGGGGAAGCCCGGACACCTCCGTGGGTCTAGGCCCAACGGCCCAAGGTCACGCCAGATGAGACGCCCAAAGAATTCCGAGCGAGGAGCCCCCTGCAGAGCAGGGCCGGCCTGCCCGGGAATGGAGTCCGGGCTGGGACACACTCGCGTCCGGGGCGGCTTGGATGTGAGCCCTAACTGAATGCAGCGGCTCGGTGGGCAAAGCCCCGAGCCCCGGGGGCCGCGTCCCCTCCACCTCCCCCCCGGGGTCCCCCTTCCCCGGCCGCCCCCACACTCACATCGCCGCAGCCACTTCATCCAGTGGTAGACGATGGTGCTGTGGTGCTTCTTGTTCTCGATACACCAGGACGACAGGCCTTGAATGGATTCCATGGTGTTGGTCACCGACTGGAATTTCCGATCCAACGAGGACTCCAGGGCCCCGGCGGACGAGGCCGACGAGGAGGAGGCCTTCCCGCTGCCTCCGCCGCCGCCGGCCGCCATCTTCCCGGTTTGCACAAGCGCCGCTGCTCCTCTGACGGCGGCGGCGGCGGCGGGAGCGGGCAAAACAATCACTGCGAGTGCGTGGAAGCAGCAGGCGGGGAGGGAGGCCGGGGGGTGGGGACGGGGCGCGCGCCGGGCTCCCCTGCGGCCGCGGGCGGGCGGGCGGGCGGCTGGGCTCGCCGGCGGCTCCCCCACGCTCCGAGGAGGGGCGGCTGCGGGTTTCGCAGGGTGGTCACTGTGCTTCGGGGGTCGTGTGTACACCGGGAGCCGGGAGAGAACCCGCGCGGGGAGCAGGGCCTGCGACGCCTTTCCAAACGCCCGGCGCCGGCCGACGCGGACAGGTTTTCCCCCCTGGCGGCCCTCAACGCTCACGGCCCTTCTTCCCTCATCCCGCGGGCCAGGCCTCCGCGGAGCCAGGGAGGCCCTCGTGTCGGGGACGTAACACTACCAGACTGTCCCTTCGGGTGCAGAACGCTTTCCTTTGGAGACTCTGCCACCGCGGAGAGGCCCCAAGCTACCTAGGCAGAATTTTTCCCCCTTTTTTTTTTTTTTGCAACGCAATAGCAGCAATGGCCCAGCCAAGGGCAACGCGCACGCGCGCGGCGGCCCCGCCCCTCCGCTTCCGTCCCGCCCTGGAGGGGCGGAGGGAGGCGTGATGGCTCGGCCGTCTGACCAATCCGGGGGAAGGGTCGGGGAAGCGCGCGCGCGCGACTCCGGCCGGGCCTGGGCTTGTGCGCCTGCGCGTCAGGGCTGCGCGGGGCGGGCTGGGAGGAAAACCCGGGGAGGGCCGGAGGAAGGAGCCGGGGGAGAAGCCTGGGATGGGAGGAGAGCGGTGGGAGTGCCGCGCCCTGCCTCTCGCTGCTGCGTGGCGGCGAGGTGGCTCACTCGGAGCCTGTACTCGCACGGGGCTGCGGAGTCCCCGCCGTTTCGCGGCCGCTGTTTTCTGGCAGCATCCGCTGCTACCGCGCCTCAGGCGGGGAAGGGCGCGCGACAAAATGGCTGGCGTCCCTCCTGCGGCGTGGTGGGAGGTGCGCATGCGTCAGGTCGCGGTCGCCGGGCTCCGCGCAGACTCAATGGGGTTACACGCCCGACTCGGGTGGTGGTCGCAGCCCGTCGGCCGTCCGCGCTCCAGAAAGAGGGAATTAAGGAAAAGCACACGAAATTTCCCTGTAAAGTTTTCGAGGCGAGGGGATGGCAGTTGACAAGATGTCGCTTCCCTGGTCGGTTATGATAATCTCACAGCGGCGTGATGCGCTGTAGGTTACGAGTCCCGTGTATCGCGTTTATTAGCGTAGACTCAGATTAACCATTACATCTCATCATCAGGTTCACATTTAGTATTCATCACTGTCTTGGTGCCAAGAACTATTCTAGCATCGGGAATATGATGGCAAAAGAGACCAAATTCCTCCGGCTTGATGTTATATCAGGATCAAACCACAAGTATGTGTCATGGAGTAAGGAGTCAGAGGCATGAAATAGGATTAAGGGAGAAAGACTGAGTATATGAGTAAAAATGGTGGGAACTAGTTTTTCAAAGGAGATACTTGCCAGGCGGTGGTGGCGCACGCCTTTAATCCCAGCACTCAGGAGGCAGAGGCAGGTGGATCTCTGTGAGTTCGAGGCCAGCCTGGGCTACCAAGTGAGTTCCAGGAAAGGCGCAAAGCTACACAGAGAAACCCTGTCTTAAAAAAAAAAAAAAAAGAGAGAGAGAGAGAGAGAGAAAGAGATAGTTGAGGGAAAAGGCACCAGGTCTAGGCACAAATGGGAAGGGAAGAGAAAGGTCTGGGAAAGAACACCACGTGCCAAATCCCTAACCAGGACTGTCTTTAACACACCGAGGAAGAACAAGGAGACCAGTGTGACTGGGAGATAGTCAGAAAGCCGGGAAGACAAGAGGCAAAGGAGGGAAGAGGCCTCCTGTAGGGACTCGAAGCCACTGTAACGACCCTGGGTTTGTTTCTTGTTTCTTTTGAGACAGGGTTTCTCTGTGCAGCCCTGACTGTCCTGGAACTTACTCTGTAGACCAGGCTGATCTCAAACTCAGAGATCCTATCTGCCTGCCTCCCGAGTACTGAGTATAAATGCCTGTGCCACCACTGCCTGCCTGACTTTGAGTTTCTTAAAAGAAAGAAATTGCCGGGCGGTGGTGGCGCACGCCTTTAATCCCAGCACTCTGGGAGGCAGAGGCAGGCGGATCTCTGTGAGTTCGAGGCCAGCCTGGGCTACCAAGTGAGTTCCAGGAAAGGCACAAAGCTACACAAAGAAACCCTGTCTTGAAAAACAAAAATAAATAAATAAATAAATAAATAAAAAAGAAAAAAAAAGAAAGAAATTATAGCAGTTTTAAAGACCTTAATTTCTGGGAGAACCCAAAACAGCTTGACCACACAACTGCCATGACAGGCTTAGAGGCCCAGAACAGCTTCTGTGACAGGCTTACTGGCAGGCAACACCCCGATCCAGGAGAGGCCATGAGCTGACCCCAGCCAGGGAGGGCCTGCATCTAAGGGGAAATACCTGACATTCCAAACATTCTCCTAGACAATTTTCAGCCATTCAGGGTCCTTAACCCTGGTAATCCCCTCACCACAACCTCTGCTATGATAAAAACCCTACCCTGCCCAGGCTAGGGGCTCTCTGCTCTCACCACTGCATCAGAGAGAGAGACCAAGCTCCAAGCTTGAAATAAAGGCTCTTGGCTTTTACATATGTGATTCAGTCTCTGTGGTGGTCTTTTGGGGGACCCCAAGATCTGGGCATAACATTAATGACTTTGAAGATCCTAGAATAAGGCAGCTTCTCATTCTATACAATGAATATTCTGATGAGCTGAGCAAAAGCTTGGCATTGCAGATAGAAAAGAGCCATGGAAAGAAGAAATAGTTATTTTCCTTCCAAAAGGTAAGCAGGGCTTCCTGATGACAAGCTATAACTGACCTCCTTAGGGATTTGACTATTAGCTCTTTCCTGGTTTCTCGGGAGATCAAAATAAACAAGTTTCACTTGATCACATGGAGCTTTCACATGTGACTCCATTTGTTTTGGTTGACCAATAGCCTTCTGTAAATTCTAACAGTCTTTAACTGAAATAGTAAGCAAGCCCTTTTAATGAGGGGAGCACTGCTGGTGTGTGTGTGTGTGTGTCTGTGTGTGTCTGTGTGTGTCTGTGTGTGTCTGTGTGTGTGTGTTCACTCTTGGAGGCAAGAGGAGGACCTCAGGGGTTCAGCTCTATCTGTCTCTACTTACTGTTCTGCCTGTGTCCAGCAAGCTCCAACAATCCTCCTGTCTGCCCAACACAAGCTGGGGTTCTGGGTCTGCAGAAACAGCTGTCTTCTTTTCTTTTCTCTTCTTTTTCTTTTCTTTTTTTTTCTTTTCTTTTCTCTTCTTCCCTCTTTTCTCTTCTTTTCTCTTTTCTTTTCTCTTCTCTTTTCTTTTCTCTTCTCTTCTCTTTTCTTTCCTTTCCTTTCCTTTTCTGAGAAATGGTCTCATTTCATAGTCCTGCTGGGCTTGGAACTGTGTAAACCTGGCTGGCTTCAAAGAGATACACCAGCCTCTGCCTCCTGAGTAATGGGATTTATCAAGTGCTTCACCGTGAATGGTTGTTTATGGTCTTAACTTTCCTTTTTTCTGTTGGATAATGTAATGGTTTCAGAGGAATATTGTCAAATCCCACCAGCCCCTGAGGTTAAGTCTCCTGGGATGGAAATGACAAAGATCTGCATGGGGTAAACAGGTGAGTCCAAGCCTTTGAGTAGTGTGAACAAAGCACTTCCCATTTTTTTCTATTAAAGCAAGCCATCCTGGAGTTGTATCCATGCCAGTGGATGTCCATACGCTCCAGGAGAGAATTTGACATTGGTGCTGCCATTGTTGCTGTTATAGCAGTGACAGCCACCGCTGCTACTGTTTCTGGGATTACCATTTCATAATTGCTTACTACAGCTAGCACAGTGGAGACCCTGGCAGCAAAAGCAGCTACCACAGTCAGTTAATCTTTCATTCTATTGGGCATGATAAAATCAATTCAATAGTTATATACATTTTGATTGGCTTTAAAAATTATAAATTTATAAACTCAAGTTCCATTTGCTTTTGGGATACCATCTTACAAGGGCTCCAGTTTGCAGTAAGGCTCGTTAAGGAAGGGAATAGCTCAGTTGTCTTTAGCCTACTGGCTATGGGTGGGATAGGACCTCTGTTGGTCTTTTCTGTGTCAAACACACAGATTGCAAGCCCAGTGCCACTTTGAGATCTTTGGCAGCAATCAACTCTGCAGCTCACGCATGATTGAGCCTGTATGATAATGAGTATTGAGAGATGGGTAATACGTGGGGGGCGCTCACCAACCTAAGACAGAGCACCTGTGTGGCCTGGGTAGGCGTCTCCATGACAGGTAAGGTGACCTGCTGACGTCCCAACCCAAGTCAGAAGCTCATTTTTTAGTAAAAGAGAGGACCTGTAGGGCCCTGGCCCCCGTTTTGGGTAACTGTTGCCTTGCTTGCTGACCTTGACCTTGATATCCTCCCTATGCTAATTCCCTGCTGGGTTCCACCCTCCTGAATGCTTAAGGGAAGTTCCTTGTCTGTGTATCCTGCATAATGGGTGTTAACAGCTTAGATGCAAGATTGTAAAATATCAGTAGCAAACTTCTGCCCTCCGGGGTCCTCCCATTGTTCTGTAAACCTGTATTTATTTAAGACCTCCTCCCTCCTTCAATAAACGGCATTCGCCACTAAAAAAAAAAAAAAAAAAAAAAAAAAAAAAAAAAAAGTAAAGCAAGCCAAACAAGGTGATGCTTACAGTTAGCTTAAGGGAATAAATACAAGGACAGCCAGGGAATACACCTGATGATATGTCTTACCATCTTCAGTCACGTGAAAAGAGCCAAGAATATTCCTCCTAGGCCTTTGCCTTTCCCACAGAGATGCTGTGGACATGCCAGGACATTCCCTTGAAAGTCCTTGCTTTCAAGTGGATTCACGTATCATAGTTCATGCAATAATTTCTAGCAGGCCACCTTGTGGGAAAAACATTCTGCACACTACTCCATCCCTAGTTCACAGTAAATTCACATCAATTTTTACACAGGCTCTCACACAAGATGTCTACAAATCAGACTACTTGGCTGGGCATGGTGGTGCACACCTTGAATCCAGCACTCAGGAGGCAGAGGCAGGCAGATTTCGGTGAGTTTGAGGCCAGCCTGGTCTACAGAATGAGTTCCCAGGACAACCAGGGCGACACACAGATAGAAACTCTATCTTGAAAACAAAGACATACCGAAATTCACTGGCAGCTACAATTTCAGGTATTTTTTCAAAACCTTTCCAATTTGTCATAATTATTTGATCAGTTAATACATGTCAAGTGCTTAGAGAAGTGCTTAGCATATGTGAAGGCTTGGTGACACCAGTTACTATTACACACTTATAAACCTCTTTAAAAAGGATATTTTTAAAAGATTATTATTTATTTATTGTGTATATAGTGTTCTTCCTGCATGTGTCCCTGCAGGCCAGAAGAGGGCACCAGATCTCATTACAGATGGTTGTGAGCCACCATGTGGGTGCTGGGAATTGAACTCAGGACCTCTGGAAGAGCAGGCAGTGCTCTTAACCTCTGAGCCATCTCTCCAGTCTGGATTTTATTTTTTTAAAGTGTAAGTGTGTGTGTGTGTGTGTGTGTGTGTGTGTGTGTGTGCGTGCGTGCGTGTGTGTGTGAGAGAGAGACAGAGACAGAGACAGAGAGGAAGAGAGAGAGAGAATGTCATTGGAGGCAAAGGCAGGGGACCCGCTGAAGGTTGTGAGCTGGAACTGAACTCGTACTCAGGAATCACTGCAAGTGCTCTCAGTGCCTGAGCCACCCCGCTTCCCCTGGCCCAGCCTTGTTTGTTTCTTCCCTTCTGTTCTTGGGGGGTCAAAGCTACAGCCTTTCCCATGCTGTACCCCAAGCCCATTTACTTCAGTTGTTATTTTGAAACAGGGTCTCGCTTTGTAGCCCTGGCTGTCCTGGATCTCAGTGTGCAGACCTGACACCCGCCTCTGCCTCTCAAGTGCTGGGATTAAAATGTGCCCCACCATACCTTGCCAACTTCAGTTTTTGTTTGTTTGTTTAATTTTTGAGACAGGATTTCCTTTGTGTAATAGCTCTGGCTGTCATTTTGTAGACCAGGCTGGCCTCACATCCACAGAGATACACTGTGCCCAGAAAGCCCACCAAAATCTTAAAACTCCTACCTTCCCAAAGATTTGGTTTATCACCTACATTCAGATTCATTTAAGTTGAATATCCTAGCTTTTACTGGTGTTTTATTTTGTTGTTTGTTTTTGTTTTGGGGTTTTTTTTTGTTTGTTTGGTGTTTTGTTTGTTTGTTTTTGGTTTTTGAGACAGGGTTTCTCTGTGCAGTTTTGGTGCCTATCCTAGATCTCGCTCTGTAGACCAGGCTGGCCTCAAACTCACAGAGATCTACCACCACCACCACCGTCCGGCTTATTTTGTTTTAAAACAGTGTCTCATACAGCCTAGGCTGGCCTTGAACTTCTTAGCCAAGAATGACCCTGAATTTCTCATCCTCTTGCCTCCTACATCACTGCCTCCCTGCTGCTGGGTTTACAGGCATGTATCACACCTAGTTTCCTGGTTTTGAACCCACCCTTTCCCTCTACTTATCAACCCTCAGACCCTCTGGACTCTTTCATTAATCCCTTGCCTTCTGAGACTATCATTGTTCTCATGAGAGGTGCTTTATCCAACTAAGCTACACAGTCACCTGACTACCATTGTTTTTAACGGGTCATAACACTACCCAAGGCAGCCTATTTGTTTTTGTTTTTTTGTTTGTTGTTTTTGTTTTTGTTTTGCTATGACCAAATATCTAACAACAACAACAAAAAGCAACGTATAGAAGGGTTTGTCTTGTCCCGCAGTTTGAGAGGTTATAGTCTACCATGGCTAGAAGGCTTGGAGGTGCTGGTTGCATCACTTCTGCATTCAGGGGTCAGAGGGATGGCTACTGATGCTCACTCACGTTGTGTCACTTGTAGCTAGAGTTTTCCTGCCTTGCCCACAGTCAGGACAAATTTTTGTCACCCGCCAGTCCCACAGCCGCTCAGACCCAGCCAAGTAAACACAGAGACTTATATTGCTTACAAACTGTATGGCCGTGGCAGGCTTCTTGCTAACTGTTCTTATAGCTTAAATTAATCCATTTCTATAAATCTATACCTTGCCACGTGGCTGGTGGCTTACCAGCGTCTTCATATGCTTCTTGTCCTGGCCGCGGCTGGCAGTGACTCCTTCTACCTTTCTGTTCTTTCTTTTCTCTTCTCTGTTAGTCCCACCTATACTTCCTACCTAGCCACGGCCAATCAGTGTTTTATTTATTGACCAATCAGAGCAACACATTTGCCATACAGACCATCCCACAGCAGTCACTCTGCTTCTTGTATTCACTCTGGGGCCCCCAGACCATACCCACTGCATCTCTTCTCTTAATTAAACCTGGAGATGCCATCATGGACACTCCCAGAAGGGTGTCTTCTGGAAGATTTCAAGTGTAGTCAAGTTGGCAATGAAAATTAACCATTATAACCTTTCACTTCAATGTTTTTGGTTTACACAGTGATACCTGATGTGTCTCTAAGTTCTCTATTAAAAAATAAAAACATAGGTATATTGGCATACACACATAATTCCAGGACTTGAGAAGCTAAGAAAGAATTCCAGGTCTGCCTGGGCTACATAATGAGTTCCAGGCTAGCCTGGGCTACAGTGTAAGACTCCCATCTCAAAAAACAAAACAAAAAAAGTGGGCCAGCAAGATAGATCAGTGATTAAAACAGCTTGCTTGAACCTGAACATATACACATACATACAAATAAGACTGAAAGATGATGTGTCTTGTAACTTACCAAGTTAAATACAAGTTCTCTCCAATTACTACAACCTAACTTTTCAGTAATAGATGCCTTTCCTCCCCTATGGTTTCCTGGAGTCCAAGCTTTTTTTTTTTTTTTTTTTTTTTTTTTTTTTTGGTTAGCATATCTCAAAATTCTCCAGTTAGAATTATCCTATACAAAATGGTTTCTTTCCTTACCATAATTGCCTTTCTTCCAGTGCAGAACCAAACCCAGATCATTAAGCATGATACTTCTTAAATACTTCACTACTGAAGTATACACCACAAATTTTCTATTTCTTTACAATTTTTATTTATTTTTGTTGTTTTTTTTCAAGACTGGGTTTCTCTGTGTATCCCTGGCAGTCCTATTTTCTTTCAAGTGAAATTATTTGTATGTTTTTATTTTTATTTATTTATTTATTTATTTATTTTTGGTTTTTTGAGACAGGGTTTCTCTGTGTAGCTTTGCGCCTTTCCTGGAGCTCACTTGGTAGCCCGGGCTGGCCTCGAACTCACAGAGATCCGCCTGGCTCTGCTTCCCGAGTGCTGGGATTAAAGGCATGTGCCACCACCGCCAGGCGTATGTTTTTATTATCTTCAGAAATATTGACAATCATAAACTCAAGTTCTCTCTAGGCCACAGAGTGAGTCCAAGGCCAGAATGGACAACTTAAGATACTTTCTCAAACTAAAAAGAGGACTGGGGATATACCTACTAAAGTAGTTGCCATCACCAGGCAATGGCAGTGCATGTCTTTAATCCTAGCATTGGGAGTCAGAGGCAGGTGGATCTCTGAGTTTGAGGCCAGCCTGGTCTACATAGTGAGTTCCAGGACAGCCAGGGCTACTCAGAAAAATCATGTCTCCAAAGACAAAACAAAACAACAAAATGTGTTACCATCCTCATCTACCCAGCTTTTCCCCAAAGGACACTGCAGTATCACCAAACGCTTGTATCTTGGGATTTTTTTTTCCTTTTTAATTTTTATTTCATGTGCACTGGTGTTTTCCCTGCATGTATGTCTGTGTGAGGGTGTCAGATCCTCTGGAACTAGAGTTACAGACAGTTGTGAGCTGCCATGTCGGTGCTGGGAATTGAACCCAACTCCTGTGGAAGAGCAGCCAGTGCTCTTAACTGCTGAGCCGTCTCTCCAACCGCTGAAGGGGTTGTTTTTGTGTTTGCTTTCTGAGACAGGATTTCTCTGTATAAAGTGAGTCTCTTTTCAATTAAAGGCTGCTGGCAGCCAGCCGTTCCGATTCACCCTCAGAGCATGTCCAACTCCTCCTTGTTCTAGGAATTTATCAGAACCACTGGGGTAGATATTAGGACAAACAGCTGTTTTTTAGAAGGACTTTGACCTTGAAGAATCCTTGTGGAAAACAGTGATTGTTTGGCTGAAGGGGCTTTGCGGCCATCCCGTGGCTTTGCTCACAAGACGGCTCAGGCACACCTGAGAATCCTGTCTTAGTGTATATTGCACACGATACAGAATAAAGACTAGTGTCATGGGGGCATGTGATGCTCTCCTTTAGAAGTCATATAAATTGGGCTAGAGAGATGGCTCAGAGGTTAAGAGCACTAACTGTTCCTCCAGAGGTCCTGAGTTTAATTCCCAGCACCCACGTTGTGGCTCACAACCATCTGTAATGAGATCTGGTGCCCTCTTCTGTGTACATAATAAATAAATAAATCTTTAAAGAAGGAGAAGGAGAAGAAGAAGAAGAAGAAGACATGTAAATTAATTAGGGATCTTGGTATGAGGAAATACTTCAATCAGTAATATGCTTTTGTACATCTGTTCAGGGTTCAGAGAGGCTGGACCTTCCTCCTGCCACATAGGCCTCAAAATTTCATCTTAGAGTGCCTTCTTGCTTCAACTGATCTGTGCTACACAGTGCACCCCAACACCTCCTTCTCTCTGTCCCGCGTCCCCCCCACCCCATGACTTCACACATCTGCTTTGGGACCTGAATACCTCCCACCACCACCACCCTGCCCCCACCCCCTGCCGAAGCAGGTCTTCGGCAGAAATTACTTGTGTGTGTGTGTGGGTGAGGGGCTCTGGCGTGCCTCAGTACACTTGTGGAGGTCAGAGGACAACTTCAGTTGTCTCTCCGTGTGGATTAAACACATTAGTGATTAACTCCAAGTTACCAGTAATGTGTTGATTTTGCATTAAGAAATCAAAGCACTTCCCGTTTGGGGTCATTTAACCAAGAGTAAGTCCAGATTTGGATTCTCCCCTTCCTGTTCCCTGTGTCTTTCATCCTGTCTGTTGAATGAGCCTGCGTCTGTGCCTGCCTGAAGGCTGTCGTGTGAATCTGTTTCTGAATCTGTCTCTGATAAAGGGCTTTGCTGTCTTTCCTGAACAGCATGGAAAGCATCCCATGGGGAAGGACTATGGAATACTTACCAGAAACCTTTACCAGAACTTCACAAGGGCTTATGTCATTGACTCCAAAGACCCCAGCTGACCCAGATAACAATATTACAAACATCACTGTTTATCATCCAAATTTTGTGTCACAACGTTTATGGTGGATCTTCGTTTTAGAAAATTGCTTTCAACCTCTGTTTTTGCTGCTTTCAGCAAATGATACACAGGCACTATGGGTCATAGGCATGGAAGAGTACCTAACTTAAGTTTATAGCTATATATTGGCTTAGAATGTAAAAGTTGATTATGTGAAAAATCCAAGGCAAGTAGGTTGGTTGTTATATTGTTCTCTTAAAGGCAAGTTAAACAGTCTGAGTAGGTTATCAGTCTTAAGTGACATAAAGCGTATTGTTAACTGGCTGTGCGGTCCAGCAAAAGTTCCAGTCTCTTAGAATGTAAGAGGTATTTTCATAACATTGCATCAACATACTTTCCTTCTACCATGTGAGTCCTGGGAAGAGAACTCAGATTATCAGGCTGGACAGCAAGCCATTTCGTTCTCTTTTTAAAACAAAACAAGGCTGGGCAGTGGTGGCAAACACATTTAATCCCAGCACTTAGAAGGCAGAGGAAGGCAGATCTCTGTGAGTTCGAGGCCAGCCTGGTCTACAGAGTGACTTCGAGGACCACCAAAGCTACACAGAGAATATCCTGTCTCAAAAAACCAAACCAAACCAAATAAAACACAGGAGCTCTATTTAGCCCAGATTGGATTCAAACTCATGATCTTCTTGCCTCAGCCTCCTAAATGTTAAGATTACAGATATGTGATTAACGCAGAGGACTGTTCCCCACAGGTGTGGTCTCCAGTGCCCACCGTCTGTCATCATGCCTCGGAAAATTGAGGAAATCAAGGACTTTCTGCTCACAGCCCGGCGGAAGGGTGTCAAATCTGTCAAGCTCAAGAAGAACAAGGATAATGTGAAGTTCAAGGTTCGCTGCAGCAGGTACCTTTACACCCGGGTCATCACAGACAAGGAGAAGGCTGAGAAGCTGAAGCAGTCCCTGCCCCCTGGTTTGGCAGTGAAGCAACTGAAATGAACCAGACCTCTCTGTTTTGACCATTGAAACCCCTGAAAAGTCAAAAAAAAAAAAAAAAAAAAGATTACAGATATGTACTACCTTCTATGACTAGGGTTCACTCCTGAACATTCTATGTTTGGACACATGTTTATGACATATATTCTCTTAGCTCTTCACAATTACTAATCTTTACAGTTTTAATTTGTATTTTAGTTTATTATTTCACATGCAAGAGTGTTTGCCTGTATATATGTGCATTATCCTTATTCAGTGCCATGGAGGTCAGAAGAGAGCAGTAGACTCCCTGGAACTGGAGTTAAATATGGTTGCAGTCCATCATATGGGTGCTGGGAACTGAACTTGGGCCCTCTGCAAGGGCAACAAATGCTCTTAGTCACTGAGCTAACTCTTCAGTCCCTGATGTTTACTGTTTTAGAGTACATTCACTGTACAAAGCAGTGGGTTTCATTTAAATGCATCCCATGCTGCATTCCTAGTACTCAGAGACAGATGCAGAAGATCTCGGGTTCTAGGTCAGCCATCAGAGAAGACAACAGAAACACAGACAAGAGAGGCTTGTCTTTCCATGTTTACTCTATAGGGCCCTCCCATGAAGCAGCGTTTGGGGTGCTCCGCTGAGTTTTGGTTGGAGCCCTTCCTGTTACATGCTCAGCTGGCAACATGGAGTGGTAGGAGAGGTACAGGCAGTTCTGTACTTGCTAAACTGGCTCATCATATACAATCAGATTCTGAGGTAAGGAGAATTTGTGGATTTGATTTGATTTTCTAAGATAGGGTCTCATGCTGGATGGTGGTGGCACACACCATTAATCCCAGCACTTGGGAGGCAGAGGCAGGCGGATATATACTGTGAGTGCCAGGACAGCCTGGTCTACAGAGTGAGTTCCCGGAATACACAATGAAACACTGTCTTGAAAAACAAAACACAAATCCCAGCAGTTGGGAGGCAGAGGCAGGAAAATACTGTGAGTTCTGGGACAGCAAGAGCTACACAGAGAAACCACATCTGGAAAAAACCAAAACCAAATCTACCCCCCCCCCCCAAAAAAAAGTTAGGGTCTCACTGTTTAGCTCTGGATGGCATTGAACTCTTAAGATTCACCTACCTCTGTGGTGATATATTGTGTACCCTAATAAACTTTGCCTGAAGACCAAAGAAGCAGAGCAAGCCACAGCCACCACCTCTTACCTCACCAACTCCTCAGCCTGAAAGGCCTCAGCCAATAGGCCTCTAGCCAAATGAGCTTTCTCGGCTGAAAAGGCTTCTAGTTCCTGTCTCCTCAGGTCTTATAAATCTTTCTAGGACCACCATATCACTTCCTTCTTAGTGCTGGGATTAAAGGCATTTGGTCTCTGACTATACATTAAATGGTCTGAAAATGGAACAATGAAATGAGGAGATAATTAATGTTGATAGGATAGATGTAATATCAATTATAAATATTATGTTTGATTATTTTTGTTTTATGATTTAAAAAGTTGGTTAATATGAATGCCAAGATAAAAGTTTTAGAAAAACTTGTTAAAACAGATCATAGAGATACTCAAACCCAGACAGACGAATTTAAAGGAGAACCAATCTCAACATTGCATTATAAGGTTACAGAGAAACAGCCTAAGGCTTTCAAACAGCCAACCTTAATCTATCCAGTAACCTTACAGGAACTACCCAGTGATAAACATCCTCAAGGCTGTGTAAGAGCTGATTGGACTCCTGTACAAATGTTAGATTTGAGGAGATTCAAAGAAGCAATAGTCACATATGGCATCCACTCATCTTTCGTGAAGCAGATGTTAAACTTGTGGTCAACTTGTAATAGAATTATCCCTCAAGACTGGAGAGATTTGGTTGCAGCTGTCTTAGAAGCTAGCCCCCAATTACAATGGAGGACCTGGTGGAAAAATGAGGCTAAGACCATTGAACAATGGAGTATGGCTAGAGGTATTGAAATTTGCCAAGATGAACTTCGTGGAGAGGGCAATTATGTTTATATACAAAGACAATCTTTATATGATGACCACACCCTATCTTTATGTTGAATGGCAGACTTGAATGAATTGGGACAGAACTGAAGAAGTAGGAAAGAAAATTGAATCATTTTCAAAAGTTATACAGGGTCCAAAAGAAACCTTCACTGGGCCGGGCGGTGGTGGCGCACGCCTTTAATCCCAGCACTCGGGAGGCAGAGCCAGGAGGATCTCTGTGAGTCCAGCCTGGGCTACCAAGTGAGTTCCAGGAAAGGAGCAAAACTACACAGAGAAACCCTATCTCAAAAAACAAAACAAAAAAAACAAACAAAAAAAAAAAAAAAAAAAGGACTGTAAACAGGGCATTCCTAGAAACAATGTTTTGGCTAGAAATAATTCCAATATAATGCCCCTCCCTTCTGGATTATGCAGAAGGTGTGGCAAAGGCAGACATTGGACTAATGAATGTAGATCAACAAGGGACAGACGAGGTAATCCTTTCTGTTCAGTCCTTTCCTGTCACCATGGAAAAAAAATCTTTCCTAGAGTAATTAAAGAACCTAATGCCTATTGTAAAAACAAACAAAAAAACAAACAAAACCCAAAAAAACAAAAAAAATATAGCAGGAAGTAGCCTATAAAACTACACCCACATTCCCCAAAAAATGGATTATGGATGTTTGTCTTTGTTTAGGGGGTGGTTAAAAATTGTTATTGGTCATAGTCAATCTCTTTGTAAAAGAAGAGAGAAATTATATAGAAATGTATTATACAGAAATGATTGGGCTGGGCAGTAGTGTTACATGCCTTTCATCCCAGCACTTGGGAGGCAGAGGCAGGTGGATCTCTGTGAGTTTGAGGCCAGCCTGGGCTACAGAGCTAGATCCAGGAAAGGTGCAAAGCTACATAGAGAAACCCTGTCTTAAGGGAAAAAAAAAAAGAAAGAAAAGAAATGATCAGATAAAAAGGTAGATTATTGAATCTACTCTGAAAAGATAAAAAGAGGATATAGATATAGGATAAAAGATTACTTAATCTACTCTGAAAAGAAGAGATATAGAAATAATAAGATTAAAGGGTACATTTTTTAATTTACTCTGAAAAGAAAAAAGGGAGGATATGGATATGATAATATAAAAAGGTAGATTATTGAATCAACTTTTAAAAAGCAACTACTAGTTTTAAATATTTTACATTGGATTGGAATTTTGTATATTGTATATAAATTTTGTATATTGATATATTGCTGTGATACAAATTTGAGATTATTTTTGTTAGAACATACTGTAGATACACTTATACTCTTGTTCAAGATATTGCATCTATACAATTCATTTAACAATGTAATGAAATTTTCTAGTCCTCGAAAGTTATTATTACCAATTAGGATATAAAAAAAAAATGCAAGTTAGTAGTTAGTTACCTATTACAACTGAACTTGTAGTCATATTAGGTATGTTTTCAAGGTCAAACAGAAATATATTTTAGATAGACAGGTCATCTTCAAACACTTCAAAGATCTACAGAATATGGCATTAAAGATGTTTTAATAACAGATTTTTTTTAAATGACTACGAGACATGTCTGCTCCTAGAAGCACCAATCTACTTCAGAGAAGATGATGGGCATCAAAGAAACTCCATATGGAGTTTCCTTTCTTTGTGGCAAAAGCTAGCCACTGTGCTGTGGATATTACTCTATATAAATAAAACACTGATGGCCAGTGACCAGGCAGGAAGTATAGGCGGGACAAAGAGAAAGGAGAATTGGGGAAACAGGAAGAAGGAGGGGAGACACTGCAGCCACCGCCAGGACAAGCAGCATGTAAAGACTCTGGTAAGCCACCAGCCACATGGCAAGGTATAGATTTATAAAAATGGGTTAATTTAAGATATAAGAACAGTTAGCAAGAAGCCTGCCATGGCCATACATTTTATAAGTGATATAAGCGTCTGAGTGATTATTTTATAAGTGGATTGTGGGACTGCGGGGCTTGGGGAACCTGGAGAGAAGCCCTCCAGCAACACCACTGGGCAATAAAGTGACTTTGCCTTGACTGCTGACAGTATGCTGTCCAAAATGGACAAGCAGGACACAAAAGTAAAGGACTGCCAAACCTTTCCAAGACAAGGCAGGAAGGCCCTTTACAAAATCCCGCTTCACAGATGAGTCTGTCAGGACATGCTAGGCCTATAGGCTGAAGATGGATGCCCCAACATTGCAGAGGAACCTCGGATGATTGTCCAGGCAGCCAGCTGTTTCTGTCATTTCTCATATTTGGAAGTTGCTTGTTTGTTCTTCCTGCTTACTTAGGTAATTTTATTTCCTTCTCGGCTCTCTGAGGGAATTAAAGACTAGATAGTTATAGTTTTCCTTGTTAACAAATTTAGAAAAGAAACTCACTAAATAGGTATAATGTGTATAAGTTTGAAAGACATCAAAAGATAGTTTTCAGTTGGTAATACAAGTTAGGATAGAAAGTGAATTAGGTACATTTGGACTCATCAAAATGTTGTAGATAATGGAGTATTTTCTCTGAATCTGTCAAATGTTAATGGACTGGACATTATTAATGTAATTCTTGAGTTATATATTGTATAACTTATTGTACTTATAGTTTTCTTATATTAGTTATGATCTTTTTATTATTTTAGACAAAAAGGGGAAATGTGATATATTGTGTACCCTAATAAAATTTACCTGAAGATCAGAGGACAGAACAAGCCACTAGATTAAACATAGAGGCCAAGCAGTGGTGGCACACACCTTTAATCCTAGCACTTGGGAGGCAGAGATCGTATGGATCTCTGAGTTTAAAGCCACACTTGACTACATGAGATTGACTCAGTCTAGGAGAGAAACAGAGCCAGGTAGTGATGGCACATACCTTTAATACCAGTACTTAGGAAGCACACACGCCTTTAATGGATGGGTGGAGAAATGTATATAAGGCATGAGGAGAGCCTTTTAGGCTGAAGCCCTTTCAGGCTGAGGAGTTGGTGAAGTAAGAGGTGGTAGCTGTGACTTGCTCTGCTTCTCTGATCTTCAGCAAATTTCATTAGGGTACACATATACCACCACATACTTCTGCCTCCTAATGTTGGGATTAAAGGCATGCTACATACTCAGGTCTTTTTATTTTGAAACAGGGTCTTATTCTGTGGACCACTTTTATGGGGTCCTAGACATCAAACCCAAGACTATATATTCTGTACAAGTATTTGCCAAGCTACATTCCCAGACCATGTATTATCTTTTAGAAAAGGACTTTGTTGGGCTTAGGAATATGGCTACTTCCAGTATGGAGAAAACAATTTTGTATTAATAAAACAAAAATGGGCTAGTTTTTTTCCTAGATAGGGACTTATCATGAACCTCAGTTACCCTCAAGTTCTGATGTTCTTGCTACTTGTCACCCAAGTGCCGGACATACACATAGGCTCATGTGCATCACTATGCATGGCAAAATGGACTAAGATTTCTTTTTTTGAGGGAATGTTCTGGTTCAAGTGAGAAATGTCTCCGTGGGTTTATGTATTTCAATACTTGGCCCCTAAGTGGCGGCACTGTTTGGGGGGACCAAGGAAACCTTAGAGCTTGGAGCATTACTGGAGGAAGACTGTCACTTGGGTCCAGCCTTGAGAGTTTTGCAGATTTCCCTGCTTCCTGTGTGCAGGTGAAATGTGATCAGCCAGCTTCCAGTTCCAACCACCTGTTGCCAGGCCTTCCTCAATAGATTCCTCCTTTGAAACCATAAACCAAAATAAACTTTGGTCATGGTGTTTCATCACAGCAACAAAAGATTCCAGGCTGTCCTGGAGTCATGCATATCGGGCCTGGCCTTGAATTTGTAGGGATCTGCTTGATATAGCTTCCTCAGTGTAGATTACAGACCTTGAATCTGTAGGGATCTGCCTGATATAGCTTCCTCAGTGTAGATTACAGACCTTGAATCTGTAGGGATCTGCTTGATATAGCTTCCTCAGTGTAGATTACAGACCTTGAATCTGTAGGGATCTGCCTGATATAGCTTCCTCAGTGTAGATTACAGACCTGAACAAGCCACGATTCCTGGCTTTTTGTGTTGTTTTAAAGAGAAATGTTAAGTTAGGGGCTGGGGATGGAACTCAGCAGGTACAGTGCCTGTGTAGTATGCACAGAACCCTGAGTTCACCATCCCCAGCTCAGCAATAAAGGCTGCCCTCCCAGTACATGGGAGGTGAAGCAAGGGCAAGAAGTTCAAGGTAACCTTGAGCATAGCAAGTTTGAGGCTAGTCTAGGTTACATGAGATCTGAGCTTATTATTATTGTTGTTATTATTTTTTCAAGAGGAAATAATGGAGTCCTGGATGGCCTGGAACTCAAGTCTGTAGACCAGGCTGGCCTCAAATTCAAGAGATCTGCCTGCCTCTGCCTCCTGAGTGGTAGGGTTTGCTAGGATTGAAGGCGTGCACTAACACTGCCCAGCTTAGTAAAATTTTTTAAGAGTTTATATTTAGCATATTGCCAAGAAAGGAGTCACATGGCACTAACAGATCCACCTGTGAAAATTGAGCCAATTTCTTGAATCCTGTCTTAAGTTTACAAATTAATGCCCTTGGAATGTATGTGTCTATTTCAATCAAAATATCCATACCTGTTTGAAGAACTGATTTCCTAGAACCTGACCTTAGGAGACCAACATATTACCCTGTTACTATAGCTATGAAGGTTAAGAACTATACATTGTATTTTGTCACTCATCTCAGAACCGTTTAACATCACCTTCTGATTTACTTGCTCCAGAAAACTGTACTTACATTTGTACTTCATGATGAGGTCAGATATTTATAGACTTCAACCCTAATACCCACAGCTATATGAAAACTATCACACTAAGTTTAAAAATAACTCTTTAATCATATGCACATAGGTGAGGGGTAGCACCAGGCTGACTGGGTAAACAAGGTAGTCTCTTTGCCCCCGCGACTGCCTGGCACAGTTCTGAGATCACACAAGGTGAGGGAAGGTTGGGAAGTGGGAAGACGGAAGAGACGAAGGCGAAGGAGATCCAGGGCTAGCAGTAGTCTCAGTCAGTGGATTCCAACACAGATTCACTCAGTGCAAGGTCCCAGTAGTGTTCAGCCCCATGTTTTTTGAAATGCTCACGAGCCATGTTCTCTGTAGGGCACTGTTTGAACTTCATCTCTCCAAAGCTCCGGTCTTTGGCTGTACCCTAGGTATCAAGCAAAACTTTATTTATTTGAAAAGTCTAACTTGCTACTAGACCACACTGCCCTTGAAATTGAAATCCTACCTCAGTATCCTAATGCACCATCATGCCCAGGAGAGACAAGGATTTCAATAAGCTTTCTATTTGACCCCTTTTCCAGTGCTGGGAATTGAACTTAGTGCCTCATTCATGTTAGGCAAGCACTCTACCACTTCAACTTACTTAAATAGACATAACAGTCTTTTTTCTCTTTTTTCCGTGACAGGGTTTCTCTGTGTAGCCTTGGCTGTCCTGGAACTTGTTCTGTGGACCAGGCTGGCCTTGAACTCACAGAGATCCTCCTGCTTTTGCTGCTGAGCACAGGAATTTAAGGTGTGTGCCACCACTGACCAGCTGACATAATATTCTTTTAAAATACCTAATAACATTTGTGTAGCAATATGCCTCACTGAAATATGATTCTATGATAAAAAAAATTATAACCCTATGTCTTAGATATTTGCATGATTATATATAAGGATTTCTGTTTGTTTTTTGTTTTTTTCCTTTGTTGTTACTGTTTTTAGAACCAGAGACTAAAACAACTTGCATAAAAGGCAAGCACTCTATACTGAGTAACATTACTTACTCGCCTTAAAAACTCTTTTTTAAAGATTAAAAAAATTGGGGGCTGGAGAGATGTCTCAGGAGTTAAGAGCAATTGCTATTCTTGCAGAGGACCCAGGTTCTGTTCCAAACACCCACATCATGGCTCACAACCATCTTTAACTCCAGTTTCAGGGGATCTGACAATCTCTTCTGGCTTCTATGGGCATTTAAGGCATGCATGTGATGTAGATACATATATATATATATATGCAGGCAAAGCACGCATACACAAAAATATATCCATCTTCTTTAAAAATGTGTTTATGTGTTCAAGTGAGTATAGATACCTGTCAGACCCCTTAGAGCTGGAGTTACAGGAGGTTATAAGCACCCCCAATGTGAGTATAGGGAGTTGAATTTGGGCCTGCTTTAATTTATTCTCAACTACACCAACCAATCAGGGAGATCAAATAACACCCCTATTTCCCAGCTCCGGCAATGGACTCTGACACTGTCTGACTCAGATCAAAGCTGACACTCTGCCATCACCCTAGTTGTTTTGCTGCTGAGCTGAGGCTCTAACTCGGGATCTAATGCATGTTAGATATGCACCCTGTCACTGGGTTACACTCCCAGGCCCCACCCATCCGCCATCAGATTCTTAGATCTAGTGCATGTTTCACTACACCTGGGGGGAAGGCACATAATTTACTCCCCTCTCACGTTCAGGCTTGGAAATATGTAATTTCCAACTGAGAATTTGTATTCCTAATACCAGCATTTTCCATACTTTTTTCAGTTGGTATATACTAAAAATAGCTCTAAATGTTCCAGCTAACTTTCTACTTCACCATTTTACAAAGATTACCAACCTCCCATACTAGCACACATTTGTTGGTTTTCTTCACAGCTTCTTCATCAGATTCCTCATCATCTGGAAAAGACAAAAGAGCTCAATCTTTGTTTTATTTGTTGAGACAGGGTCTCACTATATAGACCGGGCTGGCCTTCAATTTGAGACCATCCACCTGACTCAGTCTACTGAATGCTGGATTACAAGCTTCAGCAATCATACCTCACTCAGTATCTTTTCTTTCTTCACCGCCCCACCCCCCCAGCCCAATGTCCAGGGCTTTGAACATAGCAGACAAATGCTTAACCACTGAACTCCAGCGCTAGCTCCAAAGTATCTTTTCTGGGGCCTAGCATGATGACCTATGCCTTTAATCTAGCATTTGGGAGGCAGAGGAAGATAGACCTCTGCTGAGTGAGGCCAGCCTGGTCTACATACAAAGTTGCAGACCGACTAGGGCTATATAGTTAGATCCCGTCTCAAAACAACAAAACCCAAAGTATGTTTTCCTGATTAAAGTAGGGAGCTGCTCAACTACAGCTTTCTGAAAATCTGTTTTTATACAGGCAATACTTTAAATTTTTTGGGGGGCGGGGAGAGGAAGACAGGGTCTCTGTATGCAGTCCATATCTGCGTTAAATTGGCATGTGTCCTCAGTAGTTCAAAGCCAAGATCTTCCTACCTCCATATTCTGAGTGCTGGGTTATGGGTGGATACCAGTAGCTCTTGAGCAATTAAAAACAGCAATTTTTTAAAAGATGGAACTCATGTAGCCTAGGCTGCTTTAAAATCGCTACATAGCTCAGCATGGCCTTGAGCTCCCAGGAAATCCTCTTAAGTGGTGGGATTACATGTGTGGACCACCATGCCATAGCTAATAAGAAACTTTTGACTAAAGAAAAATACAGGATAGACACTGTATACATGAATGCATAGCTTGCTGACTTTAAATATACTCTTGTAACCAGAACTTACAATCAAGACAGAGAGAGAAGCCAGCTGGGAGAAAATCCTTAAAGGATATGTAAAAGAACAACTTTAATACTGGTTTGTATGACAATGCAATAAATACTGCATAAGCACTTAGCAGTACTAAGTTAAGTCAGGCTAGCTGGGCAGGGTGGCACACCCCTTTAATCCCAGTGCTCAGAAAGCAGAGGCAGGTGGATCTTAGGACTGAGGTCAGCCAGAGCTATACAGTGAGACCTTGTCTCACAAAAACACAGCAAAACAAAATCAAGTAAGTCTGTCTGAAATTCTCGAACACTAGAGCATTTCAGAGGGTGAAAGAGGGCAGACAGAACTATTCCCCCGCCTCCCACGCTCTCCCACTTAATCCCTTCTAACCCCAATTCACCATCTCCCTTCGTGTTAGATGTCTGTTCATCCCACTTTATCCGATGTAGCATCAGACGCTTAAATTTCTTCTGGGCCTTGGGGCCTGGAAAGAGAATTTGAGAGAGTTGTAAAGACTCCAGTAGAAATAACCTCCCAGCTTGTCTATGCTCAGACAGGGCTGGGTAGGTGAGCCAACCCTGGGAACCAACGTGTGGCCTTCTCCTTCAGCACACAAAGAAACGGACACACATCAGACTCACGGACATCTCTAAACCCCACACTTCTCCCCCTTTCCCCTCGGGACAGCCTCTCCCTGCTCTGCACACTCACCCCCTGCTCTGCACACTCACCCCCTTCTCCCCCTGCTCTGCACACTCACCCCCTGCTCTGCACACTCACCCCCTTCTCCCCCTGCTCTGCACACTCACCCCCTTCTACCACCACCACGTTGACGTCCTTGTGCAGCACCACCACCCCGGTCAGGTACAGCTGCCCGGCGTTGGCCTCGATCTTGAACTTCTTGGCTGGGTTGCTCAAATTTCGAACTCTAGAGGAGGGAAATTTTAGTTACATCTTCAGTTTACCAACAAAGCTGCCTGAAGGGAATGTCAAATAGAGGGATCTAAAATGTTCATCTTTCTAAAGTCAAGACCTTAAACACAGAACTCTATTTCTACTCTCTTGTAAATACATTTCTTTCTTTCGTTTCTTGAAGACAGGATCTCATTATGTAGGTCTGGCTGGCCTGGAACTCACTATGTAGACCAAGCTAGCCTTGAACTCAAGAGATTTGCCTGCATCTGCCTCCCAAGTACTAGTTCATTATTTTTTCATATTAAGTAGTTAGAATTTACTCTATGACCTTTCCGGCGGTGACGACCTCCCTACGAGAACATGCCTCTTGCAAAGGATCTTCTTCATCCCTCTCCAGAAGAGGAAAAGAGGAAACACAAGAAAAAGCGCCTGATGCAGAGCCCCAATTCCTACTTTATGGACGTGAAATGCCCAGGATGCTATAAGATCATCACGGTCTCTAGCCATGCACAAACGGTAGTCTTGTGTGTTGGCTGCTCCACTGTCCTCTGTCAGCCCACAGGCGGAAAAGCAAGGATGACAGAAAGATGCTCCTTTAGAAGGAAGCAGCACTGAAAAGCACATGATTCAAGATGAGTAGGAACCATCCGAATAAACACATTTTGGAGATATATATATAAAAGAATTTACTCTATGAATGAAGGAGAGGTACTTACTATCATCCAAAAAGTATTTATAAGTTCATTGTTCCAGAAAGTATAAAAAGCATTAAATTCTGTCCCCTCTAGATGCCTATACTGTAGATGCCATATATTGATGAAATTTTTCTGGCAGAGACATCAAAAACTGTAAGTCGTAATTACCTAGACAGTGGTCTAAGAGATAAAGAGAACAGGGAGGGGACTCTTTCAGTAAGTGCTTCTCTATTTTATTAGAATTTGTCTTGTTGTTTTCCAGCCTGGACCAGACCAAAACTTGCTAGCACAGGTTAGCTTCAAGTTTGAAACTATCTTGCTTTTCCAAAGTGCTGGAATTACAGGTTTGCACCATCCCATCTGGTCCAAAAATTTTAATATGAATACACACCAGTTTTGTAATAATGCACCACTTCTGATAAAGAACAAGTTAATAGCCGGGCGGTGGTGGCGCACACCTTTAATCCCAGCACTCGGGAGGCAGAGTCAGGCGGATCGCTGTGAGTTCGAGGCCAGCCTGGGCTTCCAAGTGAGTTCCAGGAAAAGGTGCAAAGCTACACAGAGAAACCCTGTCTCAAAAAAACAAAAAACAAAAAACAAAAAAAAAAGAACAAGTTAATAGAAATAAGCACATCTACAAAATAGAAGGCACACATGAGCTAACCTAGAAGAATAAAATTAAGACATGAAATCAATACAAAAGGAAAACTATATTCCGGGGTGAGGATGAAAGGCTTACTACAGTACTTCAGGATGAAGACAGAATACTGAAGAACAAAAAGTGAAAGCTCAGGACAGCCAGAGCGAAACCCTGTCTCCAAAAACAAAAACAACCAAACAAAAATTAATGCTTTCAGCGGGGCGGTGGTGGTCCACGCCTTTAATCCCAACACTTGGGAGGCAGAGCCAGGAGGATCTCTGTGAGTTCAAGGCCAGCCTGGACTACAGCATGAGTTCCAGGAAAGGCGCAAAAATACACAGAGAAAACCTGTCCCAAACCACCCCCCCCCAAAAAAAAATTAATGCTTTCTAGAGAGATTATGTATTTTTTTTAAGATTTACTTATTTACTGTGTAAACAGTATTCTGCCTGCATGTGTCCCTGCAGGCCAGAAGAGGGCACCAGACCTCATTACAAGTGGTTGTGAGCCACCATGTGGTTGCTGGGAATTGAACTCAGGACCTCTGGAAGAGCAGTGGGTGCTCTTACCCACTGAGCCATCTCTCCAGCCCCCAGAATTGGGTATTTTATACTTCACAAAGGATGGATAGTGTGGTAGGTATGCTTTAAGACCATAGTGATTCTGCCTTAAGCATTGGTAAGACACTGAGAATTCAGGTGCAAAGAGGGTGTGATGGAGCATACCTTCACTATCAGGCCTGTGGAAGCAGAGGCAGGTGGATCTGAGTTCGGGGCCAGCTTTGTCTACACTGGGTTCCAGGACAGCTGGGACTACGTAGAGAGACCCTGTCTCAAAAAACCTCACAAACTTTAGGGACAGCTGTCTATGTGGACACCTACCTATACACAGATATGTGCACCCCCTGTGAAATGTCTTCTTTAAGCTTTTTAATTTTCTTGACCTTTCTCTGTTCTGCTGTAAGTTTCCGGGCAGCGTTGGCCTCTTCGTGCGCTCTGTCGTGACAGGAAGGACATCCACAAGTGAGAAAGGCATTGCAGGTCAGAGGCAGGGCTAAGGGAGAGAGAGAGCAACGGAGGACTCCCCCTCCCCTCCAATCCGGACCGGGGAGGGTCTGCAAAGGCAGGGTCCCGCCCCGCCCACCACACTTACTTCTGTCTCTTTGCCATCTGAGCTCTGACGTGGGCTTCTACCTTCGTAGGGTCTTGGACTGCTTCTGTTCCTAATACTCGCATTAAATTTGAGATTCGCACTACACGGAGAGAGGACAGCAATCAATCTCCTAAGTGTTTTCTCTAGGTAGGACAATTTGGTTTTGTTGTTGTTTTCTGCACACAAACATTGCTTATTTCAAATCTCTACTCAAAACTCACTTTCTACAATAATTCTACCTTGAACATCCCACTTACTTAACTCAGATTTTGTAGAAGGTCAAACTATCTGAAAAAATTCAGTATATTATTTTACCATGAAAAAGCACGGTAAAAAATTCATTCATCAGCATTAAAAAAAATAAATAAATAAACCTTATAAGCCAGGTAGTGGTGGCATATGCTTTTAATCTCAGCCCTCGGGAGGCAGAGGTAGGCAGATCTCTCTACAGAGCGAGTTCAGGACATCCAGGGGTACACAGAAAACCTGTCTTGAACTGGCCCCCACCCCCAAAAGACTTTAGACTTATTTTATGTAGAGGAATGTGTTGCCTGTATGTATGTAAGCACACCATGTGTGCACAGTGTTTATGGAGTCTACAAGGCATCAGATCCTCTGAAACTGGAGTTAGAGATGGTTTGAAATTGCCATCGGGAATTGCTGGGAACTGAACCTAAGTCCTCTCCAAAAGTGGCCAGTGCTCTTAACCACTGAGCCGTCTCTCTAGTCTCTACTTTTGTTTTCTTGAGACGGGGCCTCCCTACACAGCCTTGGCTGGCATCAAATTCCCCACCCCCAAGCCTGACTCTCACATAGTGGGAGTACAGATGAGTGTCCCCACGCTCAGCTCTGTATTTCTATTTGTTCATTTTTGAAAAGTCTTTTTTTATTTTTTTGAGACAGGGTCTTTTTTCTATGTAGCCATGGCTGTAGACTGTAGACGAGGCCAGCCTCTGCCTCTTGATTCCTGGGATTAAAGGTGTTCACAACCATGCCTCCTTGAACTCACAGAGATCCTCCTGCCTCTGCCTCCCAAGTGCTGGGATTAAAGGCATGCGCCACCACCCATTTTCCTTTTTTGAGATAGGGTCTCACTATGCAGCTCAGATAGGCCTGGAACTTCCTGTATAATACAGGTTATTCTGGAACATGAGATCCTCCTGTCTCACTGTCCCAAGACCTAGGATTACCAATGCCGTCATGCCTATCTATATACTAAGAATTATGTATCAAGTCCCACAAATACTACAACTATTATCTTCATGATTTTTGTTTTGTTTTTCTAGACAGATTTTCCTATGTAGCCCTGGCTGTTCTGGAACTCACTCTGTAGACCAAGCTGGCCAGAAACCTCCCTGCCTCTGCCTGTGCTGGGATTAAAGGCATGTGCCACTACCGCTTGGCTGTCTTTATGAATTTTAAGACTAGCGTCCTTTCAGTAAACTTTCAGTAAGACTAGCGTCCTTTCAGTAAACTCTGGGGAGTCAATACAGCAAATAATGCTTAAAAATAAACTCTAAATGACTTCTGTAACAGAATGTGTCAACCTGTCATAAGGAAACACAGCATAGATTAAAAATAGTAACAACAACAACAACCACCTGTGAATGATTCAGAAAAACAAACCCACCCCCTCCCCAGTTAAAGTGCCTCTGGGTGGAAAAAAGGACCGACCGACCAACTGACTTTCCAGTGGCAGCAGGGCCAGCTAGACACGTACCTTTGGGTTCCGGAGGAGGCATCAGACCTAGCCTGACTTTCTCCTGGAGCTCCTTTTGTGCTTCCCTCCTCGTTTGCCTCCGAAGTTTCTTCTGTTCCTTTTTTGTAAGATAGACCCCAAGGGTAACTGGTGTATCGTTGTCGACTATGAGAGAGAAAATGAAAGCCTAAGACTACAGAGGGAGTTAGGTGAGCACCCATCACTGAGAAGAACCGTTAACTGCAAACAGTTTGAGGAGGAGGGGCAGACAGGCTTGCTGTATAGCCCAGGCTGGTCTTGAACTCAGAGTCCTGCTGCTTCCACCTCAAAACTGATGGAACAACAGGCATCCATTGTGCTTGGCCTAGCAGTCATTTGTAAGTGGTGAGAGGGACAATATGGTTATGTTTTACTAAGTAAAAGTATTAATCTCTCAAAAATAATGTTTGCAGCTGAACACTTCCACCAAATGTGTAAACAGTAGCCCTGGGTAAGGATTGGGAGAGGCAAAAGTATATAGATTTCCACTCGAGTCCTACTTTCTGAACTTTCTGTTTCCATGAAATACAATTTAAAAACTATTAACCTACATAACAATAAATTTTGTCTTTGGAATGAAGCTATGCTAACCACTATACAAACAACACCTCGATTTTAGTACTAGGAAATGGGGGGGGGGGATCTTGTGAAAGAGGCTGGCTAGAGTTCAGTGGTTAAGAGTACTTACTGATCTTCCAGAGGACCTGAGTTTAATTCCCAGTACCCATATTATGCAGTTCACAAATGCCTGTAAACTCCAGTTCCAGGGGATCTGGCTTCCAAAAGCACCCCCACTCTGTCTCCATATATATGGAGATATGTGTGTGCGTATGTATATACAGTAAAATATATATGGCACACACACACTCCAAAACCCCTCTCACGCATACCTAAATAAGTTTTTTTTTAAAACTCATCTTTACTTTATGTTCTTTGGTATTTTGCCTATATTTATGTCTATGTGAGGGCGACAAATAAACTGGAGCTAGAGTTACAGACAGTTATAAGCTGCCACATGGGTGTTGGGAATTGAACCTGGGACCTCTGGACAAGCAGACAGTGCTCTTGACCATGAGCCATCTCTCCAGCCCAATAAATTTCTTTTTTTAAAAAAGTGCAAAAAAAAAAAAAAAAAAAGTGCACCATGCCAGGCATGATGGCGCACACCTTTAATCCCAGCACTCTGGAGGCAGAGGCAGATGGTTCTGAGTTAGAGGCGAGCCTGGTCTACAAAGCAAGTTCTAGGACAGCAAGGGCTGTTAAACATAGAAACTCTATCTCAAAAAACAAAAACAAACAAACAAACAAACAAAAAGTTTGCCTTTAATCCCAGCACTCAGGAGGTAGAGGCAGGTGGATCTCTGCAATTTTGAAGCCAGCCTGGTCTACAGAGTGAGTTGCATGACAGACAAGGATACACAGAGAAACCTTGTCTTCAAAAACAAACAAAAAGTGCATAATGCTCTTACAGAGAGAGGACCCAAGTTTGGTTTACAGCACCTACATTGGGTGGCTCACAACCACTTGTAGCTCCAGCTTTTGACCACTGAGGACATCTGAACATACATACCACCTCCAAACAGACACAACACACACACACACACACACCATTCACTCTTTTTGGTGGTGGTGGGGTTTCTCTGTGTCATTTTGGTGCCTTTCCTGGATCTCGCTCTGTAGACCAAGCTGGCCTCAAACTCACAGAGATTCGCCTGCCTCTGCCTCCCAAATGCTGGGATTAAAGGTGTGCACCACCACTGCCCCGGCCCATTCACTCTTTTTTTTTTCCTGGAGCTGAGGACCAAAACCCAGGGCCTTGCACTTGCTAGGCAAGCGCTCTACCACTGAGCTAACTCCCCAACCCCAATTCACTCTTAATAAAAGATAAATCTTTACTGACACCACAGTCTACCCAACTGAACCAATGGGCTTGATGGTAAAATGAATCTTAAAAAAAATACAATTCCCTTTACTCTCAAAGCATGCTTACTCAACAGTTAAAAAACAACAAAAAACAAAAACTCACATTCCTCTGATACATACTGATGACAGTTAAATAGACTCTGATGAAGCTGAGTCCCTGATTTTAACTTGTATTATAGGTTGAATGTCCCTAATCTTAACACCTAAACACTTCAATACTCCAAAATCCAAAACTTTTTTTTTTTTTTTTTTTTTTTTTTTTGGTTTTTTGAGACAGGGTTTCTCTATGTAGCTTTGCGCCTTTCCTGGAACTCACTTGGTAGCCCAGGCTGGCCTCAAACTCACAGAGATCCGCCTGCCTCTGCCTCCCAAGTGCTGGGATTAAAGGCATGCGCCACCACCGCCCGGCTCCAAAACGTTTTTTTAAACAGGGTTTTGTGTACATAAGCTGGTCTGAAATTCAGCATGTATCTGAGGATGACCTCAACTTCTAATATTCTTGTCTCTCTACTTTCTGAGTGCTGGAATTCCAGTGTATGGCATCACATGTGGTTTATGCAGGGCTGGAGATCCAATCTAGGGGGCACACATGCACATCCATACGAGTCTGCTGCGTGTGTACAGCGGAAGTCGACTGGTATCTTCTCTGACTGTTCTCCACTTTATGAAGTAAGACTCTGGGGATCATCTCAGCCTCCTAGGGACCACAAACAGGCCCACACACCTGCTGGGCATTTATTTATGCAGGCACTTAGGAGCCAAACTCCAGTCTTCACATTTATGCAGCAAATGCTTTACCTGATGAGCCACCCTCTTGCCCTTGAAATGAAAACCTTTTGACTATTACTAATACGTTTCACGTTTCCACATCAGAAATGTTCAGTGCTATGCAAACCTCAAGTATGAAAAATTAGCATCTGAAACACTTTTGCCCCAAGCATTTTAGACAAGAGATATCTGACCTTTATCTTATGGTGTCAATATATTTTTATGAACATATTGGAACTATCGCCAAGTGAATTTGCCACAACGGCATTATCTCAATTCATCCTGGGAAAGAATTAAAATCCTTTAGGATCTACATTAACTCTCTTCTGGTTTTTCATGTTTGAGACAGGGTCTTTCTATGCATCCCAGCTTGGCCTCAAACTTGGAAGCGATTACCTGTATCAGCCTCCTCGATGCTAGAATTACAACAGCATATGCCATATGCCCAGCTAGAAAGCAGAGAACTTTTGTTTGGGTTTTGGAGACAGAGTTTCTCTGTGTAGCTTTGGCTGTCCTGGACCTCACTCCATTGACCAGGCTGGCCTCAAACTCATAGATCCACCTTGCCTCTGCCTCCCAAGTGCTGGCATTAAACTCGTGCACCACCACTGCCAGCTCTCAGTAAGCACCTAACTTTTAAAGAAGGCTTATCCAGCTGTTCTATGAGAAAATTCTCAATGCTCCAAGTGACTTATTGAAGACATTCAACCATGGAAAACAGCGACAACCACAACCTCTGCTGTCTCTACCTTACACTAACTACACACTTTACTCAAGTAAACAACAAAAAAAAAAAATCTCACCTTTTTGAGACAGGGTCTTCATACATATCCCATACTTGCACTGAATCACAAATCTCCACAGTGGTGGGGTTATAGGCATGTACTAACATACCTGGTTAAATTACCTATCTCTTTTGACTGAACTAACAGACTTTTACTAATTAAAAAAAAAAAAAAAGTAAGGAAAAAAAGATTGAATAAAGCCAAAGATCACAAATGGGACCAGCAACATGTGATTCACAAGTTGTACACTGACTTCCACATGAGTGCTGTGGCATTTGTGTGTCTACATGCATACACATATGGTGGCCATTGCTAGGAAAATTGCCCAAAGAAATTCGTGATGATTTGGGGAGGCAAGTGAATTAGCACACATCTCCCATTTTCCAGTTTCTCAGCCTAGGACACCTTTGCGTCTCCAGCAGACTCTTCTCCACTCCGCACCCTGACCCTGACCCGGGCACAGGAACAAACAGGCTTGCACTTGATGACAAACAGCATAAGTAATGAATGGTGCGTCTGAAGGGATCCCAAGACTTAGTTAGATTGTAATGCTAACATGCTAAAGGAAGCCAGGATAGAAAAACAACCAAAATACCCAGCAAGGGAAGAGTGAGGGCCCGATGGCTCACACCTTTAATCCCAGCACTCAGGAGGCAGAGGCAGGAGGATATCTACAAGTACCAGGCCAGCCTGGTCCACATAGTGAGGCCCAGGCCAGAAAGGCGACAGAGAAAGACCTTTCTTTAAAACAAACAAACTAACAAAACACCAAAATAAATAAATAAATAAATAAAGCCACACCAAAATGATGACAGGTGGACAGTTTTCAGTGGTTGTAGAAGTGGCATAATGACAACAGTCCAACTTGTGATTCTACCAGCGATGCCACCTGCAGACGAGGCCGTGATCTGGTGATCACTGACCTCCACACTCATCCATTCTGTATGAAGTTCTATTGGCTAATGCTGCTCTAGAATCATAATCTGTAATACTGGATAATCATATCCTATTAGATAATATATACATTACCTGGAGGGTTAAGCTGGGCTGGATGTTCAACAAGATTTGTGATTCCAAAATAATCTTCTCTCTTGGGATTTTCCTCTGTACTAAAATTGGAGGAAGAAGAAAAAACAAGATATGTGGGTAGAGATGATATCAAGACTAGCCTAGGGACACAATGAGAAAAATATCTGTTCTCTATGTGTTCTAGTGTATTTATTACATACTATCTATACCAGGTACTTAGGTTACACATTATTTTCAAACTGAGAAAAAAGGGTCTCAAAAAAGGTGGACATGTTCTCTGTACTAGTCATTCCTAATCTTGGTATGAACCCTAATACCCTGACAGGCTGTATATTTGCCTTTTCTGATTTATTTTTATTTCATGTACACTGGTATTTTGCCTGCATGTATGTCTGTGTATGGGCTCCAGATCCTTTACACAGATCCAGAGAGCTGGAGTTACAAACAATTGTGAGCTGCCAAGCAGGTGCTGGGAACAGAACCTGGGTTCTCTACAAGAGCAGCCAGTGTTCCTAACTGGAGCCGTTTCTCCAGTCCCAAGCTATTTTCTTTGGTTTTTCGAGACAGGGTTTCTCTGTGTAGTTTTGGTGCCTGTCCTGGATCTCGCTCTGTAGACCAGGTTGGCCTCGAACTCACAGAGATCTGCCTGCCTCTGCCTTCTGAGTGCTGGGATTAAAGATGTATGCCAACACCGCCCGGCTCCAAGCCTATTTTCTTATTAGTAACAAGGAGTTACTAAGAAACAGGCTGACAAACGGTTAAAAAAAAAAAAAAAAAGACACACACTCCTAAAGTCATATATCAGAATGATGAACAAAGTTCTCCAAAAAAGTTTTTGTCTAGGTGCATGTTCATGTGTATGTTGTGTGTGTGTGTGTGTGTGTGTGTGTGTGTGTGTGTGTACACACGAGGGGAGGCCAGAGGTTGACACCGAGTGCCTTTTTCAATTATTCGCCACCTTATTTTTTTGAGGCAACTCCACACTTACTGAGTCTAGACCTTACTTATTTGGTTAGACTGGCTTGCCTATAGCTAGAAGGATCCTCCTGTCCCTGTCCTCCCTCGTGCTGCGATTGCCGGCTTCTACCATTATACCATGCCTGGCACACATAAGCACAGGCTCTTGTGCTGGCTCTCCTGGATCTCACTCTAGAGACAAAGCTGGCCTCGAACTCACAGAGATCCGCCTGTCTCTGCCTCCAAGTGCTGGGATTAAAGGCCTATGCCACCACTGCCTGTCTTTGTTTTGGTTTTTATTTGATGTGTTTTGTGTTCTGCATGCATTTATGTATGTACACTTATGTATGTACCATGTGTTGGTACCTCCCTCAGAGGAGGGAGTCGGATATCCTAGTGCTGAAATTGCAGGTGGTTGTAATCCACCTTGTGGATGCTGGGAACTGAACCTAGGTTCTCTGGGAGAGCAACAAGTACTCTTAATTTCTGAGTTCCCATACCTGGCTTTTTAACTGTTCAATTCAGGTCCTAATGCCTAACAGCAAGTAGTATTTTACCAACTGAACAAGCTCCCCAGTCTATGTTAATAAAGCTTTATTATTGCACCCATCAATTAAGAACTAGGCAGGGATATAGCTCAGTGATAAAGCACTTACTTAAACTATGTAAGGTTCTGGGTTCAATTACTAATACTTCAAAAAGATGCCAGGAGACAGAGGCAGGTGGATGTCTTTGAGTTCCAGGCCAGCCATGGCTACATAAGTGAGATCCCCTGGGGTGGGGGTGGGGGAGCTGCAAAATAAAAGGAATAAAGCCAGGCACGGTGGAACACTCCTTTAATCCCAGTACTTGTGAGGCCCGAGACAGGTGGATCTCTATGAGTTCAAGGCCAGCCTGATCTACAATGTGAGTTCCAGGACATCTAGAGCTGTTATAGAGAAACCTCGTCTCGGAAAAACACAAAACCAAACTAAACCAACTAACCAACCAACCAACCAACCAAATGAAAACAAACAACAAGAACCAAACAAGCAAACAAAGAAAGAAATCAGTTATAAAATGAAGCAAGAGGGCTGACGACTACAGAGATGCTTTTCCAGAGGACTTGGGTCCAGTTCCCAGCACCCACACAATGACTTGTAAACAGCTCTAACTCCAGGCCAGGGCATCTGACACTCTTCTGGCCTCGACTAGGCAAATGTGGTGAACATACACACGCCTACAAGCTCTTCAGGCAAAAACTCATACACATACAACAAAGATAAGTCTAGGGGAAAAGCTAATTGTGGCCGCACACACCTGAAATCCAACACTCCTTCGAGATGGGAGTAGAGGAAGAAACAGGCTGGCAGAACCCTATCTGTGACACAGTGGAAGTAAAGAGAGACCTCCTCAACAATGTGGGGAGAAAAATTGACTCCATAAATTGTCGCTGACCTCTACATATGTGCAGTGGCATGTGCTCACCTGCACATGCGCTTTTATGTGTGCATGCATGTGCACACACACACACACACACACACAAAGGGGAAAAAAGCCAATGGTCTTTTTCCTCCCTCCTTTCTTCTTGTTTTTTTTTTTTCTTTTTTTGCAGTTCTAGGGATCAAACCCAAGTGCCTTCTACATACTAGGCAAGTTCAACCACTGAACTGGGTCCCTAGCCCTATAACTGAATCTTTACAAACATGTAAAATATATAGAATACAGTAAGGAAAAATAATGTAAAACCCTAAAAGGTGTCAAAAGAAAATGGGTCCTGAGTTCATCTCCCAGCACTTCAAAAATACAGAAGTAGATACATGTTCTGCACTCACTCTTGTGTTATTTATCTGATTCTGGTACACTAACCCCAAAAGCTAAAAATAACTCAAGAAAGTTTGAGAATATATGCTTGTGCAGTTATCTATTTCCTTTGGATTTAAAGTGTTTTTTAACGAGTATGTACCATCTTTCTAGTAGGAACTAACAAACTCACAGGTCAAAGCCATTGGGTATGATGTAAGAGTCCCACCACTCAATTTCAGGGATGTCGCCTTCCTTTAGCTCCTTCTTAGGAGCAATGAGGGCAAGCCTAGTCGAAGTATGAATGCCTGTTTTTCTAGCAGCCTGTGAAATCTCTGCTTGTAGCTTCTCCAACTGAGCCTAAAAGCAAGATAACACAAAACATGAAGGTAAGCTGGAGCAATGGAAAGTCTAGTGTCACAAATCTAAAAATCCTCCTTGTTAAAATCTTTATATCCAATGCAATGAATTCATGACTTCTGAAAGAGAGTAATTCTGCTTTATTTGATTTCTTTACTCATTTTATTTACACGTTGACTCTACCCTCTCCCTTCACTCTACAGTGTTTGCAGCAGATACACATTAGTGGAATTCTATGAACACCACCTCACTCTGAGAAGACAAAAAGGTCAATTTCACTAACTATGCAGTCACTTCAACTTTCCTAAGTACATGGATTTTATGTAGTAAACTTAAACACCAGCCTATCTTTCACTAAAAGAAGTCAAGACAATGTTTTTAAATTGTTTTCCTCAACTGTCAGTCTATGCGAAAAATTCCTATACAAGCAGAAAGTAGTCAGGAAGAGAAATATGCTAAACATCAAATATTCTAGGAAGATAGCACTTAAATCAATCACTCATTGTTTTAAATTATATATCTAATTCCCCAAAATACGGAAGCTGACAGCGTCTTAACTTTTAAATTACCTTTGTCCGTAATCGTTGAGCAATCTTTTCAAATTTGCCCTTGTCATGGAATTTAAAAGTGCGTCTTTGGCGCTGGGAAGGGGCGATTGAAACTCGGGGGTCAAAAAAGGTATTAGATTCCATGTCTTCTGATGGCTTCTCTTTGAGCTGCTGCTTGAACTGCTCCCTCTTGACAGCACGAATGTTTGCCTTGAGGGTGGGCATCCGATGCGTCAACTCGATCTCCTTGCCTGTTGCATCCACAGTCCGACCTTGCTCATCCAGGATCAGAGGTGTAGGTTTAGTTTGATCCTTTAACTCTACTTTCCTGAAAACAGTCCACAAAGAAATAAATCCTACACGGAACATTAAAGCAAGCAAACCCCACAGGAAATAAGAGAAACTAGCCTACAAAGACAACTGTGTAAAGTACTTCTAGGGAAATCCACCGACCCCCTTAGTGCTTACTAAAATCTGATTTAAAAACATCAAGGGTGGGACTGGAGAGATGGCTCAGCAGTGGAGAGCACTGGCTGCTCCAGCAGTGGGACTGGGGTTTTTTCCAGCATGCTCTTGGTGTTCAACGGTCTGTAACTTGAGTTCCAGGGAATCCAATGCCCTCTTCTGACCTTTGAGGACACCAGGTACCCATGTACTACACAGATATATATGCAGGCAAAACACTCATACATGTAAAATAAATAAAGCTCAAAGGAAAACAGTAACAAAAACAAAGGAAATTAGTTCAGTTTTTTTTTTAGCTAAAACACAAGCCAGGCTGGAGCTGTATCTCACTATCAGAGCACTAGCACATTCAAGTCCCTGGGCTCCAACCCCAGCACTGAGGGAAAAAGTCCACAAAAACTTTATCAAACTGAGTAATGGATACAGGGCATAATCAAATGAAATTAATTCTAAAATCATGCTGAGAAAATTTTATCTAGTCTTATTATTCCTAAATTCTTTCTTTTCTTAAATTTATTTTCAGGTCCTCTGGAACTGGACTTATAGATGGCCATTAGCCATCTGAGTGCTGGGAACCAAACCCTGGTCCTCTAGAATAGCAGCAAGTGCTTATAACTACTAAGTCACCTTTCTGCTACCCCCCTACCCCCCATTATTTCATATGCAATGGTGCTTGGCCTACATGTATATCTGTGTGAGAGAGTCAGGTCCCCTGGAGTTGGAATTATAGACAATTGTGAGCTGCCAAGTGGATGCTAGGCATTGAACTTGGGCCCTCTAGAAGAACTGTCAGTGCTTCTAACTGCTGAGCCACCATCTCCCCAGGCCCCGCCCCACTTGTGTTCTGTGGTGGTGATGGTGGTACCATGGGTTAAGAACCCAGGGCCTCCTGCATGCTAGCCGAATGTTCTACTACTGGGAGACATTTCTAGCATCTGCTCCTCAATTCTTCAATCAGTCTTAGGATGCCAGACCAATCACAAACGAGACAGGGTCTTGCTATGTAGTCCTGGCTGGCCCAGAACTTGTTACGTAGACTAGGCTAGATTCATATTTACCTCACTCTTCTTGCCTCTCCCTCCTTGAGTAATAGAATTGCAGGTATGTGCTGCCACCACGTCTCACCCAAGTCTAACATCTGGTCTCACTCAATATTGTGTAATGGCTAAAGCTCTTGAGTGATAATTCCAGGAACCTGATTCTATTCTTACCTCCAATATTAGCCGAAAACTATTATTTTAGTTTTACCAATTATAAACAGACAACAATATCTGTAACAAAGCTAAAAATAAATGTAATTGATATTTAGATTACATATTAAAAATATGAAATGGTAAGAAATTATTTAATGTTCTTTGGGGGGAATCAGTAACATTCAAGTAAATTTCCTTTAATTTACTACTCCTAAAATTTCAGAAGTGAGCCAGGGGGTCATGGTACACGCCTTTAATCCCAGCACTTGGGAGGCAGAGGCAGGTGGATCTCTGAATTCGAGGCCAGACTGGTCTACAGAGCGAGTTCCAGGATAGCCAGGAATACACAGAGAAACCTTCTCTCAAAAAACCAAAATAAATAAATAAACAAAATTTCAGGAGTGATAAAGTATTCTGTGAAAGATACTCACGGTGGAGCTATGCCCATGGCATGGAGATTAGCCAGGCCCACCATGTTGGCATTACCAATAAGCCCTGGCTTCAAAGCCAGCTGGGCTTGGATTCGGGCTTGTAGTTCAGCTGCTTTCCTTGCCTTCTCAATGGCATCATTCATAAAAGTAGCGGCCTGGGAGGGCTGAATAGTGTTGCCAATTGGAAGTCGCTCTGGTTGGGAAGAAGAAGGTGTCTTTGGCTATAAGATAGAGATTAAAGGGTTTGAGATAGATAGCACACAGATATATACACACCATGGTAGATTGTGGCTCTTTCTGGACTCTCATGGACTGAATGACAACAAATCTGTGCTAACTGTTCTTTTCCGAGTAACCTGGACGTAGTACCTGAGGTGTAGGGGGGCTGATGAAGCTCAGCTGTTTTTTTCTCTCCTCAATCTGTCGTGTCGCTGCCTCCATCATCTGTTTGATCTGTTCTCCAGAGGAAAATTGGAAGATTAATTTCTCCAATTGATGTTTCCAATAAAAAAGCATTCAGTTCTAGAGATCTAAGAGTTTGTGAATGTCTGCACACACACACACACACACACACACACACACACACACACACACACACACACACACACGCCCTGCACCATAAGCCTATACACATTTAGCACAAGAGTTTTTCAATCTTTTGTCCCCAAGGTAGGACTGGTATATTAGGTAGTCCACATTATGGTGACTGAGTCTCAGACAATATGAGTTTAGAACTGTGCTACCTCCTGCCTGTATTAGGTTGGAAAGTACTAATATCTTAACCTCCCAAGAATCTAAAAGGGAGAAAGTAGTGCACACACACTTCCTACCGAATTATTACATTAAAGGGGGCAGGGCTGGAGAGACGGTTAGGAGCTAAAGCACCGCTGCCCTTGTGGAGGACCTGAGATCAGTCCCCAGCACCCTCACGGTGGCCCACGACTGTCTCTAACTAGTTCTAGAGGATCTGACACGTCCGATTGCCACAGGTTCCTGTGTGAACATGGTACACACTTACATACTTAGGCACACAGACATAAAATAAAATAAATATGTATTTTTTTAAAAAATTATGTTTACCAGAGCAAGGCATGTTGGCACAGACCTTTATCTCAGCATTTGGGAGGTAGAGGCAGGCAGATCTCTGTGAATCACAGGCCAGCAAGGGCTAAATAGTAAGACCTTGTCTCAGAAAGGACACAGTCAAGCCCAGGGCTATCGTTTCATTAATTTTCCCAATGATCATGAAGCAGACAATTGGGCAAACAGTGAGGTTACACACTAGCTGCTCAATCATTACAATTTCAATCATCTTGAGCTGGACTATTTCTGACCAAACCAAGGACTATTAAAATATAAAGTAGGAAATAAAAGTTCCCCAAATGGTTAACACTGATTCACAAGTGTTATTCATCAAGTTCAAGTGAACATGGACCCACACGCCTTTTGTTTTCCACTCACAAAATCACTGTGCTTCTTTTAACTAACCTGGAGCTTTGTTAGCATGCCAGGGCTTTCTGATGGAGGCCCGGGGATCACCTCTGGCTCCTCTTCTACCTCCTCAAAACGGGGTATTCGCCGCTTCTTTACCCCTGATGATTCCTTTGAGATCTCAGAGTCATCACCAAACACCTCCTAGAGGAACCCAAGATGAAAGAAGAATTGTATCCCTCTCCGGGGGAAAAGGGGAGAACCATCCCGACCCTACTAGCACCTTGTGGTTTTCCCAGGGGAATACGACACAATCTTTTAAATAACTTTGAAGGGTCTTCTAGACTCTCCACCAAGTGGACCATTTCACCCAACTTCATCATTCTTCTATCCCATTCAAGCAAATTGCATCCCCACGTTCTTATAAATGTTCCCATCTCCAGATCTTCGCCAATGCTACTGCCTACATTGTAGTGCTCTTTCTCCAAATCCTTTCCCACAAATCCTGTCTAAAACTCACCTCCTCCAGGAAGTTTTCCTCATTATCTCATCCCACTCTGATCAAACTGTCCTTTCACATCCTCTTAGGCACTTACAGCTCGTTCATATTAGATTACATTATTACATTGCTGACACTGTTTGCCAAGTGTTAGGTAGTACTTTCTCCCAATTAAAATCTAAGTTCTTCCAGAAAAGAGGCTTGATCTTTTTTAGTATTCCCCAATAACATTTTCTTCTTATCATACAATGGGAACTCAAATATGTTGACTAATTTGCAAAATGAATTTAATAGGACCAAGAGTGGCCAACTGGAAGGGACAACGGGAAAAAGCAAATGTACACACCGGTGGTAGGCTTTGGGTGACATCCCCTCTTCACTAGGAGGGCTCGTGTTTTGCAAGGACATATCCTCAGCCAGGGGCGAGCGCTTCCTGGAACTCCTACAGTTCAAGAAAAAGGACTCTCCCATAATATATTGTGTGGAGTGGGGACTTGAATGGACCAAAAATGGGACCCATATCCCATGCTATCTAGATATCTCCCTCAAGAAACCATTTCTGCTCTCCCACCCAATGTAGTCAATTCATTCAGAGTGTGAGGTTGGCACTGACAGTGGCATGTACTATCATAACATAATCTTTACTGTGTGGATCTGTACAGTATGTGGACTAAGCATCCCTCTTAAGTTTAACACAAGTCTGAAATTCTATAATCAGTTCTAACATTTATACACAACTGCTACTCGGATTTTATGATCTGTGGCTGATTTATGGCAACTCCTCACTTCTACATTGCAGACTGGTTTAAGGCAAGGACTATGTCTGATTTCTCTGATCACTCTATAATGCCATAAAAACAAAAGGGAAAGGAATTTCTATTATTTCTTGGTCCTATAACATGGCCACGCGCCCCAGGAAGACACTGCTTATATTTTTTTGTGTCTCATGACAAGCAACTGATATTCAAGGTATCAGAAACACTTTAGAGTGAGTATGACGGTACATGCTTAGAATCTCAGCACTCAGGAGGCTGCGCCAGAACCTCTGAATTTGAGGTCAGCCTGGGCTTGGTGGCAAGATCTTGTCTCAAAAATCCCAAACAAGGGCTGGAGAGATGATTCAGAGGTTAAGAGTGAGTACTGTTTTTCCAGGGACTAGCTTGGTTCCTAGCACTTCTGTAGTGGCTCACAACCACCTGTAACTCAAGCCCCAAGAGATTTGACACCCTCTTCTGACCTTTATGGGCACCTGTGTGCATACACATACATAAACAAAAAGTTTAAAATGAGTCTTTAAAAAATCCATAATCAAAAGAAAGCTTATTAAAAACAAAGACAAGCTGATCATGGTAGTACACACCTGTAACCCTAGCACTTGGAGCATCACAGTCCTGGAAAGGTTGAGCTAGTTATATAGTAAGACCCTATCTCAGAACAAACCAACCAAAAACCCAAGAGAGACAAAGGGAAGTCAGACAGAGAAATTGGCTACATTAGGGAACCAAGATAAGAGATCACTGCTCAAAATAACAAAGCCATGACTGCACAGCAACCACAGAATATAAAGGGAGTGTTTCTAACTCTTTTACACATCCCACTCCTGGAGTCAGTGACCCTCAATAGGGCGCACAACAAATGTAGACTACACGGCAGTTGGTTTCAGGCCTCTTATCTACAAGTACATTAAACAGAAATCTCTATTAATGAGCAAGAATCTACAGTCAGGAAGCAGTGGAGACATCTTGAAGCAACTTACTAGATTTTAAGCAACCCAAGATTCTTAGAGCAATCAATTTATAGGTAGTAGTAAAGAGGGAATGTTGAGAATTAAACGATGTATGAAAGAAAGGACAAAGTTACCAATTATTTCTTTGGACTATTTCAAATAAACTGTGCTCATAACCGAAAGATGGTGATAACACTAATCCTACCCCTCTACTTTAACGTCTGAGGATCCCTCTTGAACACTCAGTGTTCTATTTGGTTGTTATTTTTAACTTTTTATTTGTTGCAGTACTGGGATTGAGCCCAGGGCCTCATGCATGCTGGGCAAGCACTCTATTACTGAGCTCCAACCCTAGCCCCAACACTAGGCGTTCTAATAGTAGATGTCAAAGTGTAAGCAGGTAAGCTCAGCCCATTTCTTATTCCAAATACTCCTGAGCTTATTAGATAGTGATCGCAACCTACCTTTAATTCTCGTTTTCTGCTTCTGTCACTGCTAGACTTGGAATGTCTAGAGCTTCGGCCTTCCTCCACAGCCTCAAACAGCTTATCCACAAATCGGAGAGTAGAATCATCAAGAAAAGGTTTCAGGTGATCTGGCAAGAAAAAAAGAGGTCAAAGAGTGAAAAGGTAAAAGTATATAGTCCAATACCAAACACGTCATAAAGAACAAACTAGAATAGGAGAGGAGAAAAAATAATAGGAAGTGGAAAGGTTTTATTTTAAGGTGATCTTATGCTTTGACTGCACAGGTCACCTCGCTGCATGTGCGAGGAGTCCAGAGGACAGCACTGGGTCCCTGGAACTGGAGTTAGACGGTTGTCAGCTGACATGGGGGTGCTGGGAACTGAACCTGGGTATGCCCCAAGAGCAGCCAGTGCTCTTAACCACTGAGCCATCTCTCCAGCTCAGGGAAAATAAAAATGTTTTAAGAACTTCTCTGTAGGGGACTAGAAAAATGGTTAAGATACTGCTCTTGCAGAGGACCCAAGTTTGGTACCCAGAATCCTGCTGACAACTGCCTATGACCTTAGGGGACTCTAATCCCTCTGAGGGCATCCTCTCTCTCCCTCTCCCCCCCCCCACACCCCATAAACTGTAGGGGCTCAAGAGACGGTTTATCAGTTAAGATGCATGAGCTGCTTTTCCAGAGCACCTACATTGGATTCCCAGTACCCACGTGGAGGCTCACAACTGTCTGTTGTAACTCCATCTGACTCTTTCTAGCTACCTGCACACTTCTGGGGCATATACATAAATGTAAATGAAACACTCATACACATAAAAAATAAAAAGTTTTAGGCATGATAACATATGTCTTTAATCCCAATACTCAGAAGACAGAGGCCAATTAGGGCTAAATAGTGAAATCCTGTTTTCTTAATAACTAAATAATTTTCTTTTTGGGATTCCCAGTTTCTGATATACTTAATGACTCTGCTATATGAGGTAAAAGGTTCTAATTTTTTTGGAGCAGAAAGTATATCGAGAGAAATCTGCTTAAATTGAGTATCAAAGTTGCAGATGAAGGCAGGGAATGTAGCTCTGTGGAAGAGTACTTTGTTTGGCAGGCACAGGGCTTTGGTCCAATCCCCAGCACCCTACAAACAGTTTAAGATAAGTATCACCTTAACTTTTCCCACACAACAAATCATGGAAGACTACTAGAAATCCACCTCCCTGCACCTGATAAGACTTCCACACTCTGAGATGTCAATCACATCAGGCTATTTGACTGCAGAGTGTTTCCTAAGCAAACTTATGTGACTTGGTATGGTGGCCAAAGACTGTGATTCATAATGTGCCACAAATAATAACGAGAGAGAAAAAGATTGGTTATTTACACTCTTCCCATTGTAACAGAAGAAAAAACAAGGAAAGGACGTGGCTCATTTGGCAGAGTGCTTGCCTAGGTCCTGGTTTCCTCCAGCACTCATAAGCCATGTGTGGTGCATGCTCATATCCCAGACTTTAGGATGTACAGCCATGCTTCTCAGCCTTCCTAAGGCTGGGACCCTTTAAATACAGTTCCTCATGCTGTGACCCCAACCATAAGATTATTTCACTGCTACTTCATAACTATAATTTTGCTGTTATAAATTATAATGTTAATATCTGATGTGCAGGATATCTGATATGTGACCCCTGTGGGGTCGAGACCCACAGGCTGAGAACTGTTCACGCAGAGGCATGAAAACAATAAGTCTTAGGCCATCCTCAGCTACATAGTGAGTTGGAAGCCAGGCTAGGCTCCATGAGACCCTGTCTTTAAAAAAAAAGGGGGGGGGGTAGTACACATCTTTAATCCTAGCACTCAGGGGGAAGAAAGTGGATCTCTGAGTTCAAGGCTAGCCTGTTCTACCCAGCAAGTTCCAGACCAGACAAGGCTACATAGGAGCCCTTGTCCCCCCAAAACCAAACCAACCCAACCCAAACCAAAAGGGGGTATGGTGGGGAGTGAAGAGAGGTTCACTAGTCTGACCTTTCTTTGATTTGCTCCTAATGAGACAATCTGGAGAAGTTCAGGTCAATGTCTGGAATGAATTCACCGCTTAAGTCAGAAGACTCAGAAGGGTACATACCAGCCGCCTTCTTCTTATCCATGCCCTTCCCCACACAGTTCAATGCCGCTGTGACCACCGTGGGCTCTGAGAAACCCAGCACTCTCTTCACCGTCTTCTCTATCCATGGTTTCAGCTCATCCAGCTCCCGCTTAGACAGCGCCATTTTGGGGGTGGGGGGAGAATGACAGCTCAATGGGACGAAATACTACACCTAAAAATAAACCAAGCAAGAGTCAGAGAAAGGGAAACAAAATAAACAAGTCAGGATACTAGTTAGTAGCATAGGAAGGAGTGCTTTCCCCATTCCGATTTTCAATCCCTAGCCCTGTCACTACACTTCACAGGAAGGGAAAAGCTTTCCCCAAAAACCAAGCTTCAAGGCAGAAGGAAGTGGTCCCGTTAGCTTTTTGGTGTTTGAGATAGGCTCTCACTGTGCAGCTCATGTAGAACTTAACACGCACTCTTCCTGCCTCTGCTTGCCCAGCGAGGGGCTCTGGAATACACCACCATGCCTCACTCATTTGATGTTTTAACTCTAAGTCAGTATCAGTCATCAATGCTATCTGAAGAATAAACAAACTAGGAATAACCTAGTCTGAGGAATGAGTTCTAACTCCTGACCCTGTTATACAAAGGACAGACAAACAGAGCATTTAAAGAATCAATCTAGAAGTCAATTTCACTATTTCTTCTACTTCTGGAAGGTACTCTCTAACCCAGCTCTGACCTAAGACTTTTCTAAGGGGTGCAAAAGAGGGTTTATCCAAGTCAGTCCTCCTGTGTTAAAATCTCATAATCCTTAAGAATGCTGTCACATTTCTCTGTAGTTATTCATGGTGGTGTGCATTCTATACATCGATAATTCAATATCGTACTCTATAGACTTGTCAGCTGACTTAATGAGAATAAACCCTAAACTCAGAAAAAGGCTATTCATGTTTTCAAATTCTCTCCCTTCTCACTTTTATTCTTTTACTTATTAGTGCTAAACTCTCTACATCAAACTTCTACTATTTAACGCAAGTTGGTATAAAAATTTCAACACTACTCATGCTTACATTTGAGTAAAACACAAATTTTAAATCTCAAACATCCTCACAAGCATGGAGAAAACTTCACTTCTACTTCATTTATTTTTATTTTATGTACATTGGTGTTTTGCCTACATGTATGTTATGTCTGTGTGTCGGATCCCCTGGAGGCAGAATTACAGGCAGCTGTAAGCTGCCATGTGGGTGCTGGGAATTGAACCTGGGTCCTCTGGAAGAAGAGCCAGTGCTCTTAACCACTGAGCCATCTCTCCAGTCCCTTCCAAGATGTTTAAAGACATCTAGATCATACAAGCCTGTAATCCCAGCACAAGGGAGGTCAAGACAGGAGAATCAGGAATTCAGGTCTAGCCTTGGCTACAGAGTTCAAACTCACCCTTGGCTACAGGAGGCCTTGTCATAAAACAGAAAGATGCAGTCTAATTAGCTCCTATACTCTTGACAGATTGATTTCTCATAAGATCTGCAACCATGCAGTATTAACTTCGATATGAATGAAGCTGGAAGGCTGTGCCTCAGTAACACGTTTTATGAATAATCCTGTGATAGCGTTTTTTTGGGTCATCATGAGATAGTATACTTACTGCCTATCAAAAAGAAAGCAAACACAAGCACTAACAGGAGCGGAGAACAAAAGCTCACTCAACAGATAGTATATATACTAAGCACCACTATTTATAAGCCCTTAGGCGAATAAGTTAATTCCCCAGAGCCTCAGTTTACTCATCTTAGAAAATGGGAACATCTGACATAGCATTCCATTCAATAAATACTTAAGTAACTATTGTCGAACAGAATACTTACTGCATGTAAGGACACATACAGCAGAGATCAAGATAGTCAAGAATGCTCATGTTAATGGGACCCACCACAATTGAAAAATAGGCTACAAAGTGTAAGCAGTTTCAAAATCCAAATAGGCGAAGCATGTTATCAGACTGGATGTGCGCCCAAGCACTACGCCAACACATGGATGTCTTCAAATTCGACCCGATGCTTCATAGATGCGCAAACGAGGCAGTCAAGGGGTAAGAAAGTTTCAGTTACCAGAGTTGCCACTAACCAAATGTTCAATTCTGACAGCGGGGAGGCGGCAGCGCCGGTGGGGGGTTGGAGGGAGCCGAGGGCGGCAGAACGCTGTCTTATGAATGAGCAGGTAGCAGAACGCCAGCTTCCGAAGGAATCCCTTACTCCACCGAGCTCGAAGCCCCTGGAACCCCAAGGCTGATTTTCCAACTGGCCCCCGCCGCACCGAGTCCGACCTAACTCCGCACCGGTCTGCCCACCCTGCTCTTCCCGCCCCCGCCCTTTTCCTCCTGCAAGCCCATTCGGACTCGTTCCCCCCAAAAAGACCCGGGCGCTCGCTCCTCTCAGCCTGCTTCCCGCCGAGGACTCCCGCCCGGTCCTCCCCCGGGACTGCGCCCCGTCCAGCCGCTCGGACCGGAGGCGAGCCTCTCGGGGTGCGGGGCCACTACTCACCTCACAAACTTCAGCCCCTGAGACGGAGCCCGAACGTTACACCGGAACCGGAAGCCTTCCGGTCGCCCTACGGCCCGCCGTCGCTACCGCCACAGCCGCCGCCACGCTGCGGTCCCCATCGCACGTGACCAGGGAGGGCGGGGCCGCGGCCGCGCAGCCGCGGTAACTCTGTGTCGCCGCCGGCGGCGCGGCGCATGCGCAGCGAGGCCCTAAAGATTAACCCGGCTGCCGGCCCGCGGAGCGATTCCCACGTTAGTCCGGTCCTTCTTGCCGGGAGCAGAAATCGGTTGGCGGCGAGAGTTAGTGCGCTGAGATTGCTGCTGGAACTAAAGGCGGGGGCTTCCACATTCGTGCTCAAAATGGCCTTTCCTGTACAAAAAAGTTATAATCACCAGGATTAGCCCTCCCTCCTTAAATCTGTCTCCCTAACACAACACAACAAAAAGAACACACACTCAGACCTATCCCCTGGCTTTCCACTAACCAATGAAGCACCAACAAGACCTGCCTCGCCCGGACCTGTGGGGCTCACACTTAGTATTCCCGTTGCTTACTCAGCCTCAGAATCTGGACCACTTCCTGGCCTGTCGCTTTCCATCTTGCGGTGCCCTTTACGCAGAAATCTGCAATATTCGCACTCGACGCTCCTTCGCGTAGAATTCTGTTCATTCTGGCCCCGGAGAAACCTTTGTGGCCACTTTATTTAATTTTGATACTTGACACTCTTGGTCGCTGTTTTCGTACAGTACTGTACGTATGTATGGTATATCCACCATATTTATACAAGTTTGCCTAGGCTTAGGGCTAGGCCTCTGACGCCTCTGTTCACTGATATGTCTTAAAGACTTAACACTCGCACAATAAGTACTTAATAAATACTTTGTGGCCGTTCCTCACTACATCCCCCCAAAAATGCACTACAAAAATTTATTTTATTTTATTAAGATTTACTTTTTTTTTTTTTAAAAGAATGGAAATTCTTCTGGGAAAGGTGGGGGGAGTGGATATCGGTTAGCTAAGAGACATCAAAATGCAGTTAGGTAAGAGAAATTACTTCTGGTGTCTACTGTTGTGCCACCATTTCCAGCTTTAACTTCATTTTTATGCTTGTGAATCTCCAGTTTCCCAATACTATTATTTGTCTTGTTTTGAGAGAGGTCTTATGCCGTCTAGGCTGGCATCAAACTCAATATGCAGCGGAGGAAGACCTTGAACTCCTGACGTTCCCATCTCCATTTGTTTTCTTTTCTTTCCTTTTTTTTTGTTTTTTTTTTTTTTGTTTGTTCGAGACAGGGTTTGTGTAGCCCTGGATGTCCTGAAACTCACTATGTAGACCAGAGATCCACCTGCCTCTGCCTCCTGAGTGCTGGGATTAAAGGTCTGTGCACCCCACCCCCACCCCCCCATCTTCATTTCTTAAATGCTGAGAGTCCAGGCCTGAACCACCAAAGCCGGCTCTCACAGTATTTGTTTATCAGGCCGTCCTCTCCCCTTTGAACAGCTTTGGCAGCCTTGTCTCTGTAGACAGAGGAGTCTGACAACGGCCAGAGTTTGAGTTCAAGATACAATAAGGAGGCCGGAGAAAATGACCCCTAAGAGTTGTCTTCAGACCTTCACATGCACATACACAAATTTTAAAGAAAAAAACATTTTAAGTCAGTAAACCAGAACGTGGGGTGTAGCTCAGTGGTACAGCACTTGCCTAACATGGTTCAGCCCTGGGTGTGATGCCCAGCACTACATTAATATCGACAGTCTGACCATATATGAGTTTACTCTGTTCTGCTCATTCACGTCTTTCCTTCTGCCAGTACCGCGTTTAGTATGTTTGAATAGGTCATTTAATCCCCCTGAAGGGATTCCTACTTCCCCCTTCTCTGTTTGAGGTCTGTTTTCTCCAGATTGGCTTTGAATTCCTGGGCTCAAGTGACCCTGGTTCTTCCGTTTGGGAAATTGGGACTCCATGTGTGTGTCACTGTGCCTGACTTCTTTTGTCATTTCCTAATGGGGGAAACAATTCAGACAAATCACATGGAGGAAGCACAGCCAGTGACCGAGAGACTAACAGTTATTTAAACTCATCTGATTAAATACTGAAAATAAATCCAGTTCCTCTAAAACATTTCCCATAGAAAATTGAACTCAGATTTTTTTTTTCTTTTTTCCTTTTGGTTTTTCACAAGGTTTCACTGTGTAGCTTTGTGGCATTCCTGGGACTCACTCTGTAACCCAGGCTCGCCTCGAACTCAGAGATCCTCTTGGCTCTGCCTCCCAAGTGCTGGGATTAAAGGCGTTCACCACTACCGCCGGGCATAAATGTAATTTTTTAAAGTTAGTTTTTGGCTAGGAGTGGTGATACATGCCTTCAATCTCAGTATTTAGAGACAGAGGCAGGCAAATATGTTGTACATAGTGAGTTCCAGGACAGCCAAGGCTGTACAGTGAGACACTCTCTCTCTCTTTTTTTTTTAAATTTTTGTCTGAAAACAGGGAGTTGGATGAAGGAAGATTAGGTATTCAAGACTAGTCTCAACTAACTGTTAAGTTTGAGGTCAGTCTGGGCTACAAGGGATACTGAAATCAAACACCCCCAAAATGTAGTTAAATTATCATTAATTTGCATGGTTCAAAGATCTAAATTTTAAAAACTATACTAAAATTAAGAGTGAAAAATTATAAAACTCTTAGAGGAAAACAAGGTTAGTCTCCACGACACTGGATTTGGCAATGAATTCTTGGATGGGACATCAAAAACAAAGGCAACAAAGCAAACTGTATTTCATGGATGTGGAAAACATCTGTGCATTGTGCTGGGCATGGTAGATGCCAGTAATCCCTGTCCTTAGGAGGCTGGGACAGGAGGGTGGCAAGTTCCAAGCCAGCCAAGGACACGACACAACAAGCGAACAAGCAGCAAAGGAACCCATCAACAGAGTAAAACAACCCACAGCCAGGCGGTGGCGGCGCACGCCTTTAATCCCAGCACTCGGGAGGCAGAGCCAGGAGGATCTCTGAGTTTGAGGCCAGCCTGGTCTACAGAGCGAGATCCAGGACAGGAACCAAAAAACTACGCATAGAAACCCTGTCTGGGGGCAGCGGGAGGGGGGGGGCGTGGGCGGAGATAACCCTGTCTGGGTGGGTGGCAACATCTCCATGTCAGGTATCTGATGAGACCTTGTCACGAGAATGAAAGAAACTCCAACTCGGCAGGCAAAAAAATAATTTCAGAGGTGGTTAAGGACTTGAATGCCCCTTCAAAGGGGGAATGGTGAACAAAATCCCGAAAGGCTCAGCAGCACCAGCCATTGGAGAAGGCACAAACAAACCCGCAACACCAACTGAAGAGGATGAGTCACGTGAACTGCACGTTTGAGGCCAGCTTCCCTATCTCGAGACAAAGTGCCAGCGAAGGCTAGAAATCTAGAAAGCCAGTGCATTCCACCACAAGGGGCCGTGTGCGCACACTAACCCTAAATGCTACCCCTCAAGTCCATGCGGAGAAGGTAGGATCCTGGGAGACAGGCTGCTAGCCTTCCCGCCTCTTCTCTGACTTCTACAGACGCTTGTGTCAACCCCCCAACACTGGAGGCGCGCCACTCGGGAGACCAAGACCGGGAAGCAGATGCGGCAGAGAAAGGACAGGTTTTCTTACTGGTCAGGATGCTTGCTGTGGGAAGATGCCGACACAGTGGGAACTTCCAGCTAGAGGCGGAGTGCGTGCAGGACAGAGGTTTGCTGGACTTGATCCCCAGGCACTGCAGTTCTGATGCCGCCACTACTTCTCACTCTGAGCACCGCTCTTTCCTTCCTGTTCATTTATTGCTCGATCACCCACTAGTGCGTTTTCCCTCTGCCTTCCTTAGCGCATTCGGGAAACCTCAAGGGCGGAAACAGGAGTTAGCCTTGTTAGCTTTGTTCTTGGGATTCTTTCGGACAAGGATTTCAGCATTAGTTTACATACATACTTCTCTACTCAAAGGGTGGAGGGTAGCCTAATAAAAAAGACGCATCTGCATTTCCAGTGAGACTTGCTTTGGGGCTCATAAAAATTGGGTAGGAAGTGCAGTATATTTTTTTACAGTTGGAACTTTTCCTTGCCTCCCCCAGACTCTGAAAATGGGCTTTAAACTTAATGTAGTTGGGCATGGTGGAGCACATTGTTAATCCCAGCACTGAAGGAGGCAGAGGCAGATGGATCTCGGAGTGTGAGGCCAGCCTGGGCTACATAGTGAGATTCTGTGTCAAAAAACAACAAAACACCCCCCAACACCAAAACAACAACCAGACCAAACCAAACCAAATTTAACCAAGTGTACCATTCAGCAATATTAAGTACATTCACTCACTTAATTTGATAAGTATTTGGCTTACATGTATGTCTATGTACTACTACATGTGTGTCTGGTGCCTGTCAGGGTTAGAAAAGAAATTCCCTTGGAACTGGAGTTATAGACAGTTGTGAGCCACCAGGTGGGTGCCAAGGTCCTCCGAAAGAGCAGCTAGTACTTTTTTTTTTAAATATTTATTTTTTATTATGTATACAGTGTTTGTTTGCATGTATGCCCGCAGGACAGAAGAGGGCACCAGATCTCATTACAGATGGTTGTGAGCCACCACGTGGTTGCTGGGAATTGAACGCAGGACCTCTGGAAGAACAACCAGTGCTCTTAATTGCTGAGCCATCTCTCCAGCCCAGCCAGTACTCCTAAAAAGCCAAGGTATCTCTCCAGTCCCACATTCACTAAAATCTTATATTTTTTGTGTATAAAGTATTTTGCACACAGAGAAACCCTGTCTGGAAAGACCCTCCCCGCCAAAATAAGTTTTGCAAGTGTATGTGCTACATACATGCAGAGGCCAGAAGGTGGCAACAGATCCCCTGGAACTGGAGGTACAGACCTTGTGAGCCCCCAGTAGGTGTTGGAACCCAACCAAGGTCCTCTATAAAAGACCAGCAAGCTCTCTTAACTGCTGAGTCATCTCTCCAACCCTAATATACACATTTTTTTTGTTACCATGGTTTCTAGAACTTCTACAAATCTTTATAAACAAAACTGTACCCATTACATGTAACTCCCAATTGGCCCCTCTCCTAGGCTGGCAACCAATATTATTGCTCCTGTTCCAGTTTTTGATTAACTTTTTCTTATCAATAAAGAAAGGGTCCACTGTGGACTGAGATAGCTTCTACATGTTCAAGCCTTCTTGTTCACATGTGATTGAGTTTATTGTACAGAAAGGTAACAGAAAAGAATTAACGTGGGTCTTCTATCCACAGGCCTTAGCAGCCCAGCCACGGATCCGCCCGGTTCTTTCGCATCAAGAAGTTAATCTTCCGGGCCATTTCCATGTTGTAGATCCTCCGGCACGCCTCATAGCTCTCCCGCTGGCGGCGGCGGCACGGCTTCTCGTAGTAGCGCCGTCGCTTTATGACTTCGGTGAGCCCGTCGGCAGTGAGGATTCTGTGTAAGGACAAGCAAGGAAGGGAGATGCTGTGGCTCACTACGTTCTTTACCAGTTTCACAGCTCAGCAGAAGTCAAGGACAAAAGCAACCCGTTTTTGTATACTTAGAGTGGGGAGTAGTAACAACACAGCCCTGACTTCTTTCCAGAGGCCCCGGTAAGAACCCGAGAGGTAAATTTAAAAGGCAGCCACAGTTCTTACTCTTGGGGGGCTTACAGCCATGTTCTCAAACTTTTGACTCCCACAACACACCGGAGGTATAGGACAGCTTCCCACGGGAACAGGGGCTCCCTGCGCAGTGCGTTTTAACCATGGGAGCATTTCAGAAACTACACATGAAACCAGGTGTATGGAAGGAAAAGTAGGCAGATCTCTGTGAGCTGAAGGCCAACCACAGCCACATAGAGACTGACTTAAAAAACCAAAACCAAAGCAAAGCAAAGCACAAACGGGGTAAGCCATCTGTAATTATATACATGTAGAAGTGACTCCTATCTGATCTTAGTGAAGAATGCAGTCCCTTCCTCTTTGGATTTAAGAACTGACACGGTAGTGGTGCATGTCTGACAGCCCAGGACTTGGGAGGCTGGTGCAAGAGGATCTCAAGTTTCAGATCAGCCATGGCAACTTAGATCCTGCTTTAGAATAAAAATAAGTAAATAAATAAAAGGGATAGAACTCAGTAGTAGAGCACTTGTCCCACAAGTATAAACCCAGGCTTAGAGAAAAAAATTGGGGGGGCATGATTGAAGTCTGAGTAATACTGGGGGCCTACCTAAATGCAGACCCTCCTCATACCAGTGATACAAATGGGAACATTATAATAGCCTCACTCACCATTTTCCCATGAATCAGGTGCTCCAATCATATGACTTTGTGTGGACAGCTAGGGGTCAACCCCAGGAGTTATTCCTCAGGTCCACCCACCTTCCTTCTGTGGAGTGTGTACGTGTCCTATATGTGTTTTTGAGACAGGATCTCTCATTGGCCTGGAGGGTACCCAATGATTGGGCCAGGCTGCACAGACTTACTTAGACAATGAGGAGGACAGCTGGGTGAGGCTTCTCAACCAGGGAAAGAGAAAATGGAAGCCAAGAAGATGAGGTGCACTAAAGAAAGGAATCATCTGGGGGTGAGGGGGTGGGGGGGCACAGAGTACAATTTTTTACCCAGCACTTGGGAGGTAGAGGCAGGTGGAGCTCTGTGAGTTCAAGGCCAGCCTGACTTATATAGTGAGTTGCAGACTAGCCAGGACTACACAGTGAGACCCTGTCTCAACCAAAGAGAAAAGAAAAAAAGAATTTCAAAGCACAGATTAAGGTGGGAGATAGCTGAGTTGACACAGATCTGAGTTCCATTCCCAGAATCCACGTAGAATGGATGGGTGTGGTGGACTCACTTGTAATCCCAGTACTGAGGAGGCAGAGAGAGCCCTGCTTCAAACAAGCAACAAAAAAAGGTGAATGGTGCTGGAGGCAGAACTCCTGATGTGTCCTCTGGCTCCAAACACATGTGCACGAGTACTCACATTAACACACACCTGCATGCCCACACACAGCAGAAGCACTTATTCATCTTCATCTCTACTAGGCAAGGATGTATGTAGGTCAAGCTTTGTAGTAGAGCTCAAGTATGGGGCTTGGGGTGTAACTCAGTTGATTGAACGCTTGCCTGGTGGGAAGGAGCCCGGGTTTGATCCCCAGTACAATATAACCCAGTGTGGTATTATTGCACACTGTAGTTTGCCAGCACTTGGAAGGTAGAGGCAGGAGTTCAAAGGCATACATAGCCAGCCTAGGATACATGAGACCCTGTCTCAAAAGAAAAAACAAAAACAAATAAACAAAAAACCCCCTAAAACCAACCAAATAGGCAAAACCAAAAGAACTCAAGTAATAACAAAAGGGCCGTGGGTGTAGCTTAGTGGTAGAGCGCTCGCCTATCCTACATGCAAGACCCTGGCTCTGGTTCCCAGGTCAGGCAGCAGGGGTGGGGTGAGCAACTTGAAAGCTGAGGATGCAGCTCAACGGTAGCCTTTGGGAAGGTGTCACTGGTGCTGCCTCTGTTTGCAAAGGTAGTTCAAGGACTGGCACACGAAGAGCTCAGTGTAAACAGATCAGCTTGGAGTTCTGGCGCCTGGCAACCTTACACGAAGGGGAAACCAGCTGCCAGTTTTAGTAAAATTCAACTGATTATGTAAAAGGAGTTGCACTGCTTACAAAGGGAAGCTGGGGGAGGCAGATCCACATGTCAGTGTAGCCAGCCTACGTCAACAAGCGTGTACCCAGAAGGAGCCCAGAAGCTGGCCCATCAGGAGGAAAAGGGGTCAACTGGGCATGCTTCCAGTGTGCTTGTCTTTCTAGTTTGGGGGCCAGCCAATCACAGGAGGCTTCCCAGCAACCCCCACTCTCCACAGCCTCATCTCGGGGCTCCAATGAGCCCCTGGTTACATAAGAGGTGTTTTGTGGCAGTCCCCCGGACAGACACATAGGTTTTTCCTTTATAGGCTTCTTCTGTGCTCCAAACACAGTAAAGTTTAAACACCTCTCTCTCACTTGTGCTGCTACTGTAACCAGATCACAAAACAAGCGACTTGTTTTTAAACCACAGCCATCAGAAAGCTGAGAAAGAACAGAGCAGACTGGAGTAGGACAGGTGTGTAGAAAAGGTGACCCGCAGGGAAGACACTGGAGAGCAGCTGGGGAAAGGAGACGTGTGAGCGCCAAGTCAGGAAAGATGCATTCAGCGGGCAAGGAGGACCAGGCACTCCAGGGCTCCACACGCACATGTGAGTCCACAAGTTCTTGCCTAGAAAAGTACCCTAGGGTTGGGGATTTAGCTCAGTGGTAAAGCACTTGCCTAGCAAGCACAAGGTGCTGGGTTGGGTCCTCAGCTCCGGAAAATTAAAAAAAAAAAAGTACCCTCAGAGCAAAGTATCTGCTCACTCCCTGCTCCCCGCCCAAAATATACTTTATAAGACATTTCTGTAAAATTTAAAAAAAAAAAAAGGAATAGAAATGCAGCTTTCGCCGGGCAGTGGTGGCGCACGCCTTTAATCCCAGCACTCGGGAGGCAGAGCCAGGCGGATCTCTGTGAGTTCGAGGCCAGCCTGGGCTACCAAGTGAGTTCCAGGAAAGGCGCAAAGCTACACAGAGAAACCCTGTCTCGGAAAAAAAAAAAAAAAAAAAAAAAAAAAAAAAGAAATGCAGCTTTCTTCTTCTTTGCAAATATATTTTTTATACTAAAAGTGTAGCTTCTTTTGTTGTTTTTGAGACAGGTTCTTAAGTATCTCAGGCTGCCCTCTGACTTAATATGTAGCCAAGGATAACCCTGAATTCCTTACTCTCCTGCCTCAGCTTTCTTGTGCTGACAGGGTTACACACATGCACCACCCTAACTAGTCTACTATTTCGTTGTTGTTTGAGACAGGGTTTCTCTGTGTAGCCCTGGCTGTCCTGGGACCTGCTGTATAGACCAGGCTGGCTTTGAACTCACAGAGATCCACCTGTTTCTACTTCTTTATACTGGGATTAAAGTCCCGTGTCACCTTCGGCCTGGCCCAGTCTATTTCTAACACAGCTTCCTGAGAGGGGCTTTCGCGGCCAGTACCCTCCCTGCACTGCCTTGCAAGCCACAGCTTCGAATTTTCAAGTTAATAAGGAATCTAAGAGATTCAACATCAGAGTCTGAGTCCAGGAGCCTAGATTTCTTCATTTGCTCTTCTACACACCTCCATCGAACTGAAGTCCTCCTTGTCCCACGGAATCTCTCTCCTTCCTTCCTTTCTTCTGGAAGTCTATGTAGCCCAGCTTGGCCTCAAGCTTGCGATGTAACCAAGGATAACCCATCTTCCTGTTTCCGACTCTGAAGGTCAGGGTTAGAGGCACAGGCCACCATGTGGCGTTTTCTATGGTATTGCTGGCCAAGAACCGTTCTAAGTGAGCTACATCCCCAGATCCTTCTTTTTCTTTTTAGGTAATATCAACTGCCCCCTGCCCCTAAACTTGTAATTTCCTTGGTGTTTTAATAACTAAAGTAGGAAAAAAGTACTTTATGTCCTTTTTATTTTATGAGACAGGGTCTGTACAGCTCAAGCTTGAGATTCTCCTGCCTCAGCCTCTCCAGGGCTGGGACTGCAAGCATACATCACCATTCCCAACTGCCTTGTACTTATTTATTTATTTTCTGAAGGAAACAGATTTCTAGGCTGGGGAAGCAACTTAAAATTGGCAGTGTGCTTCCCTGGCATGTATGGAGGCCTGGGTTCCATCCCCAGAGCTGCAGAGAAGGGGGGTGGGGGTGGGACACAGGCCTATAACCCCAGACTTAGGAGATGGGGGCAAGAGGATAGGAGCAACCAGGCACTGGTGGCGCATGACTTTAATCCCAGCACTTGGGAGGAAGAGCCAGGCAGAGCTCTGTGAGTTCGGGGGAGGCCAGCCTGGTTTACAGAGTGAGCTCCAGGACAGACACCAAAACTACACAGAGAAACCCTGTCTCAAAAAACCAAAAATCAAAAACAAAACAAGAAATAAACAACAACAACAACAAAAAAAACCATTATATGGTAAATTTGAGGTCAACCTGGACTACATAAGACTCTGTCCCCAAAAAAGAAAGAAAACAGATTCCTTAGAACAAGATCTGAAATAACACCAAGCCAGATGGTAGAAGGTATCCACACAGCATCTACTTTTGAAATTTTATATTTATTTATATTTTATGTATGAGTGTTCTGCATGTATACCTGCATCCCAGAAGAGGGCATCAGATCCTATTATAGATGGTTGTGAGCCACCACGTGGTTGCTGGGAATTGAACTCATGACCTCTGGAAGAGCAGCCCAGTGTTCTTAACTGCTGTGCCATCTCTCCAGCGCCCATAGCATTTACTTTTAAGATTTTTATTATTTTATGTGTGTAAGTATTTGCCTTCATTTATGTCTGTGTAAGTGGTATGTGCTTGGTACCCATGGAGGCCAAAAGATGGTGTCAGATCCCCTGGAACTGGAGTTACGGAATGTTGTAAGCCATTCTATAGGTGCTGAGAATTGAACCTGGGTTCTATATAAGAGTATCTTGGCCGGGCGGTGGTGACGCACGCCTTTAATCCCAGCACTCGGGAAGCAGAGGCAGGCGGATGTTCAAGGCTAGCCTGGGCTACAGAGTGAGTTCCAGGAAAGGTGCAAAGCTACACAGAGAAACCCTGTCTCGAAAAACAAAACAAAACACAACATAAAACAAGGGCTAGAGATACAGCTCAGAGGTTAAGAGCACCGACTGCTCTTCCAGAGGTCCTGAGTTCAATTCCCAGCACCCACATGGTGGCTCACAACCATCTGTAATGAGATCTGGCGCCCTCTTCTGTATACATAATAAATAAATAAATCTTAAAAAAAAAAAAAAAAAAAGCCATTTCTCCACCCTCTACTTTCTGCTATTTCTTTCTTTCCTCCTCACCAACTACTTATTTGCACCTAGATTGTATTTTTATTTAATCTTTAATACTTTTACCTCCCACCACCACTTTCTAACTGCTGGAATTCTAATTGTAATCTGTCGATACACCCAGTTTACAGAGTTCTAGAGAGGAAGCCCAAAGCCTCCAACATTGTACCATCTGAGCTACAGCCCCAGGATTATAATCCAGCTCCAGGGGATTCCACACACTCCTCTGGGGGCACCCAAACACACAAGGCATAGATATACATACATATAAATAATTTTTAAAAAATTTTATTTCATGGGCTGGAGAGATGGCTCAGCGGTTAAGAGCCCTCACTGTTCTTCAAGAGGTCCTGAGTTCAATTCCCAGCAACCACATGGTGGCTCACAACCATCTGTAATGAGATCTGGTGCCCTCTTCTGGTGTCCCTGAAGACAGGTCACTCACATACAATAAATAAATAAATAAATAAATAAACACATAAATAAATGCTATTAAAAATTTATTTCATGTGCATTCATGTTTTTGCCTGAATGTATATCCATATTGGATCCCCTGGAGCTGGAGTTACAGACAGCTGTGAGCTGCCATGTGGGTGCTGGGAATTGAACCCAGGCAGCCAGTGCTCTTAACCACTGAGCCATCTCTCCAGCCCTTTTGTTTTGTTTTTTGACACAAAGCCCTGGTTGTCCTGGAATTCACTATGTAAGGCACAGTGGCCTGGCATGATGGCCTTGAGTGCACAGAAATCAAGTGCTGGGATTAAAGAAAAATAAACTAATCTTAAACAAACAAACCCCTAGTAATGATTAAGTAAGACTGTAACCTGATGGCAACGAAGGGATGATCACCTTCAGGCAAGGGATGATAAATATTTTATTTCTCATGTTTGCTTTATAGTTTTGAAGTAGAAATGAGGAATACATTCCATTACACAAAATGGACAGGGGCAGAAAATGCTGTTGGAAATGAATGGAGGAGGGCTTGGCTGCAGGGTACTGCCCTCTACATAAGAAAATTCTCAGGCAGGTGAGGGGCGCACACTTTAATCTCAGCAGAGGCAAAGGCAGGTGGGGCTCTGTGAGTTGGAGACCAGTCTGGTCTACAGAGTGAGATCCAGGACAGGCTCCAAAACTATACAGAGAAACCCTGTCTTGAAAAAACCAAAAAACAAACAAACAAACAAAAAACAAATAAAGGAAAGAATAGAAGAAAAAAACCTCTCTTCAAAGCAATCTTCAAGTTAAGACAAAGCCCATTGTTTTCTTACAGACCGATAACCAAGGAAATAGGAGAAAAACCAGCTAAAAAGACAAGTATGGTAGCATGCATCCCAGCACTCAGGAGGCAGAGTGGGTGGGTCTCAGTGAGGAGCTCAAGGACAGCCTGCTCCACACAGCAGTTCCAGACCAGCCAGAGCTACACAGTGAGTTCTACCCACCCGCTCCCCAAATCAGACTACAACAAAACAAAGCGAGGGCTGGAGAGACGCTCTCGGGCTGCCAGCACGCATGTCAGCGGCTCACAACTTCCTGTGCTCCGGGGTCCCCGCTGCCGGCCTCCAGGAGTGCTAGCACTCATGCACATACCCCCCCCCCACACACACACACATGATTAAAACTGAAACTGTGAACGAGGCATGACGGACTAGGGAAGCCTCAAAGAACTGGAGCGGAGCGGCGCCATTAGGACTGCTGTCTGTCCCACAGTCTAGTGCGCAAATACCGTTCCGTGGAGCCCTCCGCTCCGGCTTCACCAGTTTTTAAGTGTATGTACGTATCTGTTTTTGTGTGTCACCTGCATGGGTCCTGCAGAGGGCAGAAGAGGGTGTCAGATCCCGGACCTCCTAGCTCTCTAGTTCTTTTGCTTCTGCTGTAACTTCCCTTTGAACCCGTAATACAGTCTCATCTTGACCTGTTCCTCCAAGAACAAAACCGGAATTCGTCTTTTCTAGCTGGCCATGTAAGTGATAGCGGACACATAATCTCAGGATTTGGAAGATTGAGGCAGGAGGAGCAGGAGTCAAGGTTATCCTTAACTATCCTGCCCATCCTAGGCCAGCCTGAGCTACACGACACGAACAAAATCACAAAGGAATTAATCTTCACAGACGTGGTCTCAGCCATTTTTCAGGCACTATGCTGGTTCTTCTTGTTCTTCGTCTCCCTTCTACCTTTTTTTTTTTTTTTTTTTTTTCTGAGATGGGGAGAGGTCAGCTGAGACAGAGTCTAGTTGATGTAGCCTACATTGTTCTCAAATTCTTCCTGTCTCCACCTCCCAGGTGCTGTACACAAGGCACAGACTTATGGGCTCTTTCCAAAACCTCAGAGAGCATGCAGGTTAGTCAAGGGATGATGACTGCAAGCTGGATAAACTCATCACGTTTGATTTGGGAAGAACTTCATTTTTTGCAGTAAGAAATTGAAGGGCTACAGTGTCCAAAGCCTAAACACTGGGCTGGGACCAGTCTGAGAACAGTTTATGAGGGGGTAAGCTCGGTGAAGGATAATCCCACATTTCCAGAAGCAAAACTCCGATTCTTTTTACCTGTTCAGGGTTCTGTATGCACCTTCCACGTTCCCCTCCTGAACCATCACAGTCCTGGCAATGAACTTCAGGTGTTTAGCCATGGCCTTGCTTTCAAATCTTCATTCTTCAGGACCTACAGACTGACAAGGAGCATGGAAGCCGGAAAATCAGTAAGGAAACAGCCCAACAGAGTCATTACCACAGGTAGTTTTATTCTATCTAGAAATAGAACCCATGGAACCAGGTAGGAAGGACTCCTTACATCTTAGAAAGTACAAGCAGGTCTGCAGAGATGGATCAGTGGTTAAGAAGACCCAGGTTTGATTCCTAGCACCCACAGGGTGGCTCACAACCATCTGTAACTCCAGTCCAGAGGACCCAACGCCCTCTTCTGGCTTCTGTGTTGCACACACATACATGCAAAACACTCATACACATAAAATATAAATAACTTTTTTAAAAAAAGAAAATAGGCCGGGCGGCGGCGCACGCCTTTAATCCCAGCACTAAGGAGGCAGAGGCAGGTGGATCTCTGTGAGTTCGAGGCCAGCCTGGTCTACAGAGCGAGATCCAGGAAAGGTGCAAAGCTACACAGGGAAACCCTGTCTCAGGGGTGGGGTGGGGGGGAATTAGGTTTTCTACGTCTCTAGGGACCAGGCCTGCACGCGAAATCCTGCCCTCCCGCCACACCCGCTTTGCTGCCCAGTTCCCCGGCAGCGCCTTACCCGCCGCCTCAGCGCTCGGACACCAGGACGCCCCGGGCCGGAAGCGGAAGCTACGGAATCCCCGCGGCGGGAGGAAGCGGCGCTGAAGGGCGCCGCCGGCTGCGGAAGCCGTGCTTACGCTCTGTCCTTGCGAAGGTTCGCTGCTGAGCGCAGGCGCTGCACTCTACGCCTGACCCAGTCGAAGGAACAGCTCCCTCGCCTTCCTATGGAGTCCTTGGGTCTGCGAGAAGGTCAGCCCGATCCGTAGTAGCTCTAACCCGCTAAACCTTTGCTAGATCTGAGCGATTTCGTTTTCTGGATGGGAAATGGGAAGCGTCCTGAGAATGTTTTCTATTTAAAAAGGGCAGATCTGCTCACCCGGTGAAAAACAGATCCACACCCTTCTTCCGCCTAAAAGTTAAGAAAAAGAAATTACTTACTGTGAGTTTCCCATTTCATCATCTACCTAAGCCATTTCACTAAATAAAGTGGAATCACTAAAGAAAGAAATAGGAAACGCCTGCAGGATTTAAAATAGAAGTGTTTTGTTTGCTTGTTTTTAAAGGCCAACGTTGTCGTTTGTTGCCTAGTAAGACCTGGTAGAAATATCTATTTTTTTTCACAGTGTCTTGACAACCTTATGTGTATACTGTCCCCACATATCCATGTACAGTTATTTGCATGGGTTCAGAAGTAATGAATGCAGAAAAACGTCCCCACAACACACACAGATACATCCTCATCTGTTATTTCTTTAAAAGATTTGTTTTTATTTTATGTGTGTGTGCCTGAGTGTACGTATATGCACCATGTGCATGTAGGAGCCCAAGAAAGATAGGAGAGGTCTTGAATCCCTGGAACTGGAGTTAACCGTGGTTGTGAGCTGCCATGTGGTTATTGGGAACTGAATCTAGGTCCTTTGCAAGAGAAATAAATATTCTTAACCACTGAGTCATCTATCCAGAACATCATCAGTTAGTAGGTACTTACACAAAACTTAAGCCTACCTCGTAGTAAGCCAAATCCAAAGTACCAAAGTGAGGCTAGGCTAGGACACTCTTATGCTTGTCAGCAAACCTTTAATGGAATATCTGGCCTCTGCCAGGCACTGTTGACACTATTCCAGTGTCTGTAGCACTACTGAAAGTACGTACACTCAAATTTAGACTGGGTAGCTTATAATAAGTGGGAAATTAATTATATGGATAGTTGCATAATGCGGTGGAAATGAGTTCTGGTTTCCATTCAGATACTGGGAGCCTTGAGATGTATGACTTTGAACTAGTTACTCACACTAGGAGTCTGCACTTTTTTTGTATTAATAAAATATTGGAATACTATCACATTTATTTGTTGATTGTGTATGGTTAATTTGGGCTACAGTGGTAGAGTTGGGTAAAAGAAATGGGGATGTATGACCTACAAATATTTATGATCTGGATCTTGTTAGGTGGACTCTCAAGCTTCTTCCTTATTTGTAAAATGGCCTAATAGCTACTCTGTTGATCTCACAGAATTTGTCGTAAGAATCAAATGGGATAAGATATAAAGATACTTTGTGAATTTTTGTCTTATTTTTAAGGTTTATTTTCTTATTATATGTGTATGAGTATTTTTGCCTACATGTATGTGTGTGTGCTGCGTATGTGTCTGGTGCTCATGGAGGTTAGAACAGGGCCTTGAATCCCTTGGGTCTGGAGTTACAGACAGTTATGAGCTACCATGTACGTGCTGGGAATTGAAGCTGGGTTTTCTGCAAGAGCAACAAGTGCTCTTAACTGTTGAGCCAACTTTCCCACCCCTTTCTTAATTTTTTTCTTTTTTACTAGATTAAAAATATTTTTTTAATGTGCATGGGTGTTTTGTCTGCATGAGTGCCTGGTTTCCAGGGAGGCCAGAGAGGGCATCAGACCCCTGGATCTGGATTTACAGATGTCGTGAGTCACTGTATGGGTGCTGGGAAACTAACCTGAGTCCTCTGGAGGAGCTGCCAGTACTGTTAACCTCAGAGCCGTCTGCCCAACCTCAGTGCCCCCGAGTTTTGAGCCTAGTTATCTAGAAAAATGTTGGCACCCTGTATTTCACTCTTAATTTAGTGAAATTAATTTATTCCACTATTATTAAAAATAACTGTATTTCACCGCGTAAAGATGTCAGAGGACATCTTGCCCAAATGGTTTCTCTCCTTCTACCAGGTGGGTCCCATGGTTTGAACTCAGGTCAGCAGATTTGGTGGTGGCAGGGCCTTTACCCACTGAGCCATCCCACCAGGCTTTTTACTGTAAAGACAGGGGTGTGTGTGTGTGTGGGTGCTTGCATGCCCATGTGTGAGTATATGTGCAGACATATGTACAGGTGCATGTTCCTGCACATGTCATTCCAGAAGAGGTCATTAGATTCCTCAGAGCTGTATAGATATTTGTGAGATGCCCATGCCTGGCTTATTAACTGGTTCCTGGGATCCCAACTCTAGTCCTCATGTTTAGATAGCAACTGCTCTTGGCTGCCTAGCCATCTCTCCAGTGCTCCACACTTGTTTTTAAGACAGTCTAAGGTGGTCTGGAAGAAGATCTGTACCCGAGGATGACCTTAACTTTTGATCCTCCTGCCTTACCTCACAAGTGCTGAGATTACATGCATATGCCACCATACCCAGTTTTATGGAGGTCAGAAAAGGGCATCAGATACAGGGCATTAGATACCCTGCAACCAGAATTACAAAGGGTTGTGAGCCACCGTGTGGGTGCTGGAAGCCAAACCTTAGTCCTCTACAAGAGTGCTCTTAATTGCTGAGCCATCTCTCTAGTCCTAATAATTAAACAACAACAACAACAAAAATACTTAGTGTGTGAATATGTGCCTACATGGGTATGTGCACATGCAGAGGCCGGATGACAACTTGTGGGAGTTGGTTCTGGCCTTCTGCCATATGGAATCGAGGTATCAAACTCAGTAAGACTTGCCTATAAGGATCTTTCGATAAAGGCCATGAGCCTTGTTACTGGCCCCTTTGTTAATTTTTGTATAAGCAGTATATGAATAAAACTTCCCAGCAAAAATGTATACATTCAGTGTACCTTCTTAGGGCAAACGTTAGAACAGGAGATGAAAGTTTAGCATTTATCTAATTTGAGGAGATAATAAAGGCAATAAAAAAATGCAAAGTGAACGTGATTGGATGTATGTAGAGAAAAGCCAAGCCTAGCACCTCAGAGAACACTCACTCTGGGGTGGGTGGAAACGGGGCCATTAAGAAACCTAGAAAGTGCTGCCAGTTGGGTAAGAGGAGAGTTGGGACTGTGTGTCGTCACAAGATCCAAGGTAGGAAAGTTTCCGAAGGCAGCGTTGCGTCAGGTGATACTGCGCACAGCCTTTGTGGAGGCTCCTGGGTTTCACTATCGACTAGGTGGAAGGTATGTGCTAAAACACTTGTGCTCATGTTGTGGGCACACTAGTTACTTTGGAAGGGGCAACAAAACGAAAGGAGTGTAAGCTGGGCTGCCAGCAGTTAGCTAGAGTGGTAAGGAGGTATCGGAAAAGCCACTCTGCACAATTATGGAGCTCGCTGGGGGTGAAGGCTTTGGTAGAGCACTTGCCTAGCGTGCATGGGGACCAAAGTTCAATCCCTAGTACTGAGTGGGAGTGGGACTGAGGAAGAACTGCCGAGCAAAGGAGAGAAAGAGGTCATGTAGGCTCGGGCAATGTTTCCAGTAAGCCAGTAACTGATGACACCAGGGAGTAATTATTATGGATAGCAAGTATAAATTACCAAAGTTTCACACATAAAAGGAAACCCAGGGGGCTGGAGAGATGCCTCAGCACTGGCTGCTCTTGCAGAGGACCTGAGTTCAGTCCCCAGCACCTACATGGTGGCCCACAAACATCTGTTATTCCAGTTCGAGGGGATCCAATGCCTTCTTCTGATCTTCTTGGGTACCAGGCATGCATATAGTACACATACATACATGTAGGCAAATAATCATACACATAAAGTGAAAGTAAATCTTAAAAATAAAATGAGGGGCTGGAACACTGACTCAGTGGTTAACAGCACTGGCTGCTCTTCCAGAGGACCTGGGTTCAATTCCCAGCACCCATATGGCAGCTCAAAACTGTCTGTGGCTCCAGTTCTGAGGATCCAACACCCTCACACAGACATACATGCAGGAAAAACACCAAAGCACATAAAATATAAATAAATAAAAGGAGCCAGATAGGGTGGCTCATACCTCCTTTAACCCCAGCGCTCAGGATGCAGAGGCAGACCTGGTCTGTGTAGCAAGTTTTAGGCAATCAGGGTTACATAGTGAGACCCTGTCTCAAAAATTGTGTGTGTGTATATCAAAATCACAAATAGAGCTAAGAGTGGTAGAATTACACACATGTAATTCCTGGGGCACCAGAATCACCTTGATTTCCAGGCCAGCAGGAGCTACGCAAATAAGGTTTGCCTTAGAAAGGAGGCCATATTTTCTGAAATAAAGGGAGGTGATTTACTTACCAGAACTGGGAGAAAACTGTCTGACTAGTGAGAAGCATGCTGAGCAGCTGAGAAGCAATGACTGGGGTGACAGAGCTATCTGATGCACTCAAAAGGCTGAGGGTGAGAGAGGAAATGGTTTTGCTGGAAACTGGGACAAATCAGAAAGACAGACACAGAGAAGGGGAGCGATCCATCCATTCATGGACTTCACTCAGTGACACCTGAATAGCTTTCCATGGCCTGCTTTATGTTCCGGGGTTACTGTTCCAGTAAGGATAAGGCCCCGAGTCTGAGTGCCCCTGTCCTGACCTCGGCAATCCTAAGGCACTATGCCCTCTTCCACACTGGCGCCCCCGTGGCTGTTTTGGCTTTGGCTCTACTGGAGGCAGCAGCAGGTTACACAGGCATTTACCCCCAAGCATCAACAGCGCCCATCAAAGCAGGGCTGCGCCCGAGCAGAAGAACCTGCTTGTCTGCCCAGCTGGAAGATTCCACGGGGAGAGACAAAGGGAAGGGCACTAGTTTCTGAGTGTGACAGAAAAAAGTAACAACAAATCCACCTCCAGTCTGAACCTCTTAGGTGTCCCAAGGGTGTTCCCTGTGGAAGCAGCAGCCACAGTGCCCCTCACAGGTTTTGTCTTTTCCCAGTCAGGCTCGGCCCTGTGGAGCTCGGATTCACAACACTCTGTCCCCTTCTTCTTTTCAGAAGCCCAGTGGGTAAGATTTATGGTATTCAAGGCTGAATTTCAATTTACCACAGTCGGCAGTGTTTAGGTAAAAAATGTCTTTAATCAGAAAGGATTTATTTTTCCTCACCACAAATACATTAAAAGTAAAAAAAAAAAAAGAAAAAAACCAAAAACCACAAACATATATTTACACAAACTGGAGGTCAGAGGACAGCTGAAAGCCTGGGCTAGGGGCTGAGGGCTGGGGCAGCTGCAGGAGGGCTGCTCATCTGTGGGTCTCGGGGTCCTGCTGTCACCTCTCCCACGGTGGTAGGTGGGACAGGGGGGCAGAGGCTGCAGCTGCAGTCTGAAGGCAGCGGTGCTGGCCAACTGTGGCAGCAAGGCCCCTCTCCATCTCCAGACGGTTTCTTCAGCTCACCAGGGGTGACAGGAGACAGGGTTGTCGCCGTCGTTGTTGGTGGGACGGGAGTGCCTGGAGCGGAGCGGGTGAAGGGCTGGCCTCCTTTCTGGAGGACGAGGATGACACCAATGCTGCCTCCAGAGCCTGAGGAACTGTGGCTGGAGGCGGAGCCCAGGGAACTGAGGGGAGGGTTACAAATCGGAGTGCTGTGAATCCAGGTGAGGTTCATCGCTGGCCATTCTGTAAGATGCCAAGGCTGCTCTGGTTTCAAAACGAAATGTCCTGGTTGTGTCTGGCCCGTCTTCTCCACGAGAGGTGCAGGAGAGGAAGCAGCTGAGTCACTCTGGTGGCTGGGAAAGTGCTGGAGAGTGGGGAAAGGAGAAAAACATCGGGTGAGGAGGCTTACAGATTAGCCCCCCTTAGCCGGGACCTTTGCTAGCCTTGAGAACCCACTGTGCAGTGCAAACACACACTGTTTTGTGCAACAGGTGTGTTCCTGCCAGGTGATGATTAAGTAAAAATTTTAGCAAGGAATGCTTCCATTTATTCAACAAACAGTTGGGAGGTGGACTCTTGTGTCACACATGCTATTAGGGCTACCCGAGACGGACAAGATAAAGCTTCAGTTCTCACTACGCACACGATTCCTTTCCATTTCTCTTTAGTATTTTCTTGTGGTGTTAAGAGAATCAAACCCAGCCTGTCATGTGGCTGGAGAACACTCTAAGAGAAGAAGTGTAAGTGAATTAACCACACCCCAGCCAGAGACCTGTAAGTGAATTAACCACACCCCAGCCAGAGACCTGTAAGTGAATTAACCACACCCCAGCCAGAGAAGTGTAAGTGAATTTCTGTGTTGAAAATCCTCATTTTTCCATGTTTAGTTCTTCAAGAGGCATGATCCTGTTACTTATTTTTCAGTCAATTATTTTCACATCATTAAAAACTAGTTGAGGAGCTAGGGACATGGCTCAGTTGTTAAGAGCACTGGCTGCTCTTTCACAGGACCTGGGTTCAATCCCCAGCACCCACATGGCAGCTCACAACTGTCTGTAACTTCAGTTCCAGAAGATCCGATACCCTCACAGTCATACATGCAGGCAAAACACCATAAAAAGAAAAAACAAAAACAACAAAAACCTATAGCTGATTTAGCTGGACATGGTGGCATTTGCCTTTAACCCAAGCACTCAAGAGGCAGAGGCAGGCAGATCTCTGTGAGTTCTAAGACAGCCAGAGCTACACAGAGAAACCCTGTCTTGAAAAAAAAGAAAAACAAAACAAACAGAACTAGAAACCCCCTATAGACACATAAGGTTTGCCCAAGAATATTTTGACAGGAGTCAAAAGACTCCTGTCTTTTGAGGGTGCAAGGAAGAACAGAGTTGTACAGAGAACCGAGGCCTCTTCCTGTGTGAGTCACTTGGCCAGATTCAAAAGTATCTTCAGGAAGCAGGTAAGCCAACACAGGAAGGTGGGGTAAATTTTGTGGATCCCAACAAAACGGAACCAGCACCTTGGCTAAATCTAAACATCACAGTACTGCACAAAACTAGGCATTCCCTTCCTTGGGGGGGTGGGGGAACGGACACATTTCTCCATGCACAGTCCATTTCTGGATTCTTCTCCCATGGCTTCCTTGGTTTCTAGGTTCTTACCTTGCTTATCTGATGCCTGCTACCTCCTAAGGATGACTTCTGGGCAGCCACATGAGGGAACCATGTCTTTAACATCGCTTCCACTTGCAGCAAGGTCCCTAGATACCGTTCTCTGTGAAAACAGGATAGTTTTAGACGTCATCAAGTATGAGAAAAGAGATGTGGAGAATTGTACAGGTCTCCCTCAATCCGACACGAGGAGAGGAAGGAAGAATTAGGGAGACTTACCCCATCTGAGGCTTCCGTAAAACCCCCACGATGCGCTGGATCCGGTCCATGGCCACACTCTGCTGGAAGCTGCTCAATCCTACCGTGAGAGAGAGAGGGGGTGATCAGAGGGTGTGGGGTGTAGCTCGGTGGCAGAGAGCTTGTCTAGTGTACACAGGGCAGGAGGCTCTCTCCCCAGCATGAGAGGAAGCAGAGGTGGGCACTGAGGGATAGGTACAGACAGACAGATGGGGGTTAAAATGGATTCACCCAAAGAAACTAAGTTACAGGTGCAATCGGGGAATAGCCCAGGGCCAAAAGAGAGATTTAAGAGACATGCACATTTCACACAGGGAGGGCAGCTACCACACACACCCCACCCCCGCAAATGTATCAATCAGGTTATTAATTACCTTTGTCAAAGCGGCCCATTTTCAGTCCATTCAGTAGATCTGTGAGGGGCCGTATGAACCCTTGGAGTTCTTTACACTGTAGGAAAACAGCACAAAGACTAAGGGGCCAGCAGTGGTTTTTCTGCTGTCACGTATGTGGCAGCCAACCAAGGTGTTTGCCACTGCGCTACTGTCTCCTGCTCTCTTACCTTTTGAGCAAAAAGCAGGTCTCCCTCTGTGTTACATCCCCGGGTGTGCAGACCGGTCTCCAGTTCACCGTCTCTTGATCTTCTGATTCCAGGTCCTCTCTGTTCCAGATGAGAGGCTGTGTGCTGGTTACTAGAAGTCCTGGGTCGATGTCTGCAGCGGATAGGGCCTGGACTGGGCTGGGAGCCTCCCCTTTGCCCAACAGCGTCTGGCCTGAGCCCTTGGGTGCTCTTGCCCTCCCTCTCATTATCAGAGGGGAAGCCAGAGTCACTGTTCACAGGGGATGTGGAGAATGACGAGGAGAGAGAGGAGGAGGAATAAGAAGAAATGCTAGATGGAGAATCCATAGGCCCAGGAGCAGGGGCTGAAGAGCAGCTCTCGTAGTACCAAAGATCAGAATCTGCAACTGAAAGGCAAAGAGAGGGAGTCGGAAATGAGTCCAAGGATTTGGAAAGGGCCTGGGAGACTGGGGCGTTCTGAACACGATTTTTTCCGTCCTCAACAGAAACAAAAAGACTTGCTTTTTTCCACCCCCATTCAGAACCCGGACCGCCGGCCCACACAGAGCTCTTGACCCCACACAGCCTTTCTCCCTCTGGGTTCGGAGTGAATACCCGACTTGACACCTTCCCCTGCCTCTGCTGTTCTGGGCTGTTCCCTTCCAGACCTCATAGTGAGCTTAGCGACCTAAAACGCCACCCGCCAGTGGCTGATCTGCGCACCAAACCCCCCTAAGGGTCCCCACGGGTACCGCCCCCATGGACACCCATCTCCATAGCTCTCGCATCCCTCACCGGCAGGCGCCCTGCGCCGGTCCGTCTGCGCTCGCGCCTTCCAGGTGATGCAATTCCTCTCAGCGCTCAGATCTGCGGTCTCCCAAGCCCACTCTCTCCGTCCGGGGTCCGGGTCCGTCTTCCGGAGCGCTCCTCCGCTCTGGTCGGCTCGCCTGGGTCTGTCGGTTCAGCCCCGGTGCGGTCTCCAGCTCCTTCACGGTCTGTGCCTGTGCTGGTCTGGCCGACCCACCTCCGCCTCACTCCGTGGGTCCCGCCCCTTCCCCCTCCCAGACACGTGCGGCTCTGCACGTGCCTCCCCCGGCGTACACAGACCCGGTGCTCTCATTGGTCAGCTTGCCGGCAACACGTGACCCCAGACACAGACACTCACAGCCCATTTGCCACCGCCCGCGGGGGCTCGGCCAATGGAGAGGCAGCCGAGCGGGGATTGGCTGGGAGGGAAGCAGTCGATGCTCCGCCCGTACATGCGGCTCCTCCGGTGATAAAAAGGAGGATGGAAAAAAAAAAAAGTGAAAATGAAGGAAGGGGCGGAAAAAGGGTGGAGCTCGTCGCCTTAAATAGGACGGCGCTGCGCGGGAGACGGCGCGGCTGGGGTGCGCAGAGCGAGACCATGCCATGGGGGCGGTGCCTGGGGGACGTGGGCCCCTCCGAGCGCCTCCGCGCACGGGCGCAGCACGTGGGAGCCCTCGGCAACTCGTGTCCGCAACGTGTGTGACAACGGGCGTGTGACGCCGGGCATCCGTTCCCTCGGCGGCGGCTCGCCCTCGTGACTCCCCACTCTTTCATCCTCCCCTCCTCGCCTCCTAGTTGGGTGCCTCCTGCCCTGCTGGGCGAGGAGGGTGGGGACTGCAGCCGGAACACCGCGTCCTCTCCGGGGCTCCCGCCGAGCGGCTTCTTCAGCCGGTTCTTACATAACCTGCCACGCACGTTACCATCTCAGACGCCAGCCCGCCAAGACTCCAGGGGTCAAAGCCGAACTCGTCCCTGACTTTTCTGCCCCGGGCCCTTTCAGACCCTTCAACTCAGAACTCTCTGGTTCTCAGCACAGGGAACAGAGTAGAGTAGATCCTTGATGCTCAAGGTAATGGCTTTATCTGGCTCCGGTTTATTGGAAAGACGTTGAGGAAGGAAACGAGCCAGTCCAGAGTCACCAACAGACGTTCACATCCGTTTCACCATGTCATAGTTAAAGGAAACAACCAAGAACAGGACCCTGTAGGCTGAAGACAACATAAGCATCGCAAGGGGGCACTCTAGTTCTGATTAGGGTCGGGAGAACAGACAGGAATTTTCATTTCTTATATGCATATTCTTACTAAAAGAAAAAGTTGGACAGGGATTTAAGTTGGGAATTGGAGAATGCGTGATTATTTTAAATATATTCAAGTACTTTTTACTTATATTTAGCAATATGGTTATTTTAGAAAAAAAGGGTTTCTAAATTAAACCTCAGCACTGTTTTCCCAAACATGAAGTTTCAAGACAATATCAAGTAAAGTATAATTAATCTCGGTATGATGGCTCGCTCCTGCTGTAATCCTAGAGGATGGACACAGGAGCTCAGTTCAAGACCAGCCAGAGCCGCATGGGACCATTAGAAACCTGTTACCTGTGAGTATTCTCTTTTCTACCCTAAACTCTAGATTTATTTACAGGGTATGATTCCTGCCAATTAATTGACGAGTAATTCAAGTTTGTTTGTTTGTTTTCCGCGATAGGGTTTCTGTGCGTAGCCCTGGCTGCCCCGGAGGAACTCTCTTTATAGACCAGGCTGGCCTTGAGCTCAGAGATCAGCTTGCCTCCTCCTCCTGAATGCTGGGCATGCGCCACTACACTGATTTCTAATTCTCTTTCTAATCTGCCCTTCATGCCCCCCAAGTTTTGGTGTACATGTCAGTGTTGACTTTAGAACAAACCATCATTAAGAAGTAGACTTTTTTTAAACTTTATTTTTCATCCAACTTCTTGCCAAAGTCTAGTCTGAAGAGTCGTAGCAGCCTTCTCTCACCTGGAGGGAGGGGCATAAAAACAGGATCAGGTGGTTGACTTGGTGTTTAAGAAAACACATTGCTTTCTGTTTTGTTTTTCAAGACAGGATTTTTTTTGTGTAGCCTTGGCTGTTCTGGAACTAGCTCTATAAACCAGAGCTGGCTTTGAACTCACAGAGATCTGCCTGGCTCTGCCTCCCGAGTGCTGGGATTAAAAGCATGTGCTGGCCGGGCGGCGGCGGCGGCGGCGGCGGCGGCGGCGGCGGCGGCGGCGGCGGCGGCGGCGCATGCCTTTAATCCCAGCACTCGGAAGGCAGAGGAAGGAGGATCTCTGTGAGTTCGAGGCCAGCCTGGGCTACAGAGCGAGTTCCAGGACAGGCACCAAAACTGCACAGAGAAACCCTGTCTCGAAAAACAGAAAAACAAAAAAACAAAAAGCATGTGCCACCACCGACAATTGACAGTCCGCCAGCTCAGTTCAGTTCCTAGCACTTATGCCAGGTGGTTCCCAAACCCCTGTAACCACATTCCCGGAGCTCTGGTGCCTCTGGCCTCCTAAGCACCCCATTCCTGTATCCACACCCCTCCTCTATACATACACATAATTAAAAACAATAAAGCCAAAGCACAAGAACAAGAGGCCAAGAAGTCTGCCCTCGCTCCCATCTCTGTGCAGACTCCGAAGAGTTCATGTTCTAAGATGGGATCTCCACTCTTTGTTGAGAAAGACGTGTCCCTTTCATGCTTCCTTCCTCCTGCTGAACTTTGCCTCTTGGCTCTTACAGGGTTGTAGCACACACCCATTTTGACCTCTGGCACCTGCCATAACTTCAAACCTGGCCAGAGTGGAACCAGCTCTGGTTTTCCAGTCTTGTTGGGGGTTTGGGAAAGTCTTCCTCATTCAACCTGCCTTCTCCTGGGAGGTCTTAAGTCCTTCCAGATTAGAATAAAAAAATGACATCACAAAAGTCTTTGTTTCAATTTATTACAAATTTCTTCAAGGTTAGATGGTTCGATATTTCTAAATGTGATCCTGTTTCTTTCCTTAAGCACAGGAGAACTGAGCAGGTTGGTAAGATTTACTTGGGAGCACCCCCAAAAAGCCAGTGGCTGGCCTCTTACCTTCTACATAAGATGCATCCCCCCTTGAAGGAGGGTCCATAAGAGAAGACAGGACACAGCACTCTGCAGACTGGACACAGCATCGTTCTGATCTGGACTCTGCTAAAACACCCCCCAACACACACACACAATAGGTCATTGTCACCTTCCTAGTAATTCCCACCCCACCTCCAGGAAGACAGACACTTCTTTACCCGAACCCCCTTCCCCCCTACCTCTGCTCTGAAAGGAGATTCAGCCCTCCTCCCCATCACTGCAAGAATTCTTCCTACTTGGGAGGCCACGACTCTCAATGACATTCGATGTTTTATCTTTTGTGTACATGGCTTTTTTGCTAGTCCCTGTGCTGGGTGCTTTGGGGGGCTATAAATAAGACGTAGTTCCTGTGCTCAGGAGAGGCTTACCGTCTCTAGAGAACCCACTAGACATGTAAAACACGGGTGGGGTATTTGCTGTCAGGCTTTGCTTGCCCAGCTGACCAGTTGCTCCCATTTGTGTTCCGCTGCTTCCCGGCTGCTTTTGTGCTCCCTTTGCCTCTTATAGCCATTGGTGTTCGGTGGGGTTTTTGTTGTTGTTGTTTTCGAGACAGGGTTTCTCTGTGTAGTTTTGGTGCCTGTCCTGGATCTCTCTCTCTGTAGACCAGGCGGGCCTCGAACTCAGAGATCCGCCTGCCTCTGCCTCCCGAGTGCTGGGATTAAAGGTGTGTGCCACCACCGCCCGGCTTTTTTCTTATTTTTTTTATTTTTTTTATTTTTAGGTGGCTCATAATGTTCAACATCACACACACCCAGCATAGGGATGAAAACCAGAGCCTTGCAAATGTCACACAATGGCTCTACCACTGAACTACATCCCAGTCTCTTCTCTCCTCTTTATTTATTTATTTTTTTCAGACAGGGTCTCTCTATATAGCTCCAGCTTTTCTAGTACTCACTGTGTAGACCAGGTTAGACTCGAACTCAGAGAAATCTGCCTGCCTCTGCCTCCTGGGTGCCGAGATTAAAGCATGCACCTTACACAAGCCTTCCTTATTTTTGAGATAGGTTTTGGGCTCTCGGTAGCTTTTGAGTGATTATATCAAGCTTTCTCTTCTAGTCCCTATAATGCAAAGTTGGCTGTCTGCCTGCCTCTTCCCTTTCTTTGGTTGATTTCTCTTCCTCCACTGACTTAGTCACTGGCCTTCCTACTTTCACAACTATAGCTTGGCCCTTAGGTCTCTACTGATCTAGTTCAGTTTCAGGACACCCACAGGACTGGCAAAATGATCACTTCCCTCCTAAGCCACTCTGGTCTCCAATAGTTCCCATTTTGGCTAACCATTTCCCCAAACATTCTGTTTCTGTCTCCTGGGTACATGTGTGTTGGTGTGTGTGTATGTGTGCATATGCAGAGGTCAGAGGACAACTTGAAGAATCGGGTACATTCTTTCCATCACATGGGACCTGGGGATTGAACTCAGATCATCTTGGTGGCAGACATCTTCACCATCTGAGCCACCTCTCTGGTCCTCTCCAAACATGGTTAAAATCTGTAAGTTATCTTAACTCTCCTTTATAAAATTATCACTGAAGAGAGGCATTTTCTTCTAACTTTATTTCTCTACTCTCAATTTATGCGCCACTCTCCTAGTCCGGCCCTTTAGCAGGTGTTTCTGGGACAGTATAAACTTTTCCACTATGCATCTTGCATATAACCAGATGAAGAGTTTTCCTAAATTTTGATTCCATTGTCTTCACCCTGCTGCAGTCCTCACCAGGCTCCTTATTGCTTATCAGCCTCAAGTCCAGCCCAACATTTCAGACTATCTATTTTTCCCTAACTTGATGTATATAATATTACTACACAAAACGAAAGGACTTGTGCAGTTTTTTACATTTATCTATTTAGGTGGGAGGGCATGGGATGTCACATGTGTGGGAGCCAATGGACAACTCTTGGAATCTCTTGTATCCTTCTACCAAGCAGGTCTCAGGGACCAAACTTGGCCGAGGTCCTCGGGCTTGTTAGCGAGTACCTTTATTTGAGGAGCCAGCTCACTGCTCAAAAAAGTTTTCTAAGACAGAGTCTATGTAGCTCTGGATGTCCTGGAACTTGCCTTGTAGACCAGACTGGCCTGGAACTCACAGAGATCCACCTGCCTCTGGCTCTAGAGTGCTGGGATTAAAAGCATGTGCCACCATGCCTGGCCTTTTCTTTCCCCCAATAGGGTCTTGCTCTGTCCCTCAGGCTGGTCTGGCTTCCATCCAACATCCCCACAGGTGGCTTATTTCGAGTTTTTCTCCTCATCACCCTCTCCTGCAAGGAAGCCTCCTGTCCCCCAACCCCACATGGCAAAAACTTAATGCTTGAGTTTCCTTTGCAGCCCAGCCCTTGTAGATATCGTAGGTTCCTACTGTTCCCCTCTGCACACGTTCCTTCTGTCGTACCCCAATCACCAGACATAACTGTCTGTTCCGCTTCCCTCCCTCAGCAGCTTTCACTCTCGTAGTAACTATTCTTCCTAATCGTCCGTCCTTTCAGAACACCTAACCAGCAGAAGCTGTTTAGTCTTGGTCTTGAGTTGTATCTAAAAACAAAATCTGGACCAGCTCAGCAGGTAAAAGCGCATACCGCTGAAGCCTGACAAACTGACTCCCCAGAGCGGTCCTCTGGCCTCCACACATGTGATATGGCCCAAGTGTGACACCTGTTCTCCTGGATAGTTGACACAAATAGAGTCACTGAGCAGAGGGAACCTCATCTGAGGAATTATCTCCATCGGATTGGATTGTGGGAATATCTTTGGGGGAACTTCCTTTTTCTTTTTCTTTTCTTCTTTTTCGTTTTTCAAGACAGGGTTTCTCTATATAGCTATGGAGCCTGTCTTGGAACTCACTCTGTAGCCCAGGCTGGCCTCGAACTTGCAGAGATCCACCTGCCTCTGCCTCCCTAGTGCTGGGATCAAAGACATCTGCCACCACACCCGGCGAATTTTCTTGATTAGTGATTGATATAGAAGGAGCCAGCCCACGGTGGGCAAGTGGCATAAAAGAGCAAGCCGAGCAAGTCATGGAAACAAGCCAGGAAGCAGTGTGTCTCCAACGTCTGTGCTTCAGCTCCTGGCTTGAGTTCCTGCCCTGACTCCTTGCAGTGGCGAAGTGTGACCTGGTAGTCGGAAGATGAAATGAACCCAAGTTGTTTTTGTCAGTGTTTGAGCACAGCAACAAAAACCAAAATGGAGTCCCTACGTGGAAGAATTCATTGTGCGGTTCTCCCCTCTACGAACAGCTGCCCTGTTCATTCAGGGTCCGTAGGCCTGAGATCCGTCAGGACAAGAGCTATCGTGTCTCCCTCCTCCTTCATCCATCCCCCCTTTGACTCACTGGCTCTGTTGTCGCTGGTCTCGTTGGTCTCGTTGGTCTCGTTGGTCTCGCTGGTCTCGCTGGTCTCGTTGTTACAGGGTTCTGCTGGTCCACAGGTTCTGTCTGAAGACTGATGGTGGTCTCTACGGCCTCTGTTGTCACCTCCTTCTGCAGCCTGCTCTGACCTCGGCAGGATTGGGAAAGAGTTTTTAGTTCTTCCAGCTAACGTCCCCACAGACGCTCTATTTAGGGTTTTTCATCTTTTCCTTCAAGCAAGCCTCCTACCCCACCCCCAGGCCCACATGACTAAAACTGAAGATGAGGGATTGTCTGGGCCCAGCGCTAGCATGGATTGTGTATGTATTCCATTCAGCATTCCCTTGATTGCCTGCCCCTTCTTCATGTGTTAGTAAGGCCACTATGTTCTGGCTTCCTTCACCCAGCCACAGTTAACAGGTCCGGTTGGGACCCATGTCCTCGTTTCTATCCACCAGGTTTTCTCTTCTCACTTACTTTCTTTTTCTCCTCCGACAGCCTTACTCAACAGTCCTGGATGGACTGGAACTTGCTGTAGATCGGGCTGACCTTCAGCCCACGGCAACCTTCCTGCCTCTGCCTCCTAAGTGCTGGGGTTGTAGAAGGGAACTGCCATACCCAGCCTGCTTTCCATTCCTGCTAGTCTGTTACATTTCAGCACTTCCCAGCACTTCTGTTGACTGTATTGGTCCTGACCCTCTTAGATAGAGAAGTCACTCACCAACCGGTCCTCCGACTCAAACATGGAGTAATCAACAGTGAAGTTTACACTAAAGTCATCTGGAGAAGAGGAAAAAGAAAAAAGAAAAAGAATCAAAGGGGAAGGCACTGCTCAGAATACTTCATGCTCAGAATACGTGACCTTACCTAAGCTGTAAAAGGTGTTGGTACGATCTACTTTTCGTTATTTTTAGTGTGAAAAATGTTTGTGAGGCCAGGCGGTGGTGGCGCACGCCTTTAATCTCAGCGCTTGGGAGGCAGAAGCAGGTGGTTCTCTGTGAGTTTGAGGTCAGCTTGGTCTACAAATCAAGTTCCAGGACAGCTAGGGCTACATAGAGAAACTCTGTGTGAAAAACAAACAAAAAGTTTGTGGGGCTAGAGAGATGGCTCAGCGGTTAAGAGCACTGACTGCTCTTCCAGAGGACCCGGGTTCAATTCCCTTTAATTCCCAGTACCCACACGGCAGCTCACAACGGTCTGTAGCTCCAGTTCCAGGGGACCCGACACCCATGGCAAAACACCAATGCAGATAAAAATAAATAAACAAGAAAAAAGAAGTTTGTGAATTGGAGCTGACTTAGCAGTTAAGAACATGTATTTCTCTTTCAGGGGACCTGAGTTTAATCTAGACTCCATACTGAGTTGCTTTCAATCTCTCGTAACTCCAGCTCCAGTGGGATTTGACACCTCTGATCTCCATGGCAACTTCACTCATGTACAAGTACACACCCCTCCAATAGACATAATTTAGAATAATGAAAACTAAATATTTTTGTTTTGTTTTGTTTTGTTTTTAGAGACAGGGTTTCTCTGTGTAACAGCCTCAGCTGTCCTGGAACTTGCTCTGTAGACCAAGCTGGCCTTGAACTCACAGAGATCCACCTGCCTCTGCCTCCCAAGGGCTGGGATTAAAGATGTGCATCACCATGCCTGGATAAATCTTTTTAGATAGATTTATATTGTCAATGTAGTATCTAAAGTAATTTACAAATTGAAAAATTTCCAAGTTGCTCCAGACATTTTCCAAAGAATAAAAATATCATGATCTTAAGGGGCTGGAGAGACAGTGGAGAGGTTAGGAGCACTGGCCATTCTTGCAGATAGACCTGAGCTCAGTTCCCAGCACCCACCTCTTTGCTCACAACCATCTGGAACTCCAGTTGCAGGGGATCCAATGCACTCTTCTGACCTCCATAGGCACTGGGCACACACGCGGTGTGCACACACACACACATACACACATACACACACACACACACACACACACACACACACACACACAGGCAAAATATTCATACACATAAAATTCTCTTTTTGTTTCCTGTTTGTTTGTTTTGTTGTTGTTGTTTGTTTATTTGTTTTACTGAGACAGCATTTCTCTATGTAGCCCTGGCTGTCCTGGAACTAGCTCTGTAGACCAGGCTGGACTTGAATTCACAAAGATCCACCTGCCCCTGTCTCCCGAGTGCTGGGGTTAAAGGCTTACGCCACCACTGCCCAGCATGAAATAGTTATTAATTAAAAAAAAATCACGGGCTTGAGAAAGAATACCAAGAGTCTCAGTAGGTTTTGCTCACAGCCAAAATTTTGTCTGACCCTCTTGTTCTATTGCAAAGTGAAGGGCAATCTTTGAATTAAGTATTCCCCAAATCTCTTCCTACCCCACCAAGACTCAGATCCTTTCACGTACGCACCATAATTAGGGGTAACTGTGTAATAATAATATGCCACTTGATAGTAATCACCCTCTTCCAGCTCTTCTTCATCCTCGTATTCCTGTCCTGCAAAGGGACAAGAGCTACAGGTCAAAAGCATCTGGAGCCCCTTAGGAACAGCACACATGGAGCTGGGCATCTGGAGCTCCTTAGCTACAGCACATAAGGAGTTGATCCCAGATCTCCTGGTTTTCCTTCTTTCTGCCTCCGCTCCAGAGGTCTCAGCTCCCTGCTCTGCCCCTCCAAACCCGCCCAGTCTCCTTACTCTGCTTTCAGGGCGGAACTCCCAGGACAGAAAGCAGATCTTTTCACATCCTCTAAGCCCCAAGGGAGATGTAAACCCTTTATAAGTGGAAGACGGAGACCAGAAACTTGGAAAAGCATATAGATTCCATATGCTCCCAAATTTGTTATACTTGGGAGAGATCTTATCAGCATCTCTCAGAAAACACTAACAATCTCAGGCTTTTGAGTTTGGGTTTAGTTCCAGCTTCCCTGCTAACTAAGCGGAAGTTTGAACAGTCCATTTATATCCCTCCCCCTTTTCTTTTTTTTTTCTTTCTTTCTTTCTTTCTTTTTTTTTTTTTTTTTTTGAGACAGGGGCTCTGTACGTAGTCTTGGCTGAAACTCATTGTGTAGACCAGTCTAACCTTAAACTCACAGAGATCTGTCTGCTTCTGCCTCTGCCTCCCAAATGCTGGGATCAGAGGCATACACTACTACCGCTGGCCTCACATCCCCTTCCTTCAAATGAGTCAGCTGGACCAAACGACCCATCATACCTTTTCTTCCCTTCTAGAACTAAAAATGTGTGGCGTTGACAATTGAATCCAGAATTCTAGGCCTTCTGCTAAACACATCCCTCCGACCCCAGACTGAGGACACAGGATTTAAAGGAAAGGGAAACAATGACCCACCTGGCAGACTGGAGAACAAAGAAGGGAAGGAGCCAAGCTTCTCTTGGGACTCTGTCCCCAAAGGCGGCCAGTGCTCGACTGTCCTATAAGCCAATCCATTTATATCTTCTCCTTTTTCTTTTTAAGACAGGGTTCGCTATGTATCCCTAACCAGCCTAGAACTCACCAAGACCCTCCTGTCTCTGCCTCTGGCGTGCTGAAATTAAAGAAGTGAGCCACCACACCCAGCTTGGTTTTGTTTCTTGCTATAGGGAGTATTTGTTTATTTGAGACAGAGTTTCTCTGTGTGTAGCCCTGGCTGTTCTGGAACTTGTTTTGGAGAGCAGGCTGGCCCCAAACTCAGAGATCTGCCTGCCTCTGCCTCCCGAGTGCTGGGACTAAAGGCGTGTGCCGCCACCGCACCTTGCTGGGGGGTGAGGGGGGCAAAGGGGGTATTACGTGTCTGGGGCTAGTCAGGAACTCACTGTGTAGTCAAAATGGACCTTGACTTTTTGATCCTTTCCCCTCTATGTCCCAAGCACTGGGGCAGGTGTCAGCGAGCTTGGCTCGCTCTCACACCTGTGTCTTTGCTCACAGAAGTTGGTTCTTCCTTCTGCTCCACGGGAAGGAGCCGCCCTTGCTTCTCTCACTGCCTTCACTCCCCGGCACCCAAGAGCCCCCCTCGTCCCTTCCCCGCGCCTCACTCTTCTGTTCAGCTTTGTGGTGACGGTGACAGAAACCTGAGCTCAGTCTGCTGCAGGGTCTCTCTTTAGGACTCCGGCCTCCACCAGCCTCCTCTTCTTCGACAGGACTTGGCGTCGCTTTGCCCTTGGTTTCCCGGCTCCACCTTCCAGATCTCCACTCTGCCCCCAAGCCTGGACTCCAGCAGCTGAGAAAGCACCATCACTCCCCGCTGACATGCCCACTTGCCTCCTCTTTATATCTTTTCTCTCACCCCACCGACCACAAAAGGACTAGTACAAAAGGCTCAGGATCAGAAGTGGACTTACCCAGGATGAGGGGTACCGCAAGGAAGGCTACGAAGAGGACATCCATCCTGGGTCGTGCACCGGCGCTGTGAGAGAGAAAAGAGGAAACTCTGCCGTTTCCCACCAGGCTAGCCCAGCCTCCCCCGCTGCTGGGAAGGAGCAGTGATTCCTCTCCCAAGGGTCAGAATTCTCCGCCTACTTGCTCGGCAGATCTGTTACATAGCAGCTGGACTGAGGGGCAAGCCTGTTGATGGAAGCAAACTTGTTATTCCTGGGGAGCCCCCCTAGATTAGGTCCACTCGGGACGCCCGCTGCCTGCGGGGACCAGCGTTTTGACTCTCTCCTCCTTCCCACGCAGACTTGTCTTTACTCACAATATCCTTCATCACCGTGGGAATGATGAGAGGAAAGGGTGAGGACCTGTTCTAGACAATAAATAAATGGTGCCTCTTCTCTGCCTGTCTCGGCTATGGAGGATGAGAGTGATGTTTACAAACCATTGTTTGACTCCCAAATTTCCTTCTGCATTGCCGCTGATAAAAATCTGTCAGGTCCAAAGGAAACTCCAGTTTCCCAACTTCCAGAAGGCAGTTCATATATCCAGAAATGAGCTCATCCTGGACTATAGGAGGATTTCTGGAAGGTAGATAAAAGCCAGCATTCCACAGGAACTTGTGAAGCGGGTTCCCATCTGACCAATGGAGTCATTGCCCTTCCCTCCGGCAGAAGGGACATATGGCTACCAGAGGAGACCATCAGTGTATTAAATCCTATGCTGGCCTCCAGGCTCCCTCAGTATCACAAATACCTGTTATACATTTCAAAGTCCACACTGGTCTGGCAGTGATGGCGCACGCCTTTAATCCCAGCACTCGGGAGGCAGAGGCAGGTGGATCTCTGTGAGTTCGAGGCCAGCCTGGCCTACAGAGCAAGATCCAGGAAAGGCTCCAAAGCTACACAGAGAAACCCTGTCTCGAAAACAAAAACAAAAGTCCACACTAACATGCTAGCCTTTCTCACCGCCTTCTCTACGCTGTGCTCCCTCTAGCTCATGGGCTCCCCACCCCCACCCCCTACAGCTCCCCTCCTCCTGTCACTGTTCTCACTGTGCTCACTCTATTCTCTCCCTCCCACTATTCTCCCCTCCTCCTCCTTTTTTTTTTTTTTTCCGAGACAGGGTTTCTCCGTATAGCTTTGCGTCTCTCCTGGATCTCGCTCTGTAGCCCAGGCTGGCCTCGAACTCACAGAGATCCACCTGGCTCTGCCTCCCGAGCGCTGGGATTAAAGGTGTGCACCACCACCCCCGTCACTCTCCTCTCCTCTTGCAGATAGCCCTGGCCATGTCTGGACGGCTGGCCACGTTCCACCTACTTCTCTTCTCTGAATTCTTCCTGATGCCTCTGGCGATTCTCTCCTAATAAAACCTTACCCATGCCAGGAAACGGCCATGTTGGCAGTTTCTTTACTGTACCCCTTGCCCTCAACAGCCAAAGCCAGTTATGTCTCTCCACTTTGTGTTGCCCCCCCCCCCCCAGCTTTTTGGATACAGGATGGAAGAAGAGAGGAAGCAAACACCACCCTTCCGCCTGCTAGGCGCCATACCTGTCTCCCACCTTCAGACACAGGCACCTTCCCTATCGTTCTGTCTGCTCTGGTATTTCCTATTTTCATTCGGTTCAATTCAGAAAGCAGCAGCATATTTATTAGGCATAATGAACTAAGTTTAGTCTGTTAGGCAATCGAGACCTCACAAGACAGTCAAAAAGCAAAAAATACCAGGTGTGGTGTTGCGGCCCTTTGATCCCAGTATTTGGGAGGCAGAGGCAGGCGGATCTCTGAGTTTGAGGCCAGCCTGGTCTACAGAGTGAATTCTAGGACAGCCAGGGCTATTTCACAGAGAAACCCTGTCTGGAGAAATCCCACATATGTAATACATATCTGCTCAGCATCTAAGATGGGTCCCTGGAACACATGAGTGTCTGTGGAATCACAGTTTTACAGGCGGCTCTCTCTAGTCAGGAGATGCCCCATTGACAGCTCATGAAGTGAAAGAAGAATTGTCTTGTTCCTATTTCCCCTAACTCAGGCTGCTGAACTCAGAAGCAGGACACTCTGGCCAGGATGCTCCCATCCTCTTAACCCTCCTAACCATGGGGCAAGATGTGCCTGGTGTCTTTTTGCACAAACCTGTTTCTCAGTTTCTTTCCAGAATTTCCTGGGAAAAAAGAAGTGTAAGACATCCTCTGTATGAGTGGCACACATGTAGAAAATTAAAAAAACCACTCCAGGGAAGCCTGGTTTTCTTCAGACAATTTCTGTAGTTTGTAGCTGCTTTGATTACACTCTCAAAAACAGTTTTCCAGATCTGATCCTATCGTAGGATTCCTTTGCTTAGGCATCCTCCTAAGGACCAATCTGTCCTCATACAAATGATGAGATCGTTCTAATGTGAAATCCCCCTCCCCAGCTTAAGGAAAAGACACCACTTAAGTTTATTTTTCAGAATATAAATAGAGGAAGTATGACATCAAAGGAACTAAGCGGCTGGGGTGGGGGTGGGGTGTCATTTCCCTTCTGTCTCCTTGCTCCAGTTGCGTTTTGACTCCTGGACTTTCTAAACCTGTTCCTAACATTTCTCTCCTGGCTCCTCTTGCTTCTCCGATTCTGTCATTATAGAATACTGGTGAAGTCTTCAACCGAGACAGACTGTGCCACATAATCCTATGCGAGACTGCCGAAGAGCTCCAGTTTTTAAGCCCAACTTTGATTCCTTAGGGTGCTTCTCTGGGCCATTTCCTCTAATTCAAGTTAAGAACAATGCCCGTCCCTATCTTTGTACAATCCCTATCCTGGCCTCTTTTTTTAATTTGTCTCTAGATGCAAACAGGATCTTTCCCCCACCAAAGCTCTTCTAGAAATAGAGTTGTCATCACCCTTCTCCACAGAGTAATGAAAAGAAACTGTCGCCAAGGCACTAGAGAACCCAGGAATCCTTGCCCTGACCGGGCCCAGAACCGACCCCACTGTTCCGCACCAAGTCGAGGGTTCGGAGAATTGGGAGACTACAACTCCCAGAAGGCCGTGCTGCCACGACCACGCCTCTGCAGTTCCGCCCCATCAAGTATTCATCGGCCTTCCGGGGGTGGGGATTAGATGGGAGGTGGCCATGGGGCAGCGACCGGGGGTTGTTCCCTCTTCGGCTTCCGTAGAGGAGGTCGGGCGGACCTTCGTCCGGGGTTTCGGCGCCCCCCCTTCCCCTTCCCCGGGGTCCGGGGGTGACATTGCACCGCGCCCCTCGTGGGGTTGCGTCGCCGCCCCGCGCGGACTCCCCCCGCCCCCCGGCGCGCTGCTCCCACTCGCCTCCCTCGGCCGCCGGGGCTCCCTCCCGCCCCCAGCTGCCCAGTCATGGGGGCTGCTGTGTTTTTCGGGTGCACCTTCGTCGCGTTCGGCCCAGCCTTCGCCCTTTTCCTGATCACTGTGGCTGGGGACCCGCTGCGGGTGATCATCCTGGTCGCGGGGTGAGTAGCGAGTGGTGGAGACGGGGCCAAGCGTAGAGAAAATGATGATACAGGAAAGAGCTGGAGGAACCGGGGCGAGCATGGGAGCCTGAGTTGGGGGACAGAAGTAGGAACAGGTTGGCCAGGATCAAATCGTGGTTTAGGCGATTTTCCGCAGTCGGCTTCCGCCTTCCAGGGATTTCACAGATTCCTCCTGTAGTCCTCCCGGCAACGTCAGAGAAGGCCCAAGGCCGAGACCAGTGAGGGGGCTGTGCTGACCTCGGCCAGGCGAGGACCCAGGAATGGATGGATACCTTGCCTGTCGGTCCGTGCCCGCACACCGACTCCCATCGCACTGAAGACTCTAACCAGATTTCCTCCCCTTCCGCTGCTTGCAGATTCCTACAGCGGAGTCTGTTGGTGGAGACACTTATCCTGTTTGGTCCCTGTCTCCCTGACCATCCGGAAGTCTAACTTCCACTTTTCATGCTGCAACCTTGGCTGGTTCCCTCCTTGACTTTCCTGGCTGCCCCTGTCCGTGCCTCTCTCATTGCCTTGTGTCTCCTCAGAGCCTTTTTCTGGCTGGTCTCCCTGCTCTTGGCCTCTGTGGTCTGGTTCATCTTGGTCCATGTGACAGACCGATCAGATGCTCGGCTCCAGTATGGCCTCCTGATTTTTGGTGCTGCTGTTTCTGTCCTTCTACAGGAAGTGTTCCGCTTTGCCTACTACAAGCTCCTTAAGTAAGGAGAAGGTGGGGTCTGGAAGGGAGAGGGGACAGTGGTGTGAATAGTGGGAAGCGGGCCAGCGCTTGGATGGTGGTTGGAGTACGGGGCATTAAAGGAGGGTCTTAGGGGGAAGGGAACGTTCCTGCCCTCCCTTATATTTCCTCTCTTTTATCCCAGGAAGGCAGATGAGGGCTTAGCATCGCTGAGTGAGGACGGACGATCACCCATTTCCATCCGCCAGATGGCCTATGGTGAGCCGAGGGAGAGGGACCAGAGGAGGGGTCGGACACCCCCCTCTCCCCTTTCAGGGTAATCTAAACCTCCGCATGTGCTAAGTGTGTTTCTTCATACTTGACATCCAAGGAGAGGCAGTCTGGAGGGAGTTGTAGGTATGGCAGAATTTCCGCTGGGCATGGGGAAGGAGGTACTGGTAAGGATGCTGTGGTGATCTCGGATGTTGACGAGAATCTCCCTTCCCCCCAGTTTCTGGTCTGTCCTTCGGTATCATCAGTGGTGTCTTCTCTGTTATCAATATTTTGGCCGATGCACTTGGGCCAGGTGTGGTTGGGATCCATGGAGACTCACCCTATTACTTCCTGACTTCAGGTAAGGCTCGCTTCTAACCTGGACTTTCTGCCCCGTCCATCCCTGGCCCTGATTTGACTTACTGACCTTCCCTGGGAGACTCCTCTGGCTCAGCATCTCAGGAGGCTGGGAGAAGGTCAGGGACGCATCTCCTCCCCATCTCCCTCCCTGCAGCCTTTCTGACAGCAGCCATTATCCTGCTCCATACCTTTTGGGGAGTTGTGTTCTTTGATGCCTGTGAGAGGAGACGGTACTGGGCTCTGGGCCTGGTAGTTGGGAGTCACCTGCTGACTTCAGGACTGGTGAGTCGGAGATAGGGAGGGGCCAGAGTCAGGGAGAAACCATTTCATGGTGAGTGGGATGGGGTAGGTGTTCTCACTTCATATCATTAACTTACCTGGGTGGAGGCAGAGAGGTGAGTCTCTGGGTCCTGTCACCTCCACACCAGTTAGGCCACCTGCTCTGGGGAGGAGCCTGACATGCTTAGTCAGACCAATGCAGAAGGCCCGAGGTGAATAGGAGGAGCTGAGCCCTTTGAGGGAATCTGCAATCCAAAGCTCCCTTAGCTACAAGATGTTGGTGCTTTGAAGTCTGGGGGAGATCCGGTCAGAGGCACCAAGTGAGTGTTGGGGTTCGATGGGGGAGAGAAGCTCACTTCTTTTCTCTCCTCCTTCTCAGACATTCCTGAACCCTTGGTATGAGGCCAGCCTGCTGCCAATCTACGTAGTCACTGTGTCCATGGGGCTCTGGGCGTTCGTCACAGCTGGAGGCTCCCTCCGAAGTATCCAACGCAGCCTCTCGTGTAAGGACTGACTACCTGGACTGATCGCCCGACAGATCCCATCTGCCTGTCCACTGCCCATGACTGAACCCAGCCCTAGCCCGGGTCTATTGCCCACGTCCTCCGTCTCCTCGCTGATGTGTCCCGCTACCTTCCGGGTTTGGCGTTGTCCATTTGTGACCTGTAGTCTCTAAGCTCTATCAGGAACAGCCTGGGTGCAGCCCGTCAGGGACTGGTGGGTTTGAATCTGTGTTTCTCCCCACCACCTGGGGAGCCCCTTGTCCAGGTCTCCCCATGTGTCAGTGCTCCGCTCACCCTGCCCATGACTCACCCCGCTTCCCCTCTGCAGGCCGACGGCAGGAGGACAGTCGGGTGATGGTGTATTCTGCCCTGCGCATCCCACCCGAGGACTGAGGGAGCATGGGGGGGACCCCTGGGCCTGGGGTGCCCTCCCGACCTCCTCCTGTATTTCTCCATCTCCAGTTCTGGACAGTGCAGGTTGCCAAGAAAAGGGACCTAGGTTAGCCATGGCCCTGGTGACGAAGTTACCGGAGGCTCAAGGGTAGATGAGTTCAGTTTTCCAGTATCTCCTGCCCAGACTGGACATCTTGGTCTTTTTCTCAGGTCTGAAAGGAACCATTTTTGGTATGATAATGACCCCAGAAATGCCTTTTTTTTTTTTAAGTGTGTGGGGGAGGAGGTATCCTGGGAGCTTCCGAACCTCTGTGGGGCTGTACTTCGCTCCTGAAACTGCTGATCATGGCTCATTTCTATCCCACTTTCCCCTTGGTCCCAGGCCCTGGGGAAAAGGAAGGAAGTGCATGTTTGGGAACTGGTACCACTGGAACTCGTGTTTTAACGTCCGTGACCATCAGCACCCCTCCGCTCCCCAAGGTGAAGTGGAGGGTGCTCTGGGGGTCGGTCCATTCCATGGCAGCGCCCCTGGAGGAGTCAGACTACCATGGCATGCAGGCCAAGAGGGCAGACATTTTTTCTAGTTTTTAATTGGGGTGTGGGAGGGCTGGGGAGGTTTTCTATCACTGTGTCATTTTTCTGCTGAGGGTGGGATATCCCATCCTTTTAATCAAGGTGATTGTGATTTTGACTAATAAAAAGGACTTTATAATTGTGGGGGAACTTGGCTTTCAAGAGAAGGGATAATGGATTGAGATTTCTAGCCCCTGGTGGCTCTGGTCCAGCCTCCTCCCCAGCCTGGCAACCGGTGTTCACCATGGTAGCTTTGGTGTAGTATCAGAAGCATCGGTTGGTGGTTTAACGTGTAGAAACTGAGTTAGTTTTCCCCAGAAGTAGATTCCTCCTTGTCCAGGAATAGGATACAAGGAGTTAATCCCCCAGTTTTCTTCTCTGTGTCTGTCTCTACCACCCAGAGGACAGGGGAACTCGCCCACCCTTGAAAGGCACAAAAGACAGACCAGAATTAAGGTCAGAAACTTGAGTTTTCAAACATTATTGAGCAAAAAAAAATAACTAAAATCCTAGCAGCAGCTCTTTTTCCTAGAGGAAAGAAAAAAATCCACGACGTGTGTCTAGGGGAGGGGCAGTGAAACTGTAAGGTGAGGGACATCAGGGCCTATCCTCAGCTTCTTCATAGCTAAACATGAAAACAGGGATCTCCCAACCTTTGTTGTTGAAAGGCCAACAGCTCCGCTTTTCCTTGAAGAACTGGGTCCTGGCTTCTCTGGTGTATGAGTGGGGGGTGGTATGTAGAAGGGCATGTGTCTGCCTACTACTGGTAGTTCAGTCCCTGCACCCCCTTACAGAGGCTCTCTAACAGGTATAAGGGGAAGGCGTCCATGGCATCTTGAGACAGCTTACGCCTCTGTGGCAGCCCGTGCTGAGGTGAAGACCACACTCTTCCTGTTTCCTAGCCTCTTCTTCCTGGAAGGATAAACAGTGGTTCATGGGAGTGACTAGTGTCCCAAGTGAAGATTAGGACAGGAAATAAGTATCTGATTATGACCCTAACTTTTCTCCTTCCTTCCCCTTCTGAGTATTGGGATGACAAGGGTGTGCCAGCATGCCAGGTTTAATGTGGTGCTAGGGGTCAAACCCAAGGCTTCGTGCATGCTAGGCAAGCACCCCACCAACTGAGCCATAGCTCCAGAGACATTTTATATTGTTTTTAAGACGGGGTGTCTTTCTATGTAGCTCTGGCTGTCTTGGAACTCACTCTGTATACCACGATGGCCTTGAACTCACAGAGATCCTTCTGCTTCTGCCTCCCAAGTGTTGGGATTAAAGGTGTGTACTACCATGCCCAGCTGAGAATGCAGTTTTTTGTTTGTTCTTGTTTTTTTTTTTTTTTGTTTTGTTTTTTGAGACAGGGTTTCTCTGTGTAGCTTTGCGCCTGTCCTGGAACTCACTCTGTAGACCAGGCTGGCCTCGAACTCACAGAGATCCACCTGGCTCTGCCTCCCGAGTACTGGGATTAAAGGCGTGCGCCACCACCGCCCGGCGGCTTGTTTTTTTGAGACAGGGTTTCTCTGTGTAGCCCTGGCTGTCCTGGAACTCACTCTGTAGACCAGGCTGGCCTTGAACTCAGAGGTCCACTTGCCTCTGCCTTCCAAATGCGAGCATTAAAGGTGTGCACCACTGCTGCCCAGCCTCTGAGAATACTAGTGAATCAAAGTAAAGGACTGCAGGGGTAGAAAGGAGGACCTCACCTAATTTTTCGAGCGATGAAATAAACAGCCAGCAGAAGGCAGAGGCATCCAGCCAGGATTCCCACGCCTAGACCCAGCATCTCTCCTGGGGAGATAAAGATGTCAGCCCAGTGTAACAGGCACCAAGCCTTTCCAGTTTTGCTGGGAACCAAGGCCCCTCATATCTCCATCCGGGGCTGTCTTACCTGTGGTGTACAATGGCCCCGCTGTAGAGGAAGAAAACCTGGGTTAGGGGAGTTTCCGAACATCTTCCCATTTGGGAGCTCTGCTTACACACCTGGAAAATGACCTGGGCATTCATGGCTAGGAGTGGTTCCCAGTCTAAAGTCTGAGAACCCGCCCTCGGCCGCCTTCTGCCCAGGGCTTGACTGTTTCATGCCTTGAGTTCCTCAGTTTCCCACCTCTTCTGAGCCCCGCGAGTCACCTTGGGTGAAAGAAGCAAAGACCGTCCGCTGGTTGAGAGGCTGGGGGACTCTGTAGTTCCGTATGAGGGGCTCAGGGGGCGCCTCTTCTGTAGAGGACAGCATCTCCTGGAGCTTTTCTAACTGAGGAGCAGCAGTGTAGAAGTCACTCTGGGGCCTGGGCAAGGGTCTCAAGTTAAAGTAGCTCGTTGCCTCCCCACCACTCACCTGTCCCATTGACATCTGGACCCTTCTGTCGAAGACTGTCCAGAGGACACTCTGGTAGCAGGGGGGAGTTGTGAGTGAGCCGTTGTAACGGAAGAACTGCTCCAGCTCTTGGGGGAACAGCTCTCTCACACTGAAGGCAGGCACGAAGGTTACATCATCTGGGGAGAACAGAGCAATGGTCAACCTTCCTGGACCGGCTTCCTCTAGGCAGAGTGCACTACCAACCCACGGCCTGCTCCCAAAGCCTCTTCGGTCAGGTTTCGAAAGTTTCTCTGCGGTTGAGTTCTTGCTGCAGGTTTTTAGGGCTCACCTTTGTGTCTTATATTATGCAGATGACTCAGGATGTGCTCATAAGCTGGATTCTCAGTCTCACCCACCTGTGAAGGGAGCGTATGGTAGAAGCAAGCATGTTTGGAGTAAGAGTGCATGGGCTAAATAGTACAGAAAGGCCGGCAAAGAGCAGGCCTGAGGAGTGTACATAAACGGAGAGAGACCTGAGAGGGCTAGGGGGGACTGACCTCAATTAAGATGCCTAGGACAGCCAGGCCCTGGGGCTTCTGAGCAGCCTCGCTCAGGCTGCCATAGGACTCCGAGTCATAATGGACCACATGGAGCTGTGGGGAGGAAGAAGGGGGCCGAGTTACCTGGGGCTTCCTCATTCTCCCCAGGGCTTTGACTTAGGTCACCACCTCAATCCCCCAACCCAAGGCTCTGCCCCCAAAGCTTTGCCTTCTCCCCTCAATCTGACTTTTCAAGGGCTCAGCCCCATCCTTTCTCCAAGATCAATGGAAGGGACATGGAACGGCGCCCTTTCTATTCCGAGTCCTAGTCGGTACCTCTGCGGCTGTGGCTTCACTGTTGATCTGGTGCTCCGAGCCCTCTTGGGATCCTTTCTGGCCCCAGTGCAGGTGGAGCTGGGCTGCTGTGTATTTCCGGGGCAGTCCCCCCAGGTGCAGGGTAGGGGGCAAGGAGAGCTGTACTGTGAGGAAAACAAGGTAGGGTCGGTGGGGGAACGTGGACAGTCCCCACCCCACCTGCCACCGCTTGGGACACTTGACTCTTCTCTTCCTTCTCCTCCCAGAATTGCCTGGCTCCTCTACAGGCTGTGGCTTTTCTGACAGGGTGGCCTCTCTGCTGATGATTAGTCAGTGCTACAGCACTCTCCTACACATTGAACTTGATCATAGACGTTCAATCCCGCCTTGCCTGCAAGCGCCTGAATCTCTTTTAGACAGGGTTTCTCTGTGTAGCCCTGACTGTCCTGGAACTCGCTCTGTAGACCAGACTGGCCTCAAACTCACAGAGATCCATCTGCCTCTGCCTTCGCCTCCCAAGTGCTGGGATTAAAGGTGTGGACCACCATTGCCCAGCTCTGAACCTCGTTTGTCCATGTTAATTAATGGCGTATTCTAAGATTTTGCAAATTAGGGGTCTTATTTCCTCTGGCTCTTTTAAGATCTGAGCTAGAGCCTGCAGTCACTTGGAGTAAGGTCTTTTACCTGTGTGGCCATTATTGAATAGCTCCAAAGGTTCACTACCAGGCTGGTCATATCCATGGGGCTGTACAGCAGGCAGATCAGGGTCAAATATCACACCATCCGTCTGGATGTCGATGGGGGACTGGGCATTGCCTCCACACTCAGGGTAAGAGGTTGGCCAGTGGTCCTGACCATGTGGGCCTGGTGGAGGAGTAAGTTACCATGGGCATTTGGCCAGCCCACAGTCCCCCCACCCCAACCCCCACCCCCGCATACTGCGCATGTTATATAGTGGAGGTAGAGATCTGCTCTGCTCTCGCCACCCAGTTGGGTAAGGCTGGGTGAGGTGGGAACCCCCACTGCACTCTAGGCTGCAGCGCCCCTGGCCTCCCCAGAAGCAGGGGTGATTCTCCAGCTACCCTAATTAGTGGGAGAGTGGTAGCTTTCACTCACCTGGATTTTGAGCACAATGCAGCTTGAAAGGGGGGAAGAGGAAACAGAAAGCTGGAATACCCGGGGAGGTAGAATTCGAGGGGACAGCTGACCCTAACAACTGCTCCCTGTCAAGTAGTCTTGGGGTCCAGATATCCTTTCTATCACTCACTCCTTGCTCTCACACCGGACCTTGCTTTGACTGCAGATAGGTCATTAATCAGACGTTCAAAGGGATTGAGTTCCACTGTCCCTAGAGTCATAGTATCCCGCCAGCCTCTTCCTCCTGACCTCACGCTCTGTCCAGTTTCAGACAGGTGGGGGGTAGGGCTGTTGGGGAGAAAGCCAGAAGAATGGCCGCTGAGCGCAGTGCAGTGCGCCTCTCCCCACCCAGGCTGCTTCATTCCCACACAGACTGACGGCGGACTCATTGGCCTTTTTGCTGAATCAGCAGACGTGGGATTTAATGGTTAGAGCAGGGTCTAGCAGCCACATGTGCAAACCCCAGGGCATGTGTCAGTGTGGTGTCGCGCAGAAGACAGGGGCTAGTGTGGGAAGCTCTTCCTCCTCCCCAGGACAAGTCTCCGAGTCAGGTGAGGGGGTCCCAGGGTGAAAGGTGTGCCGGGCCATCTGGAGTTCTGCTCTCACCTTCATATGTCCAGTGGTGACCTGCAAGAGAGAGTCATGTGGGCTGTGGCCAGCGCAGCTGGGAGCGTGCGGAGCGTGCGCAGCCGGGAGCAGTGCCCGGGGCTCCCTCCGCTCTCCACTCTCTCCAGCGGGGCCCCCCTCCTTTTCTGTTCTCTCCCCCTCCACTCCAGCACTTCCCAAGTGAAGCCCTGAAACTGGACACCACCGCGGTGGAAAGGTCGGGGGTCCTATTTAAAACAACTAGCCAGGCTGTGCCCCGGGTTAATGAGTAAAGAGGGAGGGGCAACGGCCAGAGATAACGCCGCCGAGAGACTAAAATTAACCTGGATCCAAATGTGCAGGCGGCCCAACCCTTACTTTTCTCCAGCTGGAGCCAGTTGGTGTAACACTTAGAAGATCGGGGTGGGGTGGGGTAAGGGTGTGGGCAGAGGGCTCGGAAGGACAGGGAACAAAAGAGGACGGAAACACGTTCGGTGTGTGGCGGCACTACTGATGGCAGGAGGGTCCCCTTTGCCGTGATGCACCACGTGGAGACGCAGGACTTGGATTGATCCTTCCTTTCTGGTCTTACTAGCTCTACAGGGAAGTTGCCTACCATCAGGAACCTCGGCTCCTGAACTCTCAGACAACGAGGAGGCAGGAGGCAGGGGATCGTCTATTCTAGGTTGAGGGTGGTGGGTGGGCAAGGCAGCCGGGCTGGCAAGGACGGGATGAAAGTGAAGCATTGTGTGTGGAGAGGAGAGCTGCCAGCCGGGTCACATGCAGGCTCTCATGCAGTTCTGCCTCTGGCTAAAAATCTGGGGGTCTGTGGATCTAACTACACCCCCTCCATGGCTAACCTGCTCTGAGGAGAAAAGGAAATCTAATTGTAGATTGGCTTGTACTGTTTAAATCTAGGAACCGGGGGACAAAAATCCCAAGTTCCTTTTCGTCTTTATTAGTCCTTTACTTATTCTGTTGTTCGAGGCAAGGTTTTGCTCTGTGGTCCATACTGGCCCAGTATTCAGCATGTGGTCCCGGCTGACCTCGCACTTGGGACAACGGTGCCTCAGCCTCCTGAGGGCTGGAATCACAAGCATGTGGTACAATGCCCAGCTCATTCCTTTAACTGCTCAGACTTGTAAGATGTTTTAGGTCTCATCCTTGGTCTGTCCAGCTGGCCCATTCCTCAGCTCAGGAGACTCTGCAATGTAGCTCAAGTGGGAGGAGATGGTGGCGCACGCCTTTAGTTCCAGCATTCAGGAGGCAGAGGCAGATGGATCTCTGTGAGTTCGAGGCCAGCCTGGTCTACATAGTGAGTTCCAGGACAGCCAGGGCTACACAGAGAAACCCTGTCTCAAAAACAAACAAACAAAACCAACAAAGCCCAAATGGGGTTGGAGGCATCCTCTCATTCACTATCTCTGTGGGATACTACAACAGCTAGAGTTCCCTGGCTTTGTGAAGGTGCCCTGCCCTTCCTGTTAAATGCTCTGCACTGACTCTAGTATCTATTTCTCCTCTTTCCCCGTTTCTTCTCAACAGAGAACTTTGACTCTCCGTTTTCAGTTTTCACTTGGTTCCCTTGGTCCCATCTGCTTCCTGCCGCCTCTTGCTTTCTAGAGACTCCTCCCGATTAGTTCTTCCAACAAATGATCCTTCACCTACTGCGTGCTGGATACTGAATGCGACGTGGGAAGCACAAAAAACAATGTAGAAGCCAGGCATAGTGATGCAGACGGGAGGCAGAAGCAAGTCTACCCTCAGCTGCATAGTGAGCTACCCTCTGGCTCCAGGGGACCTTGTCTCAAAAACAAAGAAACAAACAAGCAACAGCAAAAAAGCTGTGGGCATGCCTGAAGCATTCCTGGACTCCAGGAACACCGTTTCCGGAGCCTTCCCCTCTCTTTCCCACTCCTGAAAGTACACTGTACGTAAAGGGCTGGTGACCAAGGGTTAGTAACTCAGTCTATCATCGTGATACTTTCAGGGAAATGGAACCAATTGGCTAGTTTCTCTGGGCACCTTGGCAGGTAGTGGGATTATCATCTATCAGCTGGGCATCGGGGTCTCAGCGGGCAGCCTTGTAGTACGTGTGACTTTGCACCCCCGCTCTCCCTAACCAGCAGAGTGCATAAACAAAGGAGCGCTGCCTGGGACCAGGGCAGTAGGAAAAGGGCTCTGCAGAGAACTGTAGCTGGCCAAGTTTCCTACACATGTGAGCGTTCACAGGCTGGCCCCTGCTAGTTCTCCCCTGCCGCAGCAATAGCTGGGCAAGAGAGGGAAAGGAAAAGAATAGAGGGGCTCTCCTCCATACTCTCCCCCCCAACCCCACCCCCAGCCCCATGCCTTTTCCCCAACCCCTAGGCTTCCCTTTACACCTCTCCTCCCCCACTTAAGTACACATGGCGTGGCCATTAACCCAGACACAGCTGTACCTACCCCCGTCTGCAGCCAGGATCCAAGTCACCTTTAACAGGAGAGCGAAGAACAGCATAGTATCTCCACAGCGGTGCACCCGGGGGGCCAGGAGTTTGGGAGCTAGGAGAGAGAGAGAGGTGGGGAAGGAGAGAGAGAGAGGAGTTTCTGGCGTGTTTTCTTCTTGTCTCTGCGAGCTTCCAGGGATTTGATTTTCCTCAGGTTAGAACGAACTTCTGGATCCCAGGATAAATTAATCAATCTCTCTCTCTCTCTCTCTCTCTCTCTCTCTCTCTCTCTCTCTCTCTCTCTCTCTCTCTCTCTCTCTCTCTGTTTTCCTCTCTCAGCTCTCTGTCTGTCCCTCCGAAGTCACTACACCACTTACTGGCCAGCAACTCGACAGTTGCCTCCGGCTTTTAAGGTGGCTCTGAACCGGTGTATGTGAGAAGGGGGGTGGTGCCGGGGCTGCGGGAGAGCAGCTAGCTCCTTAAATAGCGGATTAGGCATGCAGGATGGCCCCGCGGAGCGTCCTGGCCTGGGTTCAGGAGCCCAGCAGGCGGGAGCTCTTCCTTTGCCGTTCCCTCCGCCGCTGAGATGGGTGTCCCCTGGAACTCTACCGGCAGGGAAGGGGGGTTTTGCACCTTTCCTTCCCTTGCACCTCCAAGGTCAATGTGTTCTCGCCGGCCTAAGGAGCACATCCCTGGGTGGTGTGGGACAGCTGGCGGGGAACCTGTTTCCAAACCCAAGAGAAGTTGAGCTGGTTGGGACCAGAAAGGAGTCAGACTTGGGAGATTGGAGAACAGAAGTTGGGGGCCCAGGGCGCTCGCTGGTGGGGAGTGGGAAGTCGGGGTTTAAAATCTGGATTGTGGAGACCAAGAAGTGGGGCGAGGGGAACTGGTCTCCCGTGCTTTCTCTGGTGCCTGTCACTTCCCACCCCCTTCCTTAGGTCCACGTGCCTGCGTGGCCTGGGGTGGGGGTGCGGTTTTGTTTGTCGTATAAAGCCCATTTGTGTGCACAGCGGGGGAGGGGTTGTCAGCACCAGGAAGAGACAGCATTCTAACCACCAGACCCAGCCACCTCCCTCCCCGGGGAGCCCAGATCTAGGGCGCCTTTTGTCACTGAAGAGGACACTGACCCCTAGCAGAGAGGCCTGGGCAGGAGGGGCCATGGGTGACTGTGGAAACAATTACTGTCACCATGAGAAAAAGGCGGGACTCCAGAGAAAGAGAGGGGAGGGGCCAGAGAGAGGCCATGTGACCAGCGGGGTGAGGGGGTCCCGGGGCTTCCCGCCCACCCGACAAAGGGTCGCTGCAGGTCCAACGGGACCGAGTGAAACCTGCCACGGTGCAGTGAGCCAGTGGAGCATGCAGGCTGCGTGGCGTCTCAGGAATGTGAGCTGTTGAGCGCTCCCCCACGGGACTAGAAATCCCGATCGGAATGTACATCCTAAGTCCCTCATTAGTGAGTGTGAAAACCACAGATAATTTCAAGCCAGATGGTGAAATCTCTGTCTCCTCCATACCCTTCGCTCACTAGCCTAGGGCATGCACCTACGTGAGGTCTTTCTGCCCTCCTGGTTCCTAACAAGTAGCAATAAATGGCCAAAACAAAGGGAGCCGAAGCCAAACAAGGGCACAGGATAAAAGCCAAATGAACAGAATAATGCATGTGCTGGGTCATCACTCCTGCGGAGACAGGAGCTCCGAGCGCTTTTCTGTCCCGTGACTAAGCTTCAGAGCAAGCCTGATTTTTTGTTTTGTTTTGTTTTTTTATGTAACCTTTTTTATGCTTTCATCGCTTTGCGAATTCTTCATCCCCTATAGAAAAGTTTCCGTCTTGAAGTCGTTCCAAAGCTCCATCCATCCCATCTAGGAAGAATAAAAGATGTAAAATTTAAGTTAAGACGTCTTTGGAATGGGGGAAGTTATAGGAGGTGGGGTCGGGGAGGGAGAGCAGATACATATTTCACAAGGTAGGAAAGAAGGGGTTGGGATAGAATGACCGGGTCAGGCCGGAGCTCCCCTGGAGCATCTGCGACCGAGATTCAGCTTCCCAGGCAGGAAGTGCGTCTCGCCTGGCGCCACCTCCCGGCTTACCTATGAATTTAAAAATTTTAAAACGTGGGATTCCTTCTGGACAGCAGTCGGTGCTGGACGTTTGGGGGACTTTGCCTACATGATTGAACGTTGCTTCATAAAAGAAATCTTAGCTCCTAGTCAACACTTCGGCTCCCCGAGCAAGCAGCCTGTCCGGGAGTTCCGAGTCCCCCAAACGAACAAAGGCTGGTTTCTAGGAGAGGGAGAAAGAACTGCCCTCCTCCGACTTGACTTTTTGTTTGGCTCTTTGGCGTTACTGTGAACACATTGCTTTCTTTCTAGCTGCGTTGATTTGGAGCAGGTGCAAGGGGAATATGTAAAAAGGGGGAAGGAAAAGAGGAGAAAGGAGAAAGGTGACTGAGTTATTCGACCTCCTCCAGGTAGTTTCTTCTCAAACTCCCGAGTCTTTGTTTGGGTTTTTCCCTTCTCGCTCCCAAGCCCTGGGCTCACCCCGCACCTGGCCCAAAGCCCACCAAACCCGAGACATTCCTCTGCCGTATGGCGCCATCTCCTGTCCTTGCGAGGCAGTGAGACGTGAATGTCAGATCACAACTGTTTGTCTTTTCTTAAAAGTTCTTAACTGGGATGTTTAAACTCACTGCTTCAGAATGCTTCTGTGGCAAACCCTTTCAGTGCCCTGAGTTGGCGTGGTAGGGTACAAGGTTCAGGAAAGGATGGAGTTAGGTTAAAGCAACAACTGAGGAGACAGATTAGATGAAATTAGATTTTCTAGAAAAGCTAATAACAAAAAGAAACGCTAACAACGTTGTTGCTGAGATGATATAATGGAGGTACAAACATTCTAATTTTATAGGGAATCACATTTAGTATTATATGCTTGCCTTCTGACCCTAAGTCCTGAAGCCCCTTCAGAAAACACAGAAGTGTTTACAAATTACAGTTTTCGGTAAATTTGTTGTCAGAAATATTGCAGGTGTGTGTGTGTGTGTGTGTGTGTGTGTGTGTGTGTGTGTGTGTGTGTAATTTATTTGTATTTTATGTTTTACCTGAAGGTATGTCTGTGTGAGGGTGTAGGATCCCCTGGAACAGGAGTTACTGACAGTTGTGAGCTGCCACGTGGGTGCTGGGAATTGAACTCGGGTCCTCTAGAAGAGCAGCCCGTGCTCTTAACTGCTGAGCCACCTCCTCTGCAGGTTTTTTTTTCCTTTTAATTAAAAAGTAATTTTCTGTCATGCATTGATACATGCACAGAACACTGCTAGGAGTATGGATGCTCGTGGATTAAATGACTGACTCTATCTTGTCTGTGGAACAGTGTTGGCTGTTGTTCCACCTCTGCAGTTTCACAGACCTTTAGACCAGCAGGGCCCTTGGGCATCCATCCAATCTCCTTGTTATGCTCAGTGGAGAATGAATTTGGAGGGATTTAGGGATTCAGCTGGGGTTGATGAGAAAGCTGTGGGGCTAAATCAGCGAGAGTGCAGGCCTCCATGAGCGTTCCCTTAGACCACTGGTTCATAGCATCGGGGAGCCTGGGGTCGCCTGGAAAGCGTGGTAACCCAGATTTCCAGCCTGCGTCCTCATAGCTTCTTTGTTTGTTTGTTTGTTTGTTTGTTTGGGATGGGGTATCTCTACATAGCCCTGGCTGTCCTGAAACTCACTGTGTAGACCAGGCTGGCCTTGGACTCACAGAGATCCACCTGCCTCTGCCTCCCGAGTGCTGGGATTAAAGGTGTGCACCACCACACCTGGCCTATCTCAGTTCTGTAAGTCCAGATGTTTGCATTTCTTTTTACATTTATTTATTTAGTGTGGGTGTGGGTGTGCATGTGCACACTCATGCCATGGTATATGTCTAGAGATTTACTTTATTTATTTTTACATTTACTTATCTTTGTGTACATGTGTGTGGGCACTCATGTAGAGGTCAGAGGACAACTTGTGGAAATTAGTTCTTAACATGTGTGTTTGGGCGTTGAACATAGGTCTTTAGGGTTAACAGCAAACACCCTTTCCCACTGAGCCTGAGCCGGTTTGCTGGTTCCCAGAGGTCTACATTTGTAGCAGGTTCCTAGGTGAGATGAAGATGGTAGTCTGCGGGACTTCCCCTGAGAGCACCTGCTCCATCCCACTACAGGAGCAGATGTGGTGAGTTGGCTGTTCTTTGTAGAGATTAAAACCACCAATTCACTCTGTGGCCACCATATTCTCTGAGCTTAGCAACAATTCCCTCACAAACGTATTTTAGGTACTTCTAGGTACTGGGTCCCAGTCATGACTTAGAAATGAACAAGTGAGTAAGCCATGATCTTTGCCCTAAAACACCCCCGAATCTCGAAGGGATGCAGATTTTGTCCATTGTCTAAACTAGACAGTGTGAGTGTCCATATAGCATCGGACGGAAGTGCGAGGGAGCCGGGGTGCTGCAGGAATGATGAGCATTCAGACTTCTTTTACCTACACCAGTCTTTCTGTGGATGGTGATGGAACATTGTGATTTAACCAGACCGGATCACCCATAATAACATAACAGCGGCCACTTGAAGGTGGGTGGCCCCTGAACCATCCTCTCTGAGAGTAACACCAAAGGATAGGCTGTCAGAGGAGGTCCTCCCTGATCTAGGCAGCACACTGTGTCCTGTGGAAAAGGCTGTCAGGGGCCCCGAGGGTGATGATGTCTTCCCCCTGTTCTGGTGGCTGCCTCATCCTGCATCTAATTCAAATCCATCTAATTCAAGCTTGCGCACTAACCCTAACAAAGTTCTTTTTGCAAGGAGAAATCCAACCCCCTCTCCTCATGTAACCTAGGCTAGACACAAACTCTCTGTGTAGCTGAGGCTAACCTTTAATTCTTGATCCTCCTGCCTGAGTTCCCAGATACCAATGGTGTGTAATCTGTGCCTGATTGAAACTTTATTTTATTTTTTTAATTTTTAAAGATTAATTAATTTATTTTATGTTTATGAGTATTTTACCTGTAGGTGTGTAGAAAAACATGTAGATAGTGTGTCTGTGGAGGCCAGAAGAGGGTTTTGGATCCTCTGGAACTGGAGTTAGAGACGGCTGTGATCCGCTTGTAGATGCTAGGAATTGAACCCTGGTCCTCTGCAGGAACAGCCAGTACTCCTTTTTTTTTTTTTTTTTTTTTTTTAAGATTTTTATTTATTTAATATGTATACAGTGTTCTGCCTGCATGTATGCCTGCAGGCCAGAAGAGGGCACCAGATCTCATTACAGATGGTTGTGAGCCACCATGTGGTTGCTGGGAATTGAACTCAGGACCTCTGGAAGGGCAGCCAGTGCTCTTAACCTCTGAGCCATCTCTCCAGCCCATAGCCAGTACTCTTAATCACTGAGCATCTCTCCAGCCTTTTATTTATTTATTTATTTATTTATTTATTTATTTATTTATTTATTTATTTATTTATTTATTTATTTATTTATTTATTTATTTATTTTTCCAGACAGGGTTTCTCTGTTCAGGCCTGGCTGTTCTGGAACTCACTCTAGACCAGTCTGGCCTTGAACTCACAGAGATCCGCCTGGCTTATTATTTCATTTATTCATCTATCTACATCTTTTATTGAATGCTGAAAGGAAGCACATTACAAAGATTGACTTTTCGCTCCTGGTTTCTCTCTCCCTCTGCTCCACCTTCCCCTCTCAGTGCGGGAACCAGAGTTAGGACCTCACACACGCTGGGCAAACACTCTCACACTGAGCGCGCACTCCACGTCGATCCCATTCCCTTCCTCCGTTGTTTGTTTGCTGTTGTTACTGTTTTTATATTATCTCCCTTTCTCAGACGAGGCCCTCACTGAGTAGCTCAGATCGGCCTTCAACTCCTTTTCTTCTGCGCATGCTTCCTGAGCGCTGCGGTTATAGCTGTGTATCAGCACGCCTGACCCAATTTACTCCTTTTTCATTTTTATTTTTTCGATTTTGGGAACTGAACGCAGGGGCCTTGTGTGAGGGCCAAGGGCTTAAACACTGAGTGTTAGCCTCAGCTCTCTTGTTACTTTTTTTTTTTTTGTTTTTTGTTTTTTGGTTTTTCCAGACAGGGTTTCTCTGGATAGCTTTGCGCCTTTCCTAGAACTCACTCTGTAGCCCAGGCTGGCCTCGAACTCACAGACATCTGCCAGGTTCTGCCTCCCAAGTGCTGGGATTAAAGGCATGCGCCACCAACTTCTGGCTTCTCTTGTTACTTCTTATTTTGAGATAAGAGTCTCACCAAATTGCCCAAGCTAGCCTCTCCAGTGGCGGGAATAAAGGCTTTTTCAAAAAATAAAAAGAGCCCAGGAGATAAATAGTGCCGGAGAGAAAGTGCTTGTCTTGTAAGCATGAGGCTAAGGGTCCAGATCTCTGGAGCCTGTGTAAATATGGACAGGTTTGGAGGCTGGGAGCAGTCGAGGCAGACCTTGTAAACCTGTGGTAAACTTTGGACATACACACAAACACACACAAAGGTGCACACCATACACCCCCCCCCACAAACATGCATATCCCCCCAATAATAAAAAGAAAAAAAAGTGTAGTACTTGGAGTTGGCCCCAGAATAGTGGGGAACTTCAGATCTCAGCAAAGAATAATTAGTTTCCCCCCTCCTTTGTTTTATTTATTTATTTATTTATTTATTTATTTATTTATTTATTTATTTATTTATTTATTTAAAGATTTATTTATTATGTATACAGTATACTGCCTGCATGTGTCCCTGCAGGCCAGAAGAGGGCACCAGATCTCATTACAGATGGGTGTGAGTCACCATGTGGTTGATGGGAATTGAACTCAGGACCTCAGGAAAAAACAGCCAGTGTTCTTAACCTCCGAGCCACCTCTCCAGTCCTTTTTTTTTTTTTTTTTTTTTTAAGATTTATTTATTTAAGTATACAGTGTTCTATCTGCATGCATGTATGCCTGCACGCCAGAAGAGGGCACCAGATCTCATTACAGATGGTTGGGAGCCACCATGTGGGTGCTGGAAATTGAACTCAGGACCTCTGGAAGAACAGGCAGTGCTCTTAACCTCTGAGCCATCTCTCCAGCCCCAAACACCTGATTTTTGACAAAGAAGCCAAAACTATACAATGGAAAAAAGAAAGTATCTTCAACAAATGGTGCTGGCATAACTGGATGTCAACATGTAAAAGATTACAAATAGATCCATATCTGTCACCGTGCACAAGTCAAGTCCAAGTGGATCAAAGACCTCAACAAAAATCCAGTTACACTAAACTTGATAGAAGAGAAAGTAGGAAGTACTCTTGAACACATTGGCACAGGAGATCACTTCCTAAATATAACACCAGTAGCACAGACACTGAGAGCAACAATTAATAAATGGGACCTCTTGAAACTGAAAAGCTTTTGTAGGACAAAAGACACAGTCAATAAGACAAAAAGTCAGCCTACAGAATGGGAAAAGGCCTTCACCAATCCCACATCTGACAGAGGACTGATATCCAAAGTATATAAAGAACTCAAGAAACTAGACATCAAAATACTGAACAATCCAATTAAAAAGTGGGCTATAGAGCTAAACAGAGAATTCTCAAAAGAGGAATCTCGAATGGCTGAAAGACATTTAAGGAAATGCTCAACATCTCTAGTCATCAGAGAAATGCAAATCAAAACGACTCTGAGATACCCTTTTATACCTGTCAGAATGGCTAAGATCAAAAACACTGAAGAAAACTCATGTTGGAGAGGATGCGGAGCAAAGGGAACACTCCTCCACTGTTGGTGGGAATGCAACCTTGTACAACCACTGTGGAAATCAGTACGGCGGTTTCTCAGAAAATTGGGAATCGATCTACCTCAAGACCCAGCCATACCACTCTTGGGCATATACCCAAGGAATGCTCAATCATAAAACAAAGATACATGCTCAACTATGTTTATAGCAGCATTATTTGTAATAGCCAGAACCTAGAAACAACCTAGATGCCTGTCATCTGAAGAATGGATTAAGAAAATGTGGTACATATACACAATGGAGTACTACTCAGCAGAGAAAAACAATGATATCATGAGATTTGCAGGAAAATGGATAGAACTAAAAAATATCATCCTGAGTGAGGTAACCCAGATTCAGAAGGACAAACATGGTATGTACTCATAAGTGGATACTAGATATAAAGCAAAGAACAATCAGACTGCAACCCACAGATCCAGGGAGGCTACATAGCAGGGGGGACCCTAGGATGACTGTGGCTTTGGTTTTTCTCAATCACTGGGCAAGCCTCAATGAAACATTTCACTATTATGATAAGAATTTGGGACTGGAGAGATGGCTCAGTGGTTAAGAGCACTGACTGCTCTCCCAGAGGACCCAGGTTCAATGCCCAGCACCCACAAGGCAGCTCACAACAGTCTGTAACTCCAAGACCTGACACCCTCATACAGGCAAAATATGAATATACATAAAATAAGAATAAATAAGGTCGGGCAGTGGTGGCGCACGCCTTTAATCCCAGCACTCGGGAGGCAGAGGCAGGCGGATCTCTGTGAGTTCGAGGCCAGCCTGGGCTACCAAGTGAGTTCCAGGAAAGGCGCAAAGCTACACAGAGAAACTCTGTCTCGAAAAACCAAAAAAAAAAAAAAAAGAATAAATAAGTATTAAAAGAAAAGCTGAAAAGCCAAAAAGGAACACTGTTAAAAAAAAAAAAAAAGGATAAGAAGTTGTACTATATTAAACTGATGAAAGAAAATGTTGGCCGTACTTTCAGGAGGGGAGGCTAAAATGTTTTTAGACTATGGATTAGCCTATAGAAAAATGTCTGCCGTAAATCAAACAGTGAAGGGGAAGATGAATAGGAATCTCACTTACACAACGTAAGTAAAACATAGCTCTCTGAACAGATGAAGTTAGGTTTATTCTACATCCCAGAATCTAATCAATATTTATATGTATAATTCAGCTATCACTTGGCTTAAAAGGGCTTATTGGGAAGTGTTATCACGCTATTTTCTACAGAGGAAATATTTTACTGTTTAAAATAACCCTGGGCTTTAAATTATAACCTGTTTTTATGTTCAAAACAAAACAAAAATTTAAAAAGAAAAAAGAGAAAAACTAAGGTGGGGACGGGCAGACGGCTCCGTGAGTAGAGGCACTTGCCACCCAGGCTGCTGAGGTCCACCCCTGGGACCCACAGGGCAGACCGCGGGAGCCAGTTCTTGTGAGTTGTTCTCTGATGCCTACTCCCTCTTCACAGCACTCACATGCTCACAACAAACAAAGAAACAAACTAAATTTAAACATATCTTTGTTTAGCTAAACAGCTAAAAATGGGCTGGAGAGATGGCTCAGTGGTTAAGAGCACTGACTGCTCTTCCAGAGGTCTTGAGTTCAATCCCAGCAACCACATGGTGGCTCACAGCCATCTGTAATGAGATCTGGCATGCAGGCAAAACACTGTATACATAATAAATAAATAAATCTTAGGGCTGGGCGGTGCTGGCCCACGCCTTTAATCCCAGCACTCGGGAGGCAGAGGCAGGAGGATCTCTGTGAGTTTGAGGCCAGCCTGGGCTACCAAGTGAGTCCCAGGAAGGGCGCAAAGCTACACAGAGAAACCCTGTCTCGAAAAACCAAAATAAATAAATAAATAAATCTTAAAAAAAGATTTGTTTTTTTTTTTAAATTTTGTGCATTATAAACATACAATGTTCTAACAAGAGAAGCTAATACGAGAATGTGCCTAAAGTAATGCAATTCAAAACAAACTAACAAAAAAATGGCCAAGATAGGTGGTGTGTCCTTTTAATCCCAGTAGGAGAATCTCTGAGTTTGAGGCCAGCCTGGTCTACATAAGGAATTCTAGGGCAGCCAGGGCTACATAGAATAGAAAGACTCTGTCTCAAAAGAGAGAAAGAAAAAAAGCTAGGGAGATGGTTCAGTGGTCTCTGTCTCAAAAGAGAGAAAGAAAAAAGCTAGGAGATGGTTCAGTGGTTAAGAGCATATCCTGGTCTTGGAGAGGGCTAACGTTTAATTCTCAGCACCCTTGACTGATGAGCACCTGCACTCATACACACATCCCCTCACACAGACGTGCATAATTTAAAATCAAATCTTAAAAATTAAATCTTTATAGGATGGTTAGAATCCGTTAGAATCCTTGACACAGCCCCCAATTCATTTTAACAACACGGTGCAACATATATAAAAATAAGTCATCGGAAGCCAGTCTTAGTGCAGCCTCAGTCCACAATAACGGAACTTTATATAAAAACCTTACCATAAATAAAGGTTGGTCCATGCCGGGCGGTGGTGGCGCACGCCTTTAATCCCAGCACTCGGGAGGCAGAAGCAGGCGGGTCTCTTTTAGTTCGAGGCCAGCCTGGGCTACCAAGTGAGTCCCAGGAAAGGCGCAAAGCTACACAGAGAAACCCTGTCTCGAAAAATCCAAAAAAATCCAAAATAAATAAATAAAGGTTGGTCCTGTAAAGAATAAACTGGACACGTTCCAGATGCTTTACGGGGGAGGGCAGTGCTACCTTTTACAATTTCATTAGAATAGGGCCGGTGAGCCAAGAAAAAAAATCGGGCAAAAAGCCCTTCTGAGCTGTTGTGGCCCTAGGGATGCGGTGGTACGGGTCCCTGAGGCCACGGGAGGAAGGGCCGTTACGGCTGAGACTCCACAAAGGCTCTGTCTCAAGGGCAACCACCGCAGCCCCTCATAACCAAAGGGGTATTAATCGTGTTAAATAAACAGGCACGAAAGCGGATGGAGGTAACCCAGACACCTCATGTGCAAAGGGAGGGATGAGAACGGAGGGCGGTGGAGACCCAGGCCCTTTTCCTTCCCGGTAGTGCCTGCCGCAGGAAGAGCGAGCCAAGCTGAAAGGCTGGAAAAGATGTGGATCACACTATAGAGTGTACAACTCGTACCTTGCCTAATATAGCTGATTTTTGTAATCCGTATCCCTCTAATTGCTAAGAAAAAGTGAAGCCACATTTGGCATGTCCTCTCTTCCCATTTTCAAAGTATCATGTGGATCATAACTGGGTTGCGGTTAGGAGCCAGATAAAGGTTGGTTATGTGCAGTGGTTAAAATACAAATGACCTTTTGGGCAAACAGAAACCATGACACTAGAAAACAGGTAAGAAAGTTAGTTTCTGTCTATGTAGTCTGGTGGCATCTTGATCATAGTGGGGGGGGGGGTGAAGAAGACATTTGCTAGGTAGGCGGGGAAGGGCTGCTTACTCATCAGACCTCGTCACTCATGGGAACCCACACGTGGACACTTTCCTTTCCCATGGCCATGGCTGATGCTGGTACACAAGGAAAGGAAACACAATTATTTAAGGAGAGGGAGGTTGACAACTCTCCTTACAGGTAGACAGAGAAGACACAGATTCATAACTAACCACCATGCATTACTAATAAAATGTCCAGATTCAGCCAGGCGTAGTGGCAGGTGCCCTTAATCCTAGGTGGATCTCTGAATTCGAGGCCAGCCTGGTCTACAAAGTGAGTTCCAGGACAGCCAGAGATGTTACACAGAGACACCCTGTCTCAAAAAAGCAAAACCTGCTCTTGGCCTTAGCATCATCTTCCTTGAAGCTCCTGCACCGTGAGAGCGGAGTGGAGGAAGAAACGCATGCGCATGCGCAGCGCAAGAGAAGGAGGATGAGGCAGAGGTCCAAGAAAACCAGCCTGTGCACCCGCGGGGCTGAAGGAGCAGACAGGGATGCTGAAGGCCGGACGCTGGTACAAGTTGTTGGAGTGTGTGCTGCTGTTGGTGTAAATCTCAATGGACCTGAACATCACCATCTGCTCGCAGAGACCACCTGAGAGACTTGACTGCCTTCAATAAAACCGAAACAGTCCCGCTGGCCCTCTGCCCTGGACCTATGGCGTTCCAGACTAGTTCTGTTCTCACTTGCGGCCAAGTGTAACTCGTGTACAATAAACCATCTTTCTCAGCTGAAGAATCCAAAGATAAACAAACAAACAATTAGATAAATAAATAAATAAACCAAAACAACAACAACAACAACAACAACAACAAAAAACCTCCCAAACCTTCCGTCTCCCCCCCCCCCAAAAAAAAAAGAAAAATCCAGATTCAAGACTTAAGCTTATGATTGGTAAAATTTGAGAACATTTGCCCGGGGCTGGAGAGATGGCTCAGTGTTTAAGAGCACTGGCTGCTCTTACAGAGAACTCAGGTTCAATTCCCAGAACCCACGTGGAAGCTCACAACTGTCTGTTACTCCAGTTCCAGGGCATCTGCACCCTCACACAGACATACATGCAGGTAAAACACCAATGCACTTAAAATAAAAATAAATCAATCTTGAAAAAAAAGCTAAAAATAAAAGAATAATTTATCCCTAATGCCTAACAGTTGGCCTGTTAGCTCGAACCCAGAGTCTCTCAAGTATTTTGCCATTGAGTATGTCTTTTTTTTTTTAGAAATAAAGATTTATTTATTATGTATACAATGTTCTGTCTGCATGTATGCATGCCTGCAGCCAGAAGAGGGCACCAGATCTCAATACAGATGGTTGTGAGCTGTCATGTGGGTGCTGGGAATTGAACTCAGGACCTTTGGAAGAAGAGCCAGTGTTCTTACCCACTGAGCCATCTCTCCAGCCTGAGTATGTCTTCTTTTTCTTTCCTTTGTTAAAATTTGTTTCTTTTGTTTTCTTTGAGACAGGGTCTTACTATGTAGCTCTGGCTGCCTTGGAACTCACTACTCTGTAGCCCAGGCTGGCCTCAAACTCTCAGAGATCTGCCTGCCTCTGCCTCTCAAGTGCTGGGATTAAAGGAGTGTGCCACCACACCTGGACTAGTATGTATTCTTTCTCAGTCCACCTCCTCTGACCCATTCTTGGCCCAATACTCTTCCAAGACCAAAACTCACCACAGGTGGCAGAATATACCTTTTAATCCTAGCACTCAGTGGAGGCAGAGGCAGGTGGATATCTGTAAGTTCAAGACCAGCCTGGTCTACATAGTGATTTCCCGGCCAGTCCAAGCTGCATGGTGAGACCCCGTCTCAGCAAAACCAAAGCTCTCTCAGCTCTGCCCTCAGTAACTGTTGTATGTGGGCACCACACAGGGACTCTGGCATCGTGCAGTCACTGTTTAGCTCAGGTACAGATCCTCTGGTCACGATAGATACTTCTTTGCATCCGGTCAGACTGTGGGTGAGGATGCCTTCCTGTCTTCCTGTTTCTATGGCAATACTCTGGAGAACGCTCTGGCCAGACTGCTCAGTCATAGTTGGTAAGCCAGAAGCTCACACTGACTGGCTCCCGGAAACAGCCATTGAATATTAGGTCATTCTTCCTGTGGCTCTGCCAACAGGCCGCCTTCAAGCCCTTCCCACTGTAGAGGGGGCAGTGAGGACCCAATACTTTAAAAAAAAAAATACTTTATTTATTTACTTACTTGTGTGAGGGTGTCAGGTCCCCTGCAAGTGGATTACAGACAGCTGTGAGCCGCCATGTGGGTGCTGGGAATTGAACCCAGATCCTCTGGAAGAGCAACCAGTGCTCTTAACCACTGCACCATCTCTCCCACCCTTGGACCCAATACTTTGTTGTTGTCGTTGTTGCTGTTGTTTTGAGACAGGCTTTTCCTGTGTAACAGTCCTGGCTGTCCTGGAACTCACTCTGTAGACCAGGCTGGCCTCGAACTCATAGAGATCTGACTGCTTCTGTCTCCCAAGTGCTGGGATTAAAGGCGTGTGCCACCAACACCTGGCATAAATAAGTAATTCTTTACAAAATAAATAAAAATTTCAAGTAACACTCAATTAGGAGAAGCTGAAGACTATAACAATGAAAAGTTGGGCACTGTGGTGCAGGTCTGGGGTCCCAGCAGGTGGGAGTTTGCGGTAAGAGGATCATGAGTTCGGGCCCAGCCTGGACTACCTAGCAAGACTATCTAAAAAATAAATAATAGTAAAATTAAAAAAGCAGTAACAGAAATAAAGGTGACACCTCTCAAAACACAAAATTCTGGTTTGAAACAATCACTGTTCACGTTAATTTGTTAATTTGAGACAAAAATCTCACTATGTAGTCCAGGTTGGCATGTAACCCTGGGTCTTCCTCCACCTCCCAGGTACTAGGCTAGATGACTAGGCCACCATGCCTGCCTAACCTTCTGATGGTGAGCTTTATCTTTTGATCTTCCTGCCTCCACTTCAGGGTGTATCATCATGCCCAGTTTATGTGCTCCGGGAGATCAAATCCAGGGCTTTTCACAGACTACACAAGCGCTCTACCAACTGCGCAATATATGTCCACAGCCACATTCTGATGTCTTAGGAACTGTTTTCTGTGATGCTACATAGGAATGCATATGTTTTAGGTGCATAGACATTTTCGATTTTATAAAAACAGGACCATAGCATATGCATAATTTGTGGAAGTTATTCTACATCAATACATATAAGTCCTTGCCACAATGACTTCATAGTATTGAAATAGCATAATTTTGGCAGGCCTGATGTGGCAAGCTTGGACTCAGCTACTCTGGGTGGGTGAGGCAGGAGGATGGAAAGTTTAAGACCTGCCTGGGCAACTGTGCTGCATAGTTTTATGTCAACTTGACACAAGCTAAAGTCATCAGAGAGGAGGGACCCTCAATTAAGGCAATGCCTCCATAAGATTGGGCTGTAGGCAAGCCTATGGGGCATTTTCTTAATTAGCGATTGATGTGGGAGAGCCCAGGCCACTGTGGGTGGGCCTTCTCTGTGTAAAGGAGTACAGGCTGGTGGTCCTACAGTCTATAAAAAAGCAGGCTGAGCAAGCCTGTGAGCAGCCTGTGAGCAGCACTCCTGGAGGCCTCTGGATCAGCTCCTGCCTCCGGGCTCCTGCCCGGTTTGAGTTCCTGTCCTGGCTTCCTTTAATGATGGACTACAGTGCAGAAGTGCGAGCCACATAAACCCTTTCCTTCCCAACTCGCTTTTTGGTCATGGTGTTGTGTCACAGCAAAAGAAACCCTGACTAAGACAGCACTTAGTGAGACCCTGTTTCAGAAGTAAAGTGTAGGTTTGAGGGTAGACTCAGTGGTAGAGCTCTTGCCTGGCATCGAAAAGTCTGAGGAAGAAAAAAGGTAATAATTTTTATTCATTCATTCATTCATTTATCTGTTCACTCATGTTTGGTGCTATGGATTGAATACCAAGGCCTTTCCCACCAAACTACACCCCTGCCTCAGGCTGATATATTTCACTCCTGTTTTGTGTCTGGACCAAGTCATTTTCAGTTTTTACCTCTGACTAACAATAATTAGAATACTCTTACTCAAGCTGGGCGGTGGTGGCGCACGCCTTTAATCCCAGCACTTTGGAGGCTGAGGCAGGTGGATCTCTGTGACTGTGAGTTTGGGGGCAGCCTGGTCTACAGAGTGAGTTCCAGGACAGCCAGGACTGCTTCACAGAGAAACCCTGTCTCGAAAAATCAGAATAATAAAAAAAAAACACTCTCACATATATATTTATAAACTTGTCCAGGTTTTGCTTAGAAGTGGACTCTCAGTGGGTACTGCAGTTTTCCCTTTAACACTTTACTGTGAAAGAAAGTTAAGTCAGGCTTAAGGAGGGATAATTTATATGCAGTAAAACCACCCTTTTTAGTGTGCACGTCCATGAGTTTTGACAAATCCATTGGGTAACTACCCCATAATCAAGATAGAGAAGAGTTGCATCACCACCACCCCCGCAATAAGTCCCTTGCGCCCATTGTAGTTAACCCCTGTTCCCACACTCGTCCTTTGGTAACTGCTGTTTTCTGACCCTATAATTTTGGCTTTCTCAGCACATCTTAGGAATCAAATTACACATCCTTTGGATGTGGCTTCTTACACTTAGCATCCATCCGTGTTGTCGGGTACCGGGAATTCACTTCACTTTATCACTGAGTTTCTTTGTGTGTAGACCAGATTTGCTCATTTATTGGCAAGCTGGAGAATGAGTGGGTTGTGTCTAGATTTGCAGGATGGACCCACTTTCGATATTGACACACGATTCTGAGTGAACGCACCTTTTTGTTGTTCTTGTGGGTCATATGGGTAACTGGACGTTTAACTACACAAGGAACGCCCAACTTTCTCGGAGTGACGGCAGGGTTTGCTGTCCCCCTCCAGCTGTGTATGAGAGCTTTAGCAGCTCATTCTTGATTCTGTGCATGTGTGGATGCTGTGACGCAGCATGTGTGTGTCTACATGTGTGGGGAGGCCAGAAGACACCCTTGAATGTCATTCCTCAGGGCCTTGCTTTAAAATAATTATTTAATATTTCAATACCAAGATAATATCAGAGAGATGTGAATGTTGCTGTTAAGTTGACTTTCTCCCTTTATTCAGTTGGGCACTCCAGCACATATGGTGACACCACCCAAGCTTTGGTGGTGGTGATGATGCACACCTTTAGTCTCAGCACTCAAAAAAAGCAGAGGGAGGCTGATCTCTGAGTTCGAGGCCAGCCTAGTCTACCCTTGTCAGTTAAATCTCTCTGAAAACACCCTCACAGACACACCTAGAGGTGTGTTTCTATGTTGATTCTAAATCCAGCCAAGTTGAGGAAGATCAATCATCATAACAACCTTGGCAAAAAATAAATTTATTAATAAGTAGGAAAATATTAACTCTGTAACATAAGAGCATATCAAAATTCTGTAGCTAGGTTACTTGCATGAACGTGTCTATGAACTGTGTACAATGGATTTGTATGCTAAATTTCTGTGGAACTATCTTTTAGCATAGGCCAGGAAAAGTAGATATAGGTTTAAAGACCAAAGATTCATTTATCATGTTTTGTTGTGTTAATGGATGGTCTGTAAGTTCAATGTCTAGTTATATAACTTATTGTTATGCATCCCAACAGGGGTTAGATGAGCAGATATCTGTTTATTGTATCTTGTACATTGGTAGGAGTATGAGGACTGTAGGGATGTCTAGATGGCTCAGCAGGCGAAGAGGCTTGCTGCCAAAGCTGGTAGCTTGAGTTTGATCCCAGGAACCAGCATGGTGGAGGAGAGCCCCCGACTTCTGCAGGCTGTCCTCTGACCTTCTTCACACCACAAAATAAATAAAAAAGTGTAAAAGGGGGAAACATCCTTAGTGTTCTCTAGGAATGGATCACTTCTGAGCCAGCAGGGCCGGTACCAGCCTTGTTTCCCGGGGAAGGGTTTTACAGAATCACTGGTGAGAATTATTTCTTGGGGCTCCAAATCACTTTGGACTCTGGGGAAAAAATGCGTTAGTAGCATTGGCTTTGCTTTATTTTGTGAGTGACCACACATTAACCAATTTGTGTTTCTGTGTTTTCTTTCTTTTTGTTTTGATGTGTGTGTTTTGTTCAGTAGTTCAGGCTAGCCTTGAACTCTCAACAATCCTTCTGCCTCAGTCTCCCAAGCACTGTGATTATAGGAGCATGTTACTAACTCTGCTCGTAGTTTGGAAAAGGGAAAGTTAAGAGGAAGAACAACCCACAGTTATTATTTTATTTAAAAAAAAAATTAAATTACTGGGTGCTGGCCGCACATCTTTAATTCCAGCACTCAGGTGGTAGAGGCAGGTGGATCTTTGTGAGTTGAAGACCAGCCTGGCCTATATAGTGAGTTCCAGGATAGCCAGGGCTACACAGAGAAACCTTTATAGGGGGGAGTTTCTGTCCTGCCAGATCCCACAGCTGCTCAGTTCCAACACACAGAGGCTTATATTAATTATAAACTGTTCAGTCTATTGCTCAGGTTTATAACTAACTAGTTCTTATGCTTAAATTAACCCATAATTAGCTGGGCAGTGGTGACACACACCTTTAATCCCAGCACTCAGGAGGCAGAGGCAGGTGGATCTCTGTGAGTTTGAGGCCCGCCTGGGCTACAGAGTGAGTTCCAGGAAAGGCACAAAACTACACAGAGAAACCCTGTCTGGAAAAATCAAACCAAACCAACCAAACAAACAAAAAAAACTAAAAAAAAAAAACAAAAAAAACAAAATTAACCCATAATTCTTGTCTATGTTTAGCCATGCACGTGACTTGGTACCTTTTCTCAGTCCAACATTTTCATCTCACTTCCTCTACATTTGGCTGACTACTCTGTCTCTGCCTTTCCTCTCCCCAGCCTTCTCCTAGTCTGGTCCTTGTCTCCGTCCTAGCCACCCCTCCCCGCAACTTCCTGCCTGGCTACTGGCCAGTCAGCGTTTTATTAAACCAGTAAGAGTGACAAGTCTTTACAGTGTACAGGAGGGTTATCCCACAGTGTTTCCCCTTTCTATCTTTTCAAAACAAAATCCCTGAGTCTAATTTCCTTTGTTTAGCTTTTTTCCTATTATCCATAACAATTTGTAACTAACATTTTAAACAAAGACAAACATTCATAATCCATTTTTTTGGGAATGTGGGCACAGTTTTCTAGACTACTTCCTGCTGATTGGGAGCACTGTTAATCTTATGGGGGCCCAAAGAAAATTCAGGATTCTGGTCAAGTCCTGACTAGGGAGTTCTGTGAGGCTGGATTGTCTCAGCCAGCAGCCTTGAAGGCTTTCTGGATGCAGAACTCAGAGGAAACTGCAACAGAGGCACTCGGAAATGTTGGATCATCTGGGCCATCTGTTCTCATTGGAGATTTTTCAGGGGGTCTTGCTCGATCAAACCATATTAACCTGGAAGTCATCCACAGGTTCTCATCTTCTGTGGAAACAAGAACAGAACCTCTTTTCCAAAGCAACATATCCTTAGACCCAAATTTTGAAGTCAAGATACCTTTAAAATATATATGTTGGTTTAACTTAGCAGCCCTCATAATCAAATGTCTCTCTGTAGTTAAAAATCCCCAAGACAACACCATAATATACAGTAACAAGATGCAGCAGACTGGTAACGCCACAGCCATATGGCAAAACACAGATTAATAGAAGTGGGTTAGTTTCAGATGAAAGACCTAGAGCTGGGCGGTGGTAGCACACACCTTTAATCCCAGCACTCGGGCAGGAAGAGGCAGGCGGATCTCTGAGTTCAAGGCCAGCCTGGTCTACAGAGTGAGAACAAGGAAAGGCACAAAGCTACACAGAGAAACCCTGTCTCTAAAAAAACCCAAAAAACACAAAACAAAAAACAAACAAAAAAGATGAAAGACCTAGCTAGTAAGAAGCCTGAGCAGCTTCTTTATTAACCAGTGGTAGCAGCATATATTCACAGCATACAGAAAGACCATCCCACAGCAAACCTTGTCTTGAAAAAGTTAAATATAAAAACTTTAAATTACATTTATTTGTGTATTTATACACAGGTACATCTGAGTGCCACAGCTACTGTATGGTAGTCAGAGGAAAATCTGACGTAGTCAATTCTTTTTTCTCTTTCTTTCTTTCTTTCTTTCTTTCTTTCTTTCTTTCTTTCTTTCTTTCTTTCTTTCTTTCTCTCTCTCTCTCTCTCTCTCTCTCTCTCTCTCTCTCTCTCTCTCTCTTTCTTTCTTTCTTTCTTTCTTTTTCCAAACTATATAACAGTCCTGGCTGTCCTGGAACTCTATCTGTAGACCAGGCTGACCTCAAACTCAGAAATCTGCCAGCCTCTGCCTCCCGAGTGCTGGGATTAAAGGTGTTCACCACCACCGATGGCTGAAGTAGTCGATTCTTTCCACTGTGTAGACCAAAATGTGGAAGGCAGGAGAAAGACGATGAATCTAAGCAGAGAGAGACGGGCAATGCAGACCTAACAGAGGCCTTAGAAGCCCCACAGAGTGCTTCCAGCTGAGACATCCCTTCCCTTTTTGTGAGTCTAGCAAGATGACAGGCTAGGCCTTCCAGGTTGCTGTTGATTTGGACTTCCTCCAGAAAGAGGTGGAATTCTGAGCAAGGCAATCCCCTCCCAGGGTGTTGCCTGCTAGGATTATCTTCCAGCTGTGCCCTCAGTAACTGGGGGACTAAGTTCTTCAGTGGCACATCCTACAGTACCACAGGATCTGTGGCTTTCAGGAGAGGGACTCAGGCATCTTGTAAGGGCCTAGGAGGGAGGGGTATAAACATCCTGACCCTTCTCTCCTAAGTTTTGATTTCCTCCAGGACCAATGCCAGTGAGCTGTTAAGACTCAATGCAGTCATCGATGGAGGATGGAGAATAAGTTTAGAGAGGGATTCTTAGTTACTATTCTATCGCTGTGAAGAGACACTATGACCAAGGCAACTTATAGAAGAAAGCATTTAACTGGGGGCTTACAGGTTCAGAGTGAGTCTATGACCAACATGGCAGAGTGTTGGCATTGGGAGGGTGGGCAGGCAGGCAGGCATGGGTCTGGAGAAGTAGCTGAGAGTTTACATCCTGATCCCAAGGCAAGTAAGACAGTCAGTGACTGAAGATGAGCTTAGGTCTTAAATGTTTTTTTGTTTGTTTGTTTTGTTTTTTGAGACAGGGTTTCTCTGTGTAGTTTTTTTTTTTTTTTTTTTTTTTTTGGTTTTTTTCGAGACAGGGTTTCTCTGTGTAGCTTTGCGCCTTTCCTGGAGCTCACTTGGTAGCCCAGGCTGGCCTCGAACTCACAGAGATCCGCCTGGCTCTGCCTCCCGAGTGCTGGGATTAAAGGCGTGCGCCACCAACGCCCGGCCCTCTCTGTGTAGTTTTGATGCCTGTCCTGGATCTCACTCTGTAGACCAGGTTGACCTCGAACTCAGAGATCCGCCTGCCTCTGCCTCCCGAGTGCTGGGATTAAAAGGTATGTGCCACCACCGCCCGGCAGGTCTTGAATGTTAAAGACACGTTGACTTCAACTTTTTTTTTTACATTTATTTATTATTCCTTTATTTGTGTGTGTGTGTGTGTGTGTGTGTGGCTACGCACGTACCATAGCACGAATGTGGAAGTCAGAGAACAACTATTGGAAGTCAGTTTTTTCCTTCCGCCATGGGGTTTCCAGGAATGGAAACTCAGGTTGGAAGGCTTGGCGAGTGTCTTTACCCACTGAGGCATCTCGCAGGCCCAAGAGTTCAATAAAATCCCGATGCTTCCTTCTTGTTGGCAAGTTAAAGGCATTGTCTGGACTATTTTACCCTCCTCCTCCTCCTCCTCTTTTTCTTTTTGAGACAGGGTCTATGTAGCCCTGGCTGGCCTGGAACTTGATATGTAGACCAGGCTGACCTCAAAGTCACAAAGATCTACCTGCCTCTGCTTTCTCTTCTATCTCTTGTTCAGCTCCAATATATAATATATATATATTACACGCTCCCCCCCCCCCTGCTTCTCCCTCTGTTCCTCAGTCTCTTCAGTGGACAGCTCTTTAGTAGAAGACCCTTCCTCTCTCTCTCTCTCTCTCTCTCTCTCTCTCTCTCTCTCTCTCTCTCTTCCTCTCTCTCTTTCTCTCTCCCTCAATCATGTTTTTCTGTTCTTTTTGCTATCATGCGTGTCCTCCTGGGTTACTACCCTCCCCCACGGTCAGCTCTCAGGTGGAGTCAGAATTCAGGATATATTCCCAGGCTGGTCCTAAAATGTGGTTTTTCTTTTTTATCCATCTCCAGCCTGTGCCCAGCTCTTCCGACTTTGTTGTTTTGTGTTTTGTTGTTGTTTGTTTTGTATTGTATTGTTTATGAGACAGGGTCCCACGGTGTAGCTTTGGCTGGCCTGGAACTCCCTATATAACCAGGCTGGCCTTAAATCCATAAAGATCCTCCTGCCTCTGCCTCCTGAGTGCTGGGATTAAAGGTGTGAGCCATTGGGCCCTCACTCTTCCCTTGCTGGGTATTTTGGTTGTTTTTCTATCCTGGCTTCCTTTAGCATGTTAGCATTAAAATCTAACTAAGTCTTCGGATGCCCTTCAGACGCACCATTCCATTACTTATGCTGTTTGTTATCAAGTGCAAGCCTGTTTGTTCCTGTGCCCGGGTCAGGGTCAGGGTGCGGAGTGGAGAAGAGTCTGCTGAAGACGCAAAGGTGTCCTAGGCTGAGAAACTGAAAAATGGGAGATGTGTGCTAATTCACTCACTTTCCCAAATCATCTGGAATTTTAAAGGAATGTGGCAGAATATAACCAGAACTAAGAAAAGTTAAGAGCCTTAAGATTAAAAACAGGCCAGGTGGCGTCGCACGCCTTTAATCCCAGCACTCGGGAGGCAGAGGCAGGAGGAATTCTGTGGGTTCCAGGCCAGCCTGATCCACAGCGCAAGCTCCAGGACAGGCACCAACACCACACAGAGAAACCCTGTTGGAAAAAAACAAAACAGAACAACAATAATAATAATAATTCTTATCCCATTATCTGTGTTTTTTGTTTTGCTTTGTTTTATTTTTGTTTTTAGAGACAGGATTTCTTTGGTAGGCTTGGCTGTCTTTGAACTAGCCAAGGCTGGCCTCAGGCTCACAGAAACCCACTTGCCTCTGCCTCCTGAGTGCTGGAACTAAAGGCATGGGCCACCACCGCCCGGCTCCCACTCATATCTTATTTAAATTTTTAGTTTTTGTTTTGAGACAGAGGCTGGCCTGGAGCTTACTGTGTATACCAGGCAGGCCTCAAGAGATCTGCTTTCCTCTCCCTTCTGAGGTCTGTGATTTAAGGCATGTACCATTATGCTGGGTCTTAGAGAGATATTAAATAGAATTTTTATTTTTAGATTTTTTTTTTAACGTATTTGAGTGTTTTGCCTGAATGTATGCACACACACATCTGTGCCTGGAGCCTGTGGAGGTCAGAAAAGGCTATTGGATTCCCTGGAACTGTAGATATGGATGATTGTGTGCCATCACGCTGGTACTGAACCAGGGTCCTCTCCAAGAGGACACTGTCTCTCCAGCCCCTCACATACACTTTAAAAGGACATTTTAAGTAGATTACTGTAGGAAACTTACCGAAGGGAAATCGGAAAGGAGAGGCCTAGCTGTGGGGTTTCTGGCAATCGTGTTTTCTTTAGGACTGTGTTGCTTTTCCTCTAACGTCCCAACTTTCTGCCAGCGACAAATGACCTCAGTATCACCTCCTCCGGGACGGTTGTATTTAAAGGTTTCTGACTCAACGTGCTAAACTCAACTGCTTTCAGAGTCGTTCTGCCTTTTATAGTGGAAGTTAAAATACCTTGCTTATCACGCTCTGGCTCTACAACTCGCAAGGGCAGTTCGACGCGGGGGCGCAACGCACTCGGGGCTCTGGCGCGGCGTCCCTCGCTCAGCCCGCAGCCACAGAGCAGAGAGTTTGTGTTAAGACCCCCGAAAGCTCCGGAGTGCGGTGTCAATGACCCCCTTACAGCCCGGGGCCGCCAACGACGCCTTTCCCCTCCCTTTAACCCCGAAGCCAGAGAACCCCCCAACAACAACAAATTCAACAGACACCCAAACCGTCCCACGACCGAGGGAAAGCGCGCCAACCACACAAAGAAAAGGAGGGGGGCGACCGGGATTCAAAATCATTTCTCCGGGACGTACATCCTCCCGGACCAATCGGAATTAACTGCGCGCTTGCTCCGAGCCAATAGACACGGAGCTTCTGGTCCAGGTCCCGCCTAAAGACGGACGGACAGTCCTCTCACCCAATAGAGTCGTGTGACACTAAAGACCCGGCCAATGCCGTCGGGGGGTGGGCGGGGTGTAGGCCAGGGGGTTGGCGGTGCCGTGTCATGGAGGCTCAGTCTCGCAGCAGCCATTGAAGGGGAAGGAACTGCGGGCGCGCGCGTGTGTGTCTCTCTCTCTCGCTCTCTCTCTCTCTTTCTGTGTGTGTGTGTGAATGTGCGTGCGTGCCCGGGTGTGCGCGCGCGGGTGTGTGGACTAGAAGGTGGGGGCAGCCGAGTTAGTCCCAAGTCGTCGGACTCCATTTGCTATTCTTTTCTTTTCTGCCCCGCACCCGGGTGGTGGTGGGCGTTCGTCTCTGCGTCTCTTTTTCATTCATCTCCAGACCTTTAGAGGTTTTGTTTATTTTTTGTTTTTAGGGTTGGGGGTAGCGGGGAGGGCAGGCGAGGGGAAAAGGAGGAGGACATGGAGATGAAGAAGAAGATTAACCTGGAGTTGAAGAACAGAGCCCCGGAGGAGGTGAGATGACTCAGCCCCCACCATGCCCTCCCGCCCGGGGTCGGCCGGGGTGGGCTCCGGGGGTCCGGGTGGGCGCGCCGGGCGGGCTGGGACACGCGCCCCCACTCGGGGTGGAGGCGGGGCGTTTTATTTTAAGTTTTAAATCGCCAGGCTCTCGTGCTTAAAATGGCGAAGGGCTTAAGTTTCTAGGGGGGCATTTTCGCGAGCGCGCGGGGGCTCAGCCCCTCGGCGGCCCCGCAGCCCGGCGGCCCGGCCTCGCGGGGGGCCGGGCGGCGTGGGCGCGACCCCCGCCGGGCCCTCGCCGCCTGCGAAGTTGGTGTTAACTTTGCCGCGGTGCCGCCGCCGCCGCCGCCGCTCGGCCGGCCGCGGCCCCCGGGCGTGGGTCTCCGGGCCGACGTGCGCCCCGCGCTCCCTCCGGCGGTGCCCACTCGCGCGGGCGGCGCGCACCGGGGCTGCGGCGGGATCCCGGGACCCGACGGCGCCGGCCGCGACCCTCGTGGCGCACGGACCTCTACGCGAGCCCCGTCGCGCGGTGCTCCGTGCGGCCGTCGGCAGGAGTCGCGGGCCGGGAGGGGCCCCGGGAGGCGTCGCCTCCGGAGCCCCCCCCATCCCCCGGCCGTCGGATTCCTTCGCGGTTCCCGCCAGGTTCACGGGCCTGGAGCTTGGGCCGCGGCGGCGCCCGGGCGGTGGCGGCGCCTGGGGCTCGCTGGTTCCCTGCAGCATGAAGTCGGGGGGCCAGGGATCCGCGCCACGGTGGCCCCTTGACGCCCGAGCAAAGGCGCCGGTCCGCCCGGCCTTCGCGGTTGCCTGTGCCCGAGTCTTTCCCCGTGGCCGGCGTGCGGGTTTCCCCCGACTTGAGCCGAGAGCGAGGTGGAGGAAACATTGTTGCTGTGAGGGTTATCTCGAGGGAGAACTAGAAGTTTTCTAGAGCTTGTTAGAAGATTCCAGAATAACTCAAAGTTGAAAAGCTGCCCATCGGCGGGACGCGGGGACTGAGATCTGTGATTCTGTATGTCTGTAATTCTGTATATCTGTAATTCCCAGCCCTTGGAGGCCGAGGTAGAAGGGTGGCTGCAAGTGCGACTCTGTCAGATGAGGCAAAACAAATCAAAACGAGCGGTTTCTCGGAAGCCTTAGGGCACAGAAGTTGGCCTTCCCCCCCCATCCTTTCGCCTCCACTTTGGAGGATTGCTGGACGATACCGTGGTGTAGTAACAGGTTTATGGAGACTGTTTTTGTTTATGTTTTTAGCTTTTTTTTTTTTTTTTTTTGGTTTTTTTTTTTTTTTTTTTTGGTTTTTTTTTTTCGAGACAGGGTTTCTCTGCGTAGCTTTGCGCCTTTCCTGGAGCTCACTTGGTAGCCCAGGCTGGCCTCGAACTCACAGAGATCCACCTGGCTCTGCCTCCCGAGTGCTGGGATTAAAGGCGTGCGCCACCACCGCCCGGCTTGTTTTTAGCTTTTTAAGACAAGGTTTTTCTGTGTAGCCCTGGCTGTCCTGGAACTCCGCTCTGTAGCCCAGGCTGGCCTTGAACTCAGATCCACCTGCTTCTGCCTCCCAAGCGCTGGGATTAAAGGTGTGCGCCACCACCGCCCACTTAATGGACAGTTTATAAAGTACCCTGTTTATTTACTTTCTCCTTGGGAAAACTTGTAAACTGGGTTGTATTGTTTTAGAATCCAAGTCGGCGAACAGGAGTCTCAAGGCAGTGAAGTGGCTTATTCTAGTGGAAGAACTGGGTTTCTGACACCAGATCTCCACGCCCTCTTGCTCAGCTTTCTTCGCTCTGGCTTGGAACCCAAAGGCTTAAGAGTTGCCTGGTGTGATAGTGCACGCTTTTAATCCTGGCATGTAATCCTGGCACCCGGAGGCAGAGGCAGATGGGTCTCTGAGTTTGAGGCCTACCTGATGATCTACAAAGCAAGTTTCTGGCCGACCAGGACTAAATAGTGAGAAGGAATAGTGGTGGTTGCTCACTCCTTTAATCCCAGCACTTGGAGGCAGAGGCAGAGACAGGCGGATCTCTCAGCTTGGTCTACAGATGGAGTTCCTGGACAGACAGGGCTACACAGAAAAACCAAAAAATAACCCCCAAACAAACAAACAAACAAAGGCTTAAGAGTAGGACACCCTCTCATACACCAAAGGTGTGACCTAATGCAAGTCGTTTTTTCTGGGTCTTGGCTTCCTGGTCTCTAAAAGGGATGTCATGGTGTCATTTCTGCTCATTGAAATAATGATGCCAAAGTTACACTCAAGTAGAGAAGATGGCATTTGTTGTTTCTGATTTTTTTTTTTTTAACTGGGGATAGAGAACCAGGATCCATGATTAGATCTATTCAGGTAAGTTTTGTTATTCCATCGCGGATCTGGGGCTGGATTGACTAGTTAAGAGCACAGCTCTCTAGTTAAGAGCACAGCTCACTAGTTAAGAGCACTTATTCTTGCCCACATTCACATGGTGGCTGCCAGCTGCCAGGGAGTCGATTCCCTTTTCTGGCCTCAGAAGGCAGCAGACACGCATGTGGTACACTTATCTGCAGGAAGAACACCTGTACACATAAAATAAATAAACCTACAACTCAGATCTAATAAGAAATCCTGTTCTGAGCTGGAGAGAGGGCTCAGGGATTAAGATCACTGGCTGCTCTTTGGGGGATCAGGTTTGAATTCCCAGAACCCACATGTTGACTCACGACTGCCCCTAAGTCTAGTACTAGGGATCCAGGCCCATTTCCTGGCTTCCATGGGTACTGCATGCACAGAGTGCACAGATATACCTTCAGGCAGAAACGCCATATACATTTAAAAAACAAAACAAAAAACAAAAGTCCAGTCCCCCGTCGCTCCAGGATTGGGAAAGTCCACAGAAGCGCTTGAGCGTCAGAAGGAGAAATAACATTTGTCAAGGATGTTTTGTGTGATGGTGCCTGTCTTCAGTCGACACCCCAGAGGTGGGCTGTTCTAGAAGGGACTTCCAGAACACTACTTCCTGAAGGGTAACAAGATTGGACTTCCACTGACATTTATCGCCAAAGATACAGAGGCTTAAACCGGAAAGGTGATGGACAGTTCCCCTTCTCCCTCCTGTAGCTCTCTGCGTCTCCCCGAAGTAGCCAGGAGTCCCCCTCCCTGTGGAAGCGCAGGTCAGGTGGTGAGGCTCTTGCTCAAGAGTCCAAACGCATTTCAGTAGCACCTTTTCACACTTGGTGTTTCTGCCTCAGTGATTTGAAGTGGGCATTGCGCTTGTTAGTCCAAATTCAGTTGTGAAGGATTGCTCGCGGTGATAGCTAAATCCACGTCAGGTTTTACTAGTATGTTAATTATATGCAGTGTTTCATGCGTTTCATACATGTGCCCGTATGTTGTGATCTGATCACTCCTTACCCTCCCTTCTCCCCTCCACCCTCTGATCCCTTCTTCCCAGCTCATCTCCAGAATGCCTTCAAGTCTTTTTATGAACTCAGTTCCACTAGGGTTGCTTGTTGATTGTTGTCTGAGACTGTTGCTCTGGTGTTCCCAGGCTGGTTACAGACTCCATGGCTCAAGTGACCCTTCCCCTGCACTCCCAAGCAGCGAGATCTCAGCCTCATGCAATGCACTCAGTGTAGGGATTGGTGTTTGCGTTTGGTGGGTTTGTTGTTGGTTCTGAACAGGGCCTTTCTCTGTTTTGTAGCTTTGGCTGTCCTGGAACTCACTATGTAGACCAGCTTGGCTTGGAGCTCACAGAAAGCCTCCTGCCTCTGCCTCTGGAGTGCTGGGACACATGCTCCAATGTTTGGAGTGCTCAGACACAGGTCTGTTGCTATGCAAACTAATTATTGCTATGTTTCTTCTCACAGGTGACAGAGTTAGTCCTCGATAATTGCTTGTGTGTCAATGGGGAAATCGAAGGCCTGAATGACACTTTCAAAGAACTGGAGTTTCTTAGTATGGCCAACGTGGAATTAAGTTCCTTGGCTCGGCTTCCCAGCTTAAATAAACTTCGAAAGGTGAGTTGGAAGTAGTTTGAGGATACCATGGTTTTTATGCTGAGGCTTATCAAGTTCTTCGTCAAGCGAAATGACCATTTCACCTGCTAATAAGAAATGCTTCTTTAATCCCAGCACTCAGTAGGCAGAGGCAGACGGATCTCTGTGAATTTGAGGCCAGCCTGGTCTACAGAGTGAGAACAAGGAAAGGAACAAAGCTACACAGAGAAACCCTGTCTCGGAAAAAAAAAAAAAAACAGAACAAACAAACAAAAAAAGAAATACTTAAGTTCCTAGAGATAAGAAAAGGGAAGGAGCTGGAGAGATGGCTCAGTGGTTAAGAGCACTGGCTGCTCTTCCAGGGGACCTGGGTTCAATTCCCAGCACACAATTCCCAGTCACAACTCTCTGTGACTCAGTTCCAGGGGATCCAACACCATCATATGGACATACATGCAGGCAAAGCACCAATCAGTGCACATAAAATTAATTAATTAATTAACTAATTAAAAAGAAAACAAGGGGTTGGGGATTTAGCTCAGTGGTAGAGCGCTTGCCTAGCAAGCACAAAGCCCTGGGTTCGATCCTCAGCTCCCCCCCCCCAAAAAAAAAGAAAAAAGAAAAGAGCTGGGCAGTGGTGACACATGCCTTTTATGCCAGCACTCAGGAGGCAGAGGCAGGCAGATCTCTGAGTTCAAGACCAACCTGGTCTACAGAGTGAGATCCAGGATAGCCAGGGCTACACAGAGAGACCATCTCTAAAAAAGAAAAGAAAGACTGTAGGATTTTGGAATTAGTTTTAGTATTGCTTAGAAATTTAAATTAGAATTGTTTTATGGCACAAAGTTGGATTTAATATCTGCCACTGGCCCCCATCATAAAATGCAGATGAACACACTGGAGCCTCGGATAAGCTGCCGGGTAGGGTCTGCTCTGTTTGCAGGTAGATAGAAATCGGTGATGTCAGAGAGAATGTCAATTGCTCTTCTTCACATTGATGAGCTTTTCAAAGTGCTCAGCTTCCCCATTCTTTGCTTTCTCTCCATGTTGACTATGTAGTTGGAACTCAGTGACAATATAATATCTGGAGGCTTGGAAGTCCTGGCAGAGAAATGTCCCAATCTCACCTACCTCAATCTGAGTGGAAACAAAATCAAAGATCTCAGCACAGTAGAGGCACTGGTAAGTGGAATGATCGTCTCTGGACTTGATTTTTGGGATTAGCTTTGGATTCGTTGATCTGAGGTTTGTTCCTATTCTATTTCATTGATCTCTGTTTAAGTCTGGACTTCTCTGAATTATCTCTTGTGATCCAGATAGCTGTTTTTCTTTAGCATCTAGCTGGACTTGCCACTCAGCACTGAGGCAGAGGAGGGATGACTCCAAGTTGGAACCTGGGCTGCAGAGTGAGACCCTTTCTTAAAAATAAAGGCCTCAGGGCTGGAGGTTAAGGCCCAGGGTTAAGACCACCGGCTGCTCTCCTAGAGGACCTGGGTTCAATTCCTAGCACCCACACGACAGCTCACAACTGTCTGTAACTCCCATTCCAGGGGATCCTTACATGCACATAAAATACAAACAAACCTTTAAAAAATTTATTCTTTAGAAAAAATTAAGGCCTCAAGCCAGGCAGTGGTGGCACACGCCTTTAGTCCCAGTACTTGGGAGGCAGAGGCAGGTGGATCTCTGGGTTTAAGGCCAGCCTGGTCTGCATTAAAGAGTTCCAGGACAGAGAGCCAGGACTATATATATAGAGAGACCCTGTCTCAAACAAACAAAACAAAAATAAAATAAAGCTTCAGTACCACTCATTTTTAAAGGTACTTACCACTGAGCTTGAAGACCTGTCATGATCCTTAGAACCTTGTGGTAGATAGAGAGAACCCACTCCCGAATGTTGTCTCTGACACACACACACACACACACACACACACACACATACACACACACACATACACACACACACACACACACACACACACACACACACACACACGCTTGTGGTGTATGCATGCACACACCCCTTCAATATAATTAAAATATAAGAAAAATTAAGAAATCCAGAAGAATTTTTGAATCAGTGACAAATTTACTTAACAATTAGCTTGTATTTTCTTCAGGACTTTACTCTGGTTTTTAAACAGCTGTCATTTTTTTTTTTCTAAAGTAAGGGGACACATAAGTACCTTTTGAGGTACTAAGAAGTATTTTCTGATGATAGGAAGGAAAATTCTCAGACTTACATTTTTGTTTCATTACAGTTGTGTGTGTGTGTGTGAGTGTGTGTGTGTGTGTGTGTGTGTGTGTGTGTGTGTGTGTGTGACTGTGTGAGGGGACAACTTGTGGGAATTGGTTTTCTCCAGGTGTGTGGGTCCCAGGGATTGAACTCAAGGTGTCAGACTTGGCAACAGGTGGAGGCAGCCACCGATCCGCTTGGCGAGCTCTTGTCCTCAGGTTTTTAAAACAGTCAGCCTTTGTGTGGTGGTGTCTGTAGCCTAGTATTTGGGAGGCTAAAGGGTTTCGAGTTCAAGACTTGGGCTCCGTAGTGACACCCTACCCTGCCTTTAAAAAAAAAGATGAAGTTAAGCTATTGGGAACAGGCTTGGGTGCTGGTGTAAGGGGACTGTCGTATGGTTGTGACACCTTTTGTTCTTTTAAGATGAGTGGTCTCTGTATCCCGGGTGGGCCTCCAACTCTGACCCTCCTACCTTGGCCAGGTTATGGGTGTATACCAGCACATTGGGTGCTGTTGATTATTTCTGCAGATTCTGTCAGCAAGAGTGCCTGGAGTGTTTACAAGAAATCAAGCTCTAAGACAGATGTTGGAGGCGCAGTAGTGACTAAGAGCTGCCCGTGCTTTGTAGAATGACCCTTAAAAAACACTAAAAATGCAAAAAACATCTTTCTTTAACTTCAAGTATATGTTTTTCAGATCTTTCATTAAAATTGAAGAACATGGTATTTAAAATCTTGATTGTAACCTTTAACTTTACTTTTTCAGCAAAATCTTAAAAATTTGAAAAGTCTCGACTTGTTCAACTGTGAGATCACGAACCTGGAAGATTACAGAGAAAGCATTTTCGAGCTGCTGCAGCAGATCACATACTTGGATGGATTCGATCAGGACGACAATGAGGCACCGGACTCGGAGGAGGAGGATGAGGAAGGTAATGGTTTTTCTTTTTGAGACATAATTCCTGCTGTTCTGGCACTCACTGTGTAGAGCTCAGACTCAGATCCACTTGATCTGCCTCCCAAGTGCTGGGACTAAAGGTATGCGCCACCACCGCCCGGCCAGAACCTACCTTTCTTCCTTCCTTCCTTCCTTCCTTCCTTCCTTCCTTCCTTCCTTCCTTCCTTCCTTCCTTCCCCCCCCCCCTTTTTTTTTTTTTTTTTTAAAGACAGGGTTTCTCTGTGTAGTTTTTGGTGCCTGTCCTGGATCTCACTCTATAGACCAGGCTGGTCTCGAACTCACAGAGGTCCGGGCTGGGATTAAAGTATTGGCTGCACCTTGAGAAACTCTCCACCGTTAGCTTAAGGTGTTCAGGTGTTTGGGCAAGAGTGAGGAGGGCCTGCACACCAGGGGAAGCATTTGCCCAGCCGTTGGCTCATCTTCTAAAATGTTTTTTAAAGATGGAGATGAAGATGAGGAAGAGGAGGAAGAAGACGAAGCTGGTCCACCTGAAGGATACGAAGAGGAGGAGGAGGACGAAGATGAGGATGAGGATGAAGCAGGTTCAGAAGTGGGAGAGGGAGAAGAGGAGGTGGGCCTCTCATACTTAATGAAAGAAGAAATTCAGGTGAATGGAAACTTGATCTTTGCATTGATGATGGTTTGGGCCCAAGGCTGAGAACTGTAAAGAGTGAGTCCTGACTCGTTTCCTAACTTGTGGGTAAGCATCTGTCTTCTCTCTCAGTCTCCTACTGGATGCTCTGTGGTGGACAGAACACTGTAAACATAATAAGTAAATCTTTAAAAAAGGAAAAGCTCCCGGGGTAGGCAAGCTGTAAGTCTCAGCAGCTGCCTGGGGGAGAATGAACCAGCGTGGTATAAAAGCTGGTGTGCGGTCAGACAGGGGTCGGACAGGCAGTCACATGGCAGGGAAGGGGCATTAGAGGAGGGGCATGGAGACCCGAATTATCAGAAGTTTATTGGTTCTGGCCAGCGTCCAGAAGAAAGAGCAAGAAAGATGGGCAGCAGACTGCCGAATCCACGGTGGCTCCCTAAGGATTGCCGCTGCTTGTTTCTTAGCGCCCAGATACTCTCGGAATTGATTGTGCCCTCAGTGGCATGGGATGCTGGAACATTTGATGAATGTATGTCCGAGCCTCTGCATAAAGCACCTAGTTCTAGTTAGCACATTACAGACTGCAGAGACCTGGGTGTCTTCTCTCCAGTTACCTCTTGCTTTATACTCTTGCATCAGCTTTCCTCCTCATCCTCTTCCTCTTCCTCTTCTTTCTCCTCCTCCTCCTCCTCCTTCCTCCTCTTCCTCCTCCTCCTTTTTTTTTTTCAAGACAGGGTTTCTATGTGCAGACCAGGCTGGCCTCACATGATACCTCAGTGGGATGCCCTCCATAGTGCCCTTTTATAGTGTGCAGATCCGGCCATTACTTGCCTTGATATACTGCAATGTGTCCCTCTTGCCACCAAAGCATGCATCGTTAGTTGTAGTTTTTCTTAGGTAATGGTGGTTAGTTAGACAATATCTGATGGATGGTTCTTATTTTTTTTCCTGTTACTCTTGTTGGTGCTTTTTACTCTTTTTTGGGGGGCCTGCCACCCATCTCCTAAATAAACCACACACGGAAGCTTATTCTTAATTATGAATGTCCGGCCTTAGCTTGGCTTGTTTCTGGCCAGCTTTTCTTTACTTAAATTATCCCTGTCTGGCTTCTGTTTCTGGGCTTTTACCTTGCTCTGTTACTGTATACTTTTCTTTCTTACTCCGTGACTGGTGGTGTAGCTGGGTGGCTGGCCCCTGATGTCCTTCTCCTCCTCTGGCTCCTTCTTTTATTTATTCTCTGCTTGCCAGCCCCACCTGTCCTTTCTCTTGCTATTGGCTGTTCAGTTCTTTATTAGACCATCAGGTGTTTTAGACAGGTACAGTAACACAGCTTCGAAGAGTTAATTAAACAAATGCAACACAAAAGTAACACACCTTAAAATAATATTTTTTTTGTTTTTTCTCCTTGAGACAGGGTTTCTCTGTGTAGCTTTGGAGCCTGTCCTGGAACTCACTCTGTAGACCAGGCTGGCCTGGAACTCACAGAGATCCATCTGCCTCTGCCTCCCAAATGCTGGGATTAAAGGCGTGCACCACCACTGCCTGGCCATGATACTAATTTTAAATTTGAAATGAATGTACAAAAATGAGGCCTTAGACTCGTTTGGAGCCTTGTAAGTCAGAAACTACGAAGTAATAAAGAAGGAAACTTGTTGAAGCATCTTAAGTATTTATAAGGAAAGCCTAGTTAGTTTACACCAACAATATATAGCTTGAATGTTTCTCTTATGTTTGGTTTATTTGGTAAAATGCAAGTCTTCTAGCCTTGTTTTATTTGCATTTGTCCTTTTATTTTCTCTGTCAATGATTTCTTCCTTAAGTATAAATAGTAAGTACTTTAAAAGTTACATTTTGAAGTTGGGGGGGTTGGGGGCGGTGGTGGATGTATTTTTTTTACTCTGCATCCCAGGCTGGTCTCAGACTCATGCATCTCATGCTGCTGTTGAATTGGGGGCAGTCCCCTTAGCTCTGCCTCCTGAGTGCTGGGATCACACACATTCACCACTCCTGCCTTAAAAGTTACTTCAACCGCCGGGCGGTGGTGGCGCACGCCTTTAATCCCAGCACTCAGGAGGCAGAGCCAGGCGGATCTCTGTGAGTTCGAGGCCAGCCTGGACTACCAACTGAGTTCCAGGAAAGGCGCAAAGCTACACAGAGAAACCCTGTCTCGAAAAACCAAAAAAAAAAAAAAAAAGTTACTTCAACCAACTTCGGGATGACTTTCATTTGGGTGTATTATTCTCCTGAATGTTGGAGAATGTTAACTCAAGATGACATGGCAAAGCATAGATCAGAAATCTCTGAAATACACACAGCATTTTCATTCTGGATGGGATAGTTTGGGTGTTCAAAAATGAAGCCTCAGCTCAGCTCATGACATAATCCCAGCACTCAGGGAGGGTGAGGCAGTAGGGACTACAGGAGTTTAATGATAGCATAGGTTACCTCGTGTGCCTGGTTGTCCTGGAACTTGATATGTAGCCCAAGCTGACCTCTCCCCCTGCCTCTGTCTCCCAGTGCTGGGATTAAAGGCGTGCCACCACGCCCAGCCTAGCAAGCACTTTTAACCACTAACCATTGACTACTTATATTTTGTGCTGACTTGGAACTTAGCAGGACGGGCTCGCCAGCAAGCCCCGGGGGTCTTCTGTTTCCCCTTCCCCTGGGCCAAGAGTGTGGGCGTTGGCCACCATGCCACCTTTTATGTGGTGCTTGGGAACCCGAGCTCAGGTCTACACAGTGTGCAGTCGTCTCCCTAGCCTGTCGGGTGGCTTTGAGACAGTCTTGCTTTGTAGGCCAGGCTGAGCTGGGACCCTCAGTCCTCCCACCTGCAGGGCTACGTGTATGCACCACCACACATTATTAAGAGTATACCCGAGGAGCAGTAAACTCGTGTGGTGGTGAGATGCAGAGGCTCTCAACTGATTGCTTTTAGATGCATAGTAGTACCAACTCTGTCCGGTACTTAGATATTTGTAGCATAGCCAAGATCATAGCGATAAGTGCAGAAGGCTCCGAGCAGTCAAAACAGAGGTGATGAAAGTCTCCTGAGCCCTGTTTGCCTTGGAGAGTGTTCAGTGTCGACATTAAATCTGTTGTCTCTTGCATATTCACTAGTGATGCCCTGTCCTGAGTCTGTGGCAGAATAAAATTGAGAGAGTAAGGGACGGTAAGAGAGAGGGTGTAAACACTGGAAAGAGGAAACCGAGCTGGAGGCCGGAGTTATTCTAAAAAGAGAGAGTGGGCCAGTGATGACCGAACTGGTAAAGATACTCGCTGTGCAAGCCTGGGGCCCAAGTTCAATCTCTAGAACCTACAGAGGAGTGGAAGGAGAGAACCCATGCCCAGTTGTCCTCTGACCACCACACGAGCACACACAGCAATCATACAGTTTTTAGAAGGGAGAAAACCACCTTCCATCTAGTAACAGGGTCTGAGGAAATTAGCATCTACTGATAGGTAGAACGTTCATGGTCAAAACATAGTCATAAAAGTGATGGAGGGCTGGACAGATTGCTCGGGGTGAAGTGCTCACCCTACGAGTACAAGGACCTGAGTTCAATTCCAAGAATCCATTAAAAAAAAAGCTAGGTGGAGGTGGTGGTGGTGGTGGTGGTGGTGGTGGTGCATGCCTTTAATCATCGGCAGTGCTACACAGAGAAACGATGTCTCTGAAAACCAAACCAAAACCAAAAAAGTGCATGGTATGGTGGGATGTGACTATAATCACAGCCTCAGAGAAATGGAGACAGGTGAATCTCTGGGCCAGTATAGGCCACGTGGCAGGTCTAGGCCAGTGAGGGGCTCCATCACAAAACAGGGTGCATCGTAACTCAAGGAACAGCACCAAGGCTTGTCTTCTGGCCTCATAATGCCTGTGTGCATACATATGAACCCACACAGAGGGATTATGATGGTCATGTTATCTATAATCTCAGGCTGACCTGGAACTTGCTCTGTGGACCAGGATGTCTTTAAACTCACAGAGATCCTCCTGCCTCTGCCTCAAAGGCATGTGCCTGGTATTATATAGTGTCTTTAATATGCTTGTAGTTTGACTGAAGGTGCATGCGAGGTCACTTGGCATTTTAGTTTTTTGCTTTATAATCAAAAGATTTTCAGCGTTTTGGAACATTTTGGATTTCAGATTTTTGGCTCATCTTTTGCTTTTATTGACTGAAAAGCTGAGGTCTAGAAAAATACATTTGTTTATTCAACATATAACCGTATTTGTTGTTAGAGTTCAGATCATCTGTAGAGGAGAGTAGTTTATTTTTAAGATAGTAAAGACCCACTTCTGTTATGATGGGCAGACGTGGCTATTTAAAAGTAAGCTGGACAAAGTGGTATGTGCTTGTAATCCTGCACTCGAGAGTCAGAACCAGTACGGTCACGAATTAGAGGTTAGCCTGGGCTACTTTGAGACCCTGTCTCAAGCAAACAGGTAATTAAAATGACACAAAACTCCGGGCGTATCTCCCACATTTACGCTGTTGTATTTCGGGCACTCACTAGCCCTTGGTCGCTTCCGCACTGCACAGTGCCGCAGAGGGAGCCTTTGCATCTTGCATCGTTGGAGAAAGTTTTCGGGAACAGTGTTTGTCAAAAGCATAGGCTTGTGTATAAAAACCTCCATGCTTAGGTTCAAAAGCAAAGCAGGCAGAAACTGTCCTCTTCAGAACATAGCTGAACTGGAAACAGTCAAAGTCCGAGTTACAGTTCATTGCTTCTCACATTGAATATTTTATTTTGAAGGATGAAGAAGATGATGATGATTATGTTGATGAAGGGGAGGAAGAGGAAGAAGAGGGTAAGTTGCATCAGCCTTAAGCAACTCTGAATCTAAAGAGAACAGATACGTGGCATGGGTTGTTGAGTCTATGATGGGGATCCCCCTTGGTTCCTTTGATTTTGTTGTTTATCATAACGTACCTTTAGAAGTAGAGAAGTGTTTTGAAAGAGTATGTTAATCCCACCAAAACAAAACAAAAAAGCCAGCTTGTAACTTGTACTTAAAAAATGGAACTGAAAGCCAGGCATGGTAATGTACACCTTTAGTCCCAGCACTTGGGAGGCAGAGGCGGGCGGATCTCAGTGTGAGGACAGCCTGGATACACAGTTACAAACAAATAAACAAACAAAACCGGAAATGAAGTAAAAGCTTGTTCACTTTATTGCCCTCTGGAATCAAATTTTGCAGAGCATGGACCTCAGTCCAGAGAGGAATGGCTGGACCAGGTGTCGCTTTGTTTCCTCTTTACCTAGTCCTTCAGAATGGTGTTGACGTTAAGATTCACATCGACGTCAAGCACTTGATTTCTTGACCTGTGTGTTCATGAGCTTTGTCAGGTTCTCTCAAGACTGCATAGTCTCTGAAATTGGAAGAAGAAATTTCAGAGTGAAACAATAATTTTTGCTTCCCATTCATTTTTTACTCAGATTGAAAGCTTTGTAACTATAAAAAAATTCATTTGTTAAAATTAAGTATTTTATACACTTCTGTTTTAGAAGAAGAGGGTCTTCGGGGAGAGAAAAGGAAACGGGATGCTGAAGATGATGGAGAGGAAGATGACTAGGTCCCTGCAGGATGAGGTTGCCTGGCGCTCCCGGGCATGCAGTGGAGCGATCATATGTCTTCGTTTCTTCATGTATGATAACTGTCTCTGTAGGAGATGGTGTGTAACTTTTATAGGAAAAGTGTGGTTTTACTATTTTGGCCTTATCATTCCGATTAAGATTTGCTAGTCTGTTAATCATAATGTACGTAGAAAAAAATTTTCATTCATCTTCCCATTGTGAAATTCTCTAGCACTGTATTAGATTCTGGATTTTTATAATTCATGCTTAATGTATTAGACATTTTTAGCCCATAATTAAAACATGGTTGCTTTTACACAGGTGTAGTTTGGTGCATTTCATTCATGTTTTAAAGTTATTTATAAATTAACAAATTACACTCAGCTGTAATATGAAATGGCAATAGTCTCTTGAATGATAAAGCTGATTGATTTTTTTTTTTTTATTTTATTTTAAGAGGTGATCCAGAAATCAATAGCTTGAAGGCAGTTTTGGGGGCTGGGGTGGATTAGAGGACTTTCCTGTCACAGTTTGGAAAGTAGAAGCAGAGTTAGGAGGGTTCTCTTGAGCAGCGTAGGCCGTGGACTCGGAGGTTCTGTTCAGCGATACGGTTCAAGGCTTTTACGGAGCCTGGTTTTATGGAAGTCCAGAGACTGGCAGGCAGGCCAGCCCGTTCTGTGGGTGATGCTGTGCCAGCAGCGTGCTGGGCGTCAGGGGTGCGCTCACCCCGTCACCCTCCGTCACCCTCCGTCACCTCAGTCCTCTCCCATCCAAAAGAAAGCTGGCAAAGTTGTGGGTACCCAGGAGACTGTCAGCCATCTGTCTGGGTGTCGAACAAGTGAAGTGGGAGAGATGGCCTGTCTGTTGAGATGCAGTGATGAGCATTAGGAGATAGACAGGCTTCGCTTACCATGGACAGCACACGAATGAGGCTGTGTTAGGCTAAGGCAGAGCATTCTCCTTTCTCAGAGGCCAGACTGATCACCTGCTGATAACTAATAACATGTTCAAGTCTAATTATTAAGTTGTTTTCCTTAGATGATTTGGATACCAACGCTGTGAAGTATTTATTATATTTCTGAGTGGGACCTTTAATTATTCTTCCTATAGTTTGAAAGTGTGATCAAATATAGCAGTTGATTGGAGTATAATGGCAGTCAGAGGACTGTATGAAAGTCAGTATTGAAGTTGGGATTTACTTCTGTTAACAATAGAGAAACATTTGGGGTAAGTGTACATGCTTCCTCATGGCTACTAAATAAACATGAGCAGACAGGTCCCTTTTCTTTTGTTCCAGAGGCTCCATGTTCAAGGCAATTGCTTTTTAAATCTTGGCCACTAATTTTTGTTTTCCTTTGTTTTGTATTTCTATGTTTATTTTTTAAGTTAGTATCAGCAAATTAGTTCTGCCTGTACTGGGATGCAGAAATTGTTCATAATAGTTAGGACTGTTGTTTTTTAATTTAAGATGTTTGACATGGTGTTTTAAAATAACAAGTATGAAATTATTTGCTGAGAAGCTAACAGAGTTGCATATCTGACTGAAATAAACGTGTGATTAAATTCAGTGCCAGTACTGGAATCTCCAAAGGACTAACATTTTCCTCATTTCAATAATTGGAACGCCTGCTTTCAGTCCCTAAGAATTCTCTTGGCACACTATGCCAGGTTCAAAATAAATGCTTATTTTTAAAAAGTAAATCTATATATTGACTTTTTTACCAATCATCTATTGTGCAATCAAAGTTAGAGTTCTTGGGTTTAAAAACAACAAATAGGGCCTCCAGATAACTATTAAGACTTAGGTAGCTTTGTGGGTAGTATTTTCATGCGTAAGCAAGAGTGGGCTTTCTATTCTGTAGACGTTCTGGGCTCTGTTGTAACACTACCTGTACTGCGTGTGTATACAGTATGTTAAGTCCTTAGAGACTCCGAAGTTCATACTTTTGTGCAACTATTTTGGATAAAGCCACACAGTGTTCAACATAAGGGCAGGCAGTACTGATTGTGTGTTCCTGACTATTTTTGGTTTTTTTTCTGACTGCTGTAACTTAAGTTTTGAAACTGAATTGCTTTGAATAAATCGAAGAGTTGTTAATAACGACTAGCTTCCGCGTTTGGTGTTCACTTTTCAGTAATGCCATCTTCTGAGGGGGTCAGTGGTGGCACACACCTTTAATACCAGCACACTGGGAGCCACAGGCAGCCAGATCTCTAGTTTGAGGCCAGCCTGGTCTACAGAGTTCCAGGATAGCTGGAGCTACACAGAGAAACCCTGTCTCAAAACACAAAACAAAAACTCATCTTCCTCATTAATCTTTCCAGCAGCCAAAAAAAAAAAAAAAAAGGTGGTGTGTGTGTGGCGGCGGGGGGAGATCCTGGATTGGCTCAAATTTATCTTTTGAGTTGCAGGTTGAGCTCAGAGTTTATTGCCAATAGGTGAGCAAGTATTTATAAAATGGTCACATAATTAAGGTATGTACATGGGTTTTTTTCTAGAATGAGAGCCTAAGCATTTTTCCATAGTATCTTAATTCTTACATAGATTTTTATTATTTTTTTAATCCCTAGTTTTGGGTTTCCCCTAAGTGTAATCTTTAATATGTTTTGTTTGTGGACTATTCTGGAATGTATTTTTTCAAGTTAAATATAATGCTAAGTAATATTTTCATGATTATGGCTATATATTGAGAAAATTTTAAATATCAAATTCTGCTTCTGGAGAGATAGAAATACTGAATATTTTTTTAGGTGAGAGGACAGTGTTTAAGTAGACCATGCTTGCCTTGAACTCAGATTTGCCTGCTTCTGCCTCCCAAATTCTCCGATTAAAGGCACCACCACCACTACTATGAGGCTTTAAGACATTAACAACTTACTATGTGCCTCATGCCTATAATCCCAGCACTGAGGAGGCTGAGGCTGGAGAATTGCCAGTTCAAGGCCAGGCTGGGTTCCAGAGTGAGACTGCCTTTAAAAAAAAAATTGCTTCCTTTAAAAAGGAAAATAGGATCATAGAAGTTTTGGGTAAAATTATTAATGAGTCAATTTGGTGAGGGATTATGATTCAAAACTTTTTTTTGAGACAAGGTTTCTCTGTGTAGCTCTGGCTGGCCTCGAACTCAGAGATCCTCCTGCCTCTGCACTGGGATTAAAGGTATGCACCACTGTGCCTAGCTGAAAACATTTTTTGTTTGTTTTCCCTGGCGGGCCTGGAACCCAAGCTGTGCTGTAGATCAAGCTGGCCTCGAACTCGGAGATCTGCCTTCCTCTGCCTACCTAGTGCTGGGAAACAACAAAAGTCTGAGTCTCCTAACAACAACAAAAAGCCCAGTGGTGGTGGCACACGCCTTTAATCCCAGCCAGCTTGCTCTACAGAGTTCCAGGACAACCAGGGCTACACAGTGAAACCCTGTCTGTGTCGGGGGTGTCTTGCTAAAAACATTAAGTACTGTTTATTCTCTGTTCTGTTAATGAGAGGCTTTGAATTACATTTTTATCTAGTTGCTGGAGATTTCTGTTTCCAGCGATGGATTCAGTGATATTCTTCAGCTGTCCCTAAATAGCATCCTACAACTGCATGCCTTTTCACATTCTAATCAGCTTGAGACATGAGAACCCTGAGTGTGTTCTGTGGCCCGGGCAGCTACTTGAGTTTCTGTTCTATTGGCTAGCCTAACTTAAAGGAAAACAGATCACATCACAAAATGAAATTGTAAGGTGGGCTTTTATCTCAGCAAGATCTTTAAAATGACTGAGATGCTGGTAAAATGCATTTATTTAGAGACATGTTCTCACTGTGTAGTCCTGGCTGGCTTGGAACTCATGGATCCACTTATTTCTGCCTCCCCCCCTCACTTCAATAAGGTGTGCACTTCTATACCCAGCCCTGGTAAAATAGTTTTTAAAAATTTATTTATTGATTTTTAATTTATGAGTATGTGTGTGAGAGCCTTCAGATCCCTTGGAACTAATTTTACAGGCTGTGTGAGCAGGTGCCTGACCTGGTCCTTCGCAAGAGAAGCAAATGCTCTTGAGTGCTTTGGATCCTAAAATACTTTCATTTTCCTCAAATCTTTCCTGGTAAGATCCTAAAGTAAGTAACCCCAATTAAGAAAGACTCAAAGGGGGGGGGGGGGGCGGCGGCGCAGGACTTTAATCCCAGCAGAGCCAGGCGGATCTCTGTGAGTTGGGAGGCCAGCCTGGTCTACAGAGTGAGATCCAGGACAGGCACCAAAACTTACACAGAGAAACCCTGTCTCGAAAAACCAAAAAAAAAAAAGGAAAAAAAGAAAAAAAAAAGACTCAAAGGCAGTCATATATTTCAATTAATTTCATGAATATCCCCCCTTGATTTATTTATTTATTTATTTTTTTGTGGAGTCATTTTTTTCTTGGCTACTTAGAGATCTAACATTGGCCACATCTACTCTAATGGCTGACATAGGCCGCCAAACAAGCTCTCAGCTCTGGTGAAGACCTACTGTTCCATCTTTAAGACATTGCCTGTTTTCTCCGATTGTTCTGTTAAATACTTAGATTATAAGCGCAGCCATGATCTCTGCCCTCCGTGTTGCCTGTGAGTTTGGCCTGAGTAGGCTCTCTCCATAGCCACACAGCTCAAAGAGGCCTCGTGGGTTCTCCACCCAGGGAAGAGGACCGGGGTACAACCTTTTGACATCAACGATGCTGGCTTATGCAAAGTTCACACTTGAAAACGTAATATCAAGTTTTGTTTGTTTTAAGCAAAAAGAACCCTCTGTTTTAAGTTTGGGATTTTCTATTAGGCCACATGCATAGCTATCTTTGGCCGCAGGGGACCCTTGCAGAGAGCTGTCAGAACCATTAGAAAAATAAGGACCTGCAGAGGAAGCTGCTTTAAAGACTTCGTTTTGTGAGGCAGTCTCTCAGTCTAGCCTAGGCTGGCTTCAAATAGCTCTGCTGCACGCAGAGTGCTGGGATGACACGGCTGGGCAACGACACTGAAGAGCCAGTGGACACGGCCCCATCTGCAGACTGGCAGCTGGTGGGTACCTGGGCAACACTTCACGCTGCTCCACCTTGCCCGCCCGCCCGCCTCACTTCGCAGAGAATGTTTATTGAGTTAAATCAATCTGTGCAGCGCTGAGAATTATTCGTAAAGTCTTTCTGCATAGGATTAACAATGAAGTTTTTTTAAATTTAAATTTGGTGATTTTTATTTTATTTGGTTTATCGAGACAGGGTCTCTCTGTAACAACCCTAGCTGTCCTGGAACTCCCTTTGCAGACCAGGCTGGCCTTGAACTCAGAAGTCCGCCTGCCTCTGCCTAGGGAGTGCTGGGATTAAAATCGTGCGCCTCCAACACCCGGCTTTATTATTATTATTATTATTATTTTTTTTTTAACAAAGCTGTGCATATCGGAATGGAGGTGGGGTGGGGGTGTCACCGGACTGCAGGATGAGCTGCGCTGGACCCCAACCTTCAAGGAGACTCCTGCAAAGCCGCGCTTCCCACCGCGATCCCCCGGGCGAACCTGCACAGGGTCTGGATAGGCTTGAACAGGTGGTGACATTTATCTAAATGCTCTTGCGAGTCAGTCCTCTGCCGCAGTCCCCTGGACACCCCTTCCCGGCCCCCTCCCCGGTATTTCTCGTTTTCTAGGTGCTGCTTGCTTCTGCAGCAGAACGCCCTGCAGGCGAGCTGGGATCTCCCGCCCGGACAAGGATTTGCGACCGGACTGAGCACTGGTTACCGAGCAAGCCCAGGCGGCTGTGACGCCACCGCGCGCCCGCGTCGGATGCACCTGCCCGGCCCAGGCGCCTCCCCGTCGGACGGGATCGCGCCAGGGACTAACGGGACAGGAGGGGCAGAGGCGACCCCGGCCGCCCGAGTCCCGGCACCAGGGCGCCTTTCTAAACGCGATTGCGCCAGAAACGCTGCAGCGCCGGTCATGTGACGCGGCCTGGCTCCTCCGCCCCGCCCCCCCGCTCGGCGGAACTCCTGCGCATGCGGAGTCGCGCCGGAAGCCAGGTTCTCGAGCTTCCGCATCCTGGATCCCGCGGAAACCCGAGGCGGTTCTTTGTTGTTCGTATCTTGTAACCTTTGCTTTTCGCTACCTAATTTCAAATACGCAATCGTTCCAGAATCTAACGGTGGAAAATGTCGCCCAGTCCTGGCCAGCCAGTAATCGGAAGCAGCAGCGTTGTGTGTCTTTTCAAGAAACGACAGCTAGTTTTATTTTTAATATTTTAAAAATTTAATGTGTGTAAGTGGCTTGCCTGCATGTATGTATGTGCACCACGCGTGTGCCTGGTGCCCACGGAGGTGAGGATCGGGTGTCGGGTCCTGTGAAACGTGCTTGTGAGCTGCTGTGGGTGCAGGGGATTGAATCAAGATCCTCTGTAAGGGCACCGTGCTCTTAATCGCAGAGCCATAGCTCCATCCCCAGCTAGTTTTTAAATAAACATTTGTTACATTGGATGTGTTTATTTGTGTGTGCGTGTGTGTGTGTGTGTGTGTGTGCGCGCGCGAGCGTGTGTGTGTCGCAGGAGTGGTCAGGATAACTCGGGGAGTCTGTTCTTCCCTTCTGGGTCCTACCAAACAAGCTCAATCTGGGCAGCAAGCGACTTGCTGCACCATCTCAACCGGCCTCCAGTTTTGTTTAAGATCTGTGTTTGGAACTGGGGCCGCTTTTGCTTTTCCATCTTGTTTGTGCACGGTCTGTCGCAGTTGACCCTTGGGGATACTTCTTTCACTGACCTTGGCCTCCTGTCCTCGGGAGCTAGCTGTCCTCTCTGTCCCCTTTTCCTTACCCTGGACGCTAGGACAGCCAAGATGATCAAACCCAAAACTACATCAGTCGATCCGTAGTGCACACCTTTAATCCCTGCGAGTTCGAGACCAGCGTGATCTTTATCGAAAGTTCCAGGACAGCCAGGGCTACACAGAGAAGCCCTGTCTCAAAAAAAACAAAAAACTAGATAAGTCAAGTTGAGCAGTTACTGGGGGGAAAGCATTGAAAAACGACACCCAGACCACACAAATCAAGTGTTATCTACACAGGCTTTCTTTACGGGAACTAGTGATTCCACTGGGGAGACTTTGTAAAGGTCAGTTGAAGAATTCGGACTTAATTTCTCTTCCTCTTTTAGTCATCAGATGAAGGTACCAATGAAGTAAAGCTGTCCTTAAATGTGGTGGCGCACGCCTTTAATCCTAGCACTCGGGAGGCAGAGGCAAGCGGATTTCTGTGAGTTCGAGGCCAGCCTGGGCTACAGAGTAAGTTCCAGGAAAGGCAACAAAGCTACCCAGAGAAACCCTGTCTCGAAAAAAAAAAAAAAATTGTTAATCAATAAGCCACTTTAGAATATTTGCATTAGTTTGTTTTGTATGTAGAAGTTACTTGGGAGTTATGGGAAATGTGGAAAAGGTAAGACAATCTTGAGGTGGAGGCCAGCCTGGGCTACATAGTCCTACCTTCACATAAAAAAAGGAGAGGGTCAGTGGGATGAAGTAGAGTATACAGCACAAAGCTTATGGTTTGGTCCCCAACCAAAGGGTAACACACTTGAATTTTTTTTCTCCTTTAGAGATAGGACATCTCTATGTAGCCTAGGCTGGCCTGGAACTCACTATGTAGACCTGGCTGGCCTTGAACTCACAGAGGTCTTCCCTCTTCCGCCTCCCAAGTGCTGACATACTACTTCACAAGACAAAACATTGTTTTAATTTTTTTCCTTATCCAGAAACAGTTTGTTGTTTTTGTTTTTATTTTTCGAGACAGGGTTTCTCTGTGTAGCCCTGGCTGTCCTGAAATTCATTTTGTAGACCAGGCTGGCCTCGAACTCAGAGATCCACCTGCCTCTGCCTCCCCAGTGCTGGGACTAAAGGTGTGCACCACACTGCCTGGCCATCCAGAAACATTTGAATCTAAACAAACGCCCAGACTATTTTACTCCTTTTCACAATGGTGCAAAATTTAAGTATAACTTAGTCAACAGTTGCAAAATAAAAAGATTTTATAGTGAATCTTCTCTATGCTATAAAAAAAATCATTTGCCTTTCTAGTTTTCAATTGGCAAAAATATATCCATCCCCCAAAACTATTGCTTTTAAGCCATACCACCCAAAAAGAAGAAGAAACTCCTAGAAAACAAACAAGAACAAAATACTCTTTTACTGGTTTCTTATAGACTGACCAAAGCCTGTGTTTTCTTGTATTTTCAACTTTTCTTTCCACAGTGTGAGCCGACTGGATGTTTGCTTTGGGGGCCATACACTGCCCTCAACAGCTACCTCTTCAAAAAAAGAGTATGATGAGATATTTTAAAGAATGTTTTAGTTGTTTAAAAGATTGGGGGAAGAAGGCAAGAAAGTGGGTTAGTCCCTTCATGAATCCACCAGTCTAAAACTCTTTGGGGGGCCTGCCACCCATCTCCTAAATAAATCACACACGGAAGCTTATACTTAATTATGAATGTCCGGCCTTAGCTTGGCTTGTTTCTGGCCAGCTTTTCTTTACTTGAATTATCCCTGTCTGGCTTTTGTTTCTGGGCTTTTACCTTGCTCTGTTACTGTATACTTTTCTTTCTTACCCCGTGACTGGTGGTGTAGCTGGGTGGCTGGCCCCTGATGTCCTTCTCCTTCTCTGGCTCCTTCTTTTATTTATTCTCTTCTTGCCAGCCCCGCCTGTCCTTTCTCTTGCTATTGGCTGTTCAGCTCTTTATTAGACCATCAGGTGTTTTAGACAGGCACAGTAACACAGTTTCTCAGAGTTAATTAAACAAATGCAACACAAAAGTAACACACCTTAAAATAATATATATATTTTTTTCTCCTTGAGACAGGGTTTCTCTGTGTAGCCCTGGTTGTCCTGGATCTCGCTCTGTAGACCAAGCTGGTCTCCAACTCAGACATCGGCCTGCCTCTGCCTTCTGAGTGCTGGGATTAAAGGCCGGTACTGCCACCACCAGCAAGTTCTCATTGCTGTAAGTTTTTAAAGTCTGTTTTCTCTCTACAAACCCCTCACTGTTGAAGGGGAGAGAAGATGACCCATGGTGCCTTCATGAGTCAGAGAATGGTGCCTTCAGAGTGGGAGAATGGGCTCTCACTGGTATTGAGAAACTTTCTCCAATTTCTCCATGTACGGTCTGCACGTATAGCTTACATTTCTTTATCTTGTTTTTTATAACCCAGACTTCAGAATGCTATTTTAGGGGCACAGTAGATGAAATTCTGCTGTTGGTGAGCAGAATTCAAAAGCTGGAACAGGCCTCTGTCATCTTGTTGGTGAGTTTGGTGATAAACATCGGCTAGTTCATCCTTTTCTTAGGTTAGGTTCCAGTGGACTGACCGGGGTTCAAGTGTGCTGTAGCAGTGGATGGGGTAGTCAGTTTGGCTCTGGACACATTCCAAGTTGACCCACAGCTTCTAACTAGTGTTGTTTATGAAGAGAAGCCAGTGTTTTCTGTGAGTCATAGCATTTCTCAGGAAAGAACTTTTTTTTTTCTTTTGACTTAGTAAATTTTTTTTAATGCTTAAAAAATTTGTTATGTTGCTATGACTGACTGATAAATAAAACGCTGATTGGCCAGTAGCCAGGCAGGAAGTATGGGCGGGACTAGCAGAGAGGAGAATTGGGGGAACAGAAAGGTGGAGAGAGACGCCAGCCTCCTCCAGGGAGCAACATGTAAACAAAGCAGGTAAAGCCACAGAACACATGGCGACATACAGAGTAACAGAAATGGGCAGAGTCTAAGTGTAAGAGCTAGACAATGGTAGGGCTGAGCTAATGGCCAAGCAGTTTAAAAAATTTTTTTGTTTTTTGTTTTTTGTTTTTTTTTTTGAGACAGTGTTTCTCTGTGTAGCTTTGGAGCCTGTCTTGGAACTTGCTTTGTAGACCAGGCTGGCCTCAAACTCACAGAGATCTGCCTACCTCTGCCTCCCAAGTGCTGGGATTAAAGGCGTGCGCCACCACCGCTCAGCTCCGATCAGTTTAATTAAAAGAAATTATTTGTATGGGTATTTTGCTTGTACCCGCTGTTAATATTCTGACCCACCCCTTGAAATCCCACCCCCTTGGCGCTGCCCTGCATCCTGACCTAAAAGCCTCATTCTAAGGAAAAACTCCTTCCTCTCTTCCATTTTTTCTCCCACGAGGTGTGCAACCCTCGAACTCCCTCTCTCCCTCTCTGTCTTTTCTATTTTTCTCTCTATCTTTCTAATAAACCCTGTGTGGATGCAGCCTCTGGGTTGTGAATAACTAGCTGCCACTACCACCATGCCCGTATGGCATTCATCTGCCCAGCATGCCAGCATGTTTTCCCTCATGCGTGGATCCTGATCTAGCCAGTCTTGGGTCCCCCGATGCATAACTCATAACACCAGGTGCTTGCCTAGTGTCTAAGGAGGCCAGAAGAGGCATTGGTTCTCCTGGAACTTGAGTTACAGCTGCTTATGAGCCACCATGTGGGCGCTGGGAATTGAACCTGGATCTCTGTAAGAGCAGCCAGTGCTTTTAACCTCTAAACCATCTCTCCAGTCTCTCCCTCCTGTATTTTGAGACAGGGTCTCACTAACCTAGGCTGGCTTGGAACTCACAGAGATCCACCTGCCTCTGCTTCCCTTGTGCTGGGATTAAAGGTGTGCGCCATCCTGCCTAGCTTGATATAGGAAGTGTTTAAAAAGAGGGTTTATTGTTTTGTTTTATCCTCACCCCCCCACCACTTTTTTTGAGACAAGGTTTCTCTGTGTAGCCCTGGCTGTCCTGGAATCGCTCTGTAGACCAGGCTGGCCTCGAACTCACAGAGATCCACCTGCCTCTGCCTCCTGAGTGCTGAGATTAAAGTCGTGAGCCACCACCACTTAGCTTATTTTCCCTTTTTTTTAACAGTTCTGCTGTGCTGTTAAAAAAAAATTGCTAGCAGGGTGAACTTGATATGGAAGTTGCTTTCTCAGCCCATGGGATATTCAGGTGAAGACATCATCCGGCCTGTGTCATGAGGCCAAAGCATCGCACTGGTCCTTCCATGAACCTGCTTTCCATTTTGTCTCCTCTGTTTTTTTTGGTGGTCTGTCTCTAGGGCTTTAGTCTTGATATCAGGACATACAGTGTGCACTGTGGCCAGCAGGCTGTCACTCCGCACATCAGACGCCGTTCACTTTCACTTTTCACAACGGAGTCATTTGCTCTCCTTCTAGTCTGTGTGTGTTTAATCTTTACAGTCATTTGTGATTAGCAGATAAACAGCAAAGCACAATTATGCACAAATCCTTCCTGAGGCAAACACGCGTGTAGCTGTCATTAAAGGCATCAAATTTAACAACATGAATACCTTTGCTTATGGCATCTGAGCAGTAGACAGCAAGGTGAATAATTCATAACTCCAGCCTTTGAAGAACCGTGTCTGAGCCACGCTTTTGAGCCAGGAGAGAAACAGCGGGCAGGGAAATGGTTGAGCTGACAGCTTGTACCCAGGAGGCTGACAGGATGCCAGCACTTCAGTTTGCTCATTTCAGGGAAGGTCTGATTGCCTGTTTTGCACTTCACTGTGTTGCTGCGACGCCCATCCATTTGTGACGCGATCCTAGACCGCTGCCTTAGCTTGCTAGACCCGTAGCTGGTGTTGGCATACTCATGTGTAGGGAGGTTGTGTGTGAACACTGACTGCAGGAAGGAGTTTTGCCTGATCTGAGTTCTAGATCGACACTCACGAGTGGACCTATAACGCTCTCTAGAATTCGAGTCACAGATATGTTTAACATTTCCTAGCAGTCGTGTTAAAAAAAGGAGGAAACAGAATTAACTTTAGCAGTATATTTTATGTAACTCAACAAATCCAAATATAATTTTAACATGTAAGCAATGCAAAGAAATATCAGTGAAATTGATTTTTCTTACAAAGTCCTTACAGTCTGGGGTGGGTGGAGTTTTATGACTCAGTTTGAATTAGCCACATTTCAAGTACTTGGTGATTAGGTAAGAGTTAGCTAATTCTGTGCCTGGGAACAGGTGAGTGAGAAACAAAGTGACTGGGCTGGTGGCCCAAGCTCTTGGGCCAGCTGATCTGGAGGGGATTTTCTCAGTTAACCTGACAAGTTTATGCCTCTTGGATTCTACACATTCCTTTTTCCTTTATACTATACTTACTTTTTTCTAGCAGGCTTTTTTTTTTTTAAACTTCTTTTAAAGAAGGTTTACTCTTAATTTCTTTCTCAGTTTATGTGTGTGTGTGTGTGTGTGTGTGTGTGTGTGTGTGTGTGTGTGTGTATACACCATGTGTGTGCCTGGTGCCTGAAAAGGCCAGGAGAAGGCATAGAATCTAGACAAACAGGAAGACTGTCTGTCTTGGGCCTTCCAGCTCTGGGCATGGTTGCAAGGGCTGAACTGGGAGTTATATGGAGGAGGGGACTTGGACCAGTCTCCATTTTGTCTTATGAAGTTACCTAAATTAGTTTAGATATTGAAATTCAAAGTTCGGAGCCGGGCGGTGGTGGCGCACGCCTTTATCCCAGCACTCAGGAGGCAGAGCCAGGCGGATCTCTGTGAGTTCGAGGCCAGCCTGGTCTACAAAGCGAGTTCCAGGAAAGGTGCAAAGCTACACAGAGAAACCCTGTCTCGAAAAACAAAAACAAAAACAAAAACAAAAACAAAAAAAAAAAAAAAAGAAAAGAAAAAAAAAAGAAAGAAAGAAAAGAAAAGAAAAAAAAGAAAGTTCCCAACTCAAGCCTGCTGTGATCATTGTCCAGTGTGTATTGAGATCAGACTGGGACTGGGAGCCCACACAAGTGGCTGATCTCCCAAATGGAGCCTTTTCAGATCAGAACATAGACAGGCTAAGGGTATGTCCTTTCCCACAGACCATTTGGAACCCATGGCAGGTGCAGAACCAAGGTTAAAAAAAGGGTCAAGTCCAGCCACCGGAGACATCCTTGAGTTTTAAATCGATCAAACAGTCCTGGAAAGTAGGAAGGGCATTCGACTCCAGACCAGCGCATTTCCAGGCTTAGTGGGCCATTGAAAGTTCCCACTGAGCAAGTCTCTCAGTGAGATGGAGGCAGGGGTTCCTAGAACCCTGGAGACCTAATGCCCCCCCCCCCCCCCCCCCCCCCCGCGCCCTGTTAAGTCCCAGTTGCTCTGTGCCGACGCTTTTGGCTGTGTTGGGTGCATGAAAGAAGAACTCCCAAATGGATGTCAGCTGGCGTCAGACCGAAACAGGAGAGTGGGGGGAGGTGGAGGCAGAGAGTAAAGGAAATGGCTGCCTCGGAGGGATGAGGGGCCACTCTGGTCCTGTATGTGGATGGGACAAGGGAGGTCTGTGGGCGGGCCTTGGGCCACCAGCAACTTCAGATGCCCTTCCTGCGTTTCAGGGCCAAATTTTAGATGTCTGAGGCAGTGCCAAGGGACGGAGGCAGAAAGAGACCAGAGTCTGGCCTTCACCAGATGGAACCAGTTTATTAGCACACACAGTGAGGGGCAGCCCCTCTCCTATGGGAAGCTGAGGGGGTTTGCCAAGGGGAAAAGCTAGCTGCCACCCTTTACAGGAGCTACATGGGGGGCTTGGGAAAGAAGAAATTGTTTCAGCCATGGGGGCCTCTGTGTGTCTCCAGCAGCCATGGGGGGCTCTGTGTGTCTCCAGCAGCCATGGGGGCCTCTGTGTGTCTCCAGCAGCCATGGTAGGGGCTCTGTGTGTCTCCAGCAGCCATGGGGGGCTCTGTGTGTCTCCAGCAGCCATGGGGGGCTCTGTGTGTCTCCAGAAGCCATGAGGGGCCCTCTGTGTGTCTCCAGCAGTCATGGGGGACTCTGTGTGTCTCCAGCAGCCATGGGGGCCTCTGTGTGTCTCCAGCAGTCATGGGGGGCCTCTGTGTGTCTCCAGCAGCCATGGGGGGGGCTCTGTGTGTCTCCATCAGCCATGGGGGGGGGCTCTGTGTGTCTCCAGCAGCCATGGGGGGGGGCTTTGTGTGTCTCCAGCAGTCTTTCCCTCCTGAGACCATTTACCCAAGGTGAGACAGAGTGTCTTTGGAGACATACATGCTCTCCCAACAGACATTCTTTTCTGGATGACTGATAACAAACTAGCTGAGGCTGGGTGGTAGTGGCTCAAGCCTTTAATCCCAGCACTTGGGAGGCAGAGGCAGGTGGATCTCTGTGAGTTCAAGACCAGCCTGGTCTACAAAGTGAGTTCCAGGACAGCCATGGCTACACAGAGAAACCGTGTGTGTGTGTGTGTGTGTGTGTGTGTGTGTGTGTGTGTGTGTGTGAACAAAAACAAAAATAAAACCCCAAAAACCAAACCAAACTGGTTGAGCAGAGGTCATCTCATAGGAATCCTGTTGTACAACTGAGGCACTCTATCAGAATCCCTTGGGACCTGAGTTACAGATGGTCGTGAGGTACCATGTGGGTGCTGGGAAGTGAATCTGGTCCTCTGGAAGAGCTGCCAGTGCTTTTTAATCACTGAGCTATTTCTCCAGCTTAGATTATTTATTCTTATTTTGTGTATATTGTTATTTATTTAAAAACAGTAGACGTGACCTTGGCGGGTTGGAGACAAGGGGTCCCAGAAAGTCACATGACACGACAGAACTCATGTGGAGGGTTTATTGGGGAGATAAGAGCTGAGGAGAGAAGAAGAGGAGATGAAAAGGGGCAGAGACCGGTCCCTGGGGACAAGGATGGCAGAGAGAAAGAGACAGGAAGGAGGTGGGCAAGGCCTGCTTTTTTTTTTTTTCTTTTCTTTTTTTTCCGTGACAGGGCTTCTCTGTATAGTTTTGGAGCCTGTGCTGGAACTCTCTCTGTAGACCAGGCTGGCCTTGAACTCACAGAGATCCGCCTGCCTCTGCCTTCCGAGTGCTGGGATTAAAGGCATGCACTCGGTTTTTAAGGCCTGCCTCTTATAAGGGAATGTGTCTAATGTGCACAGGGGGTGCTCTTAGTGGCTGCAGCTAAGGACGTATCTTGTTAGGACCCTAAGGACAGGCCAGTACAGATGCCTGAATGCTAACATATGTGAGTATTTTAGCTGTGTATATGTATGCCATGTGTGTGCCTGATGCCCATGGAGGCCAAATCAGGGTTTTGGAACCTCTGAAGCAGTGTGAACTGCCACATGGGTGCAGGAACAAAACCCGGGTCCTCTGTAAGAGCATTAACTGCTCTTAACTGCTGACTCAGCTCTCCAGCCCGTAATTTCTTTGTTATGTTTAATTATGTTTGATTGTAGACTAATCATTCTGCAATTTTTGTATTCTTAAACCTTTGCCAAACTTTCAGGGCATTGATGCCTCCTTTGTTGGGATAATTGGGTCTTTTTTGTTTTGTTTTTGAAACAGAGTCCCACTATGTAACTCTGGCTGTCCTGGAACTCACTCTGTAGACCAGGCTGGCCTTGAACTCACAGAGTTTGCCTTTGCCTCCGGGGTGCTGGGATTAAAGGCGCGTGCCACCATACTCTGACTGGGATAATTGTGTTTTTAAAAAACAAGTAGCTGTGTGTTGTGGTGCACATCTGTAATCCTAGTGCCTGAGAAATTACGACAGGAAGAGTGAGGCTTTGAGTTGAACTCAGAAAGCCCATATCTCAAAACCACAACACCCAAGCACACTCTCATTCATAAGGAATGTGACCATCACACCAAGGGTCGTCCTGGGCTGGAGAGGTGGCCCAGTGATTGAGTGCTTTCTGCTCTTATAGAAGTTCAGCTCCCAGCACTCATGTCGGATGGCTCTCAGCCACATGTGATGTCATCTCCAGAGGATCCAAAATCTTCTTCGGGCCTCTGTGGGTACCTGCACACTCTTGCCACACGTGCACACACACAACAACAACAACAAAAAGGCTATTAGCATGTTGTCGTTAGTACCACCTTACCTTTAGGTCCCACTCAAACATTATCATTTTCTCTGTCTTGACCATGATTTGTGTCACAGACAGGCAGTCAGGCAGGTGTCGTTTTCAAACGCACAGTATGGTTCACACATAAAAAGCAGTGAACAAACCTCCGGCAAAACTAACAACCTGACAATCCTCTAAGTGATGCCATCCACCTCTGGAGGCAGAGTTCGCTCATAGACGTTGGGTAGAGTTGGCACAAGCAGGTCACAAATCCGATGCCCAGTGCGCAGCAAGCCGCCATGTCCACATCCGCTGGTGGGAAGGACAGTGAGTGGCTGCAGGCTCTCCAGCTGACGTACTCTGACAGTGACAGAGGCTGACCGTCACCACCTCAGTTGTCACCCAGGTCAACCAGGTGCCAGACACTCAACAGTCACCAAGGCCAGAGGCAGGAGATGTGGTCACTGGCAGGCTTTCTAGAACGTGTGGTGTGCTGGAGCCCAGCATCTGCTGAGCTGCCTGGAGGCTGCCTGGGTGTTTATGGCTCTTCTGAGGGAGCTTCGCTTGTCTGAAGCTTCGACTGTTGGTGCAGACCTTCGGTGCAGGCTGCCTGTTCTCAGGGTGTGGCTGGGTACACACGGTTGGTCGCATCTGTCAGTGTGTCCTGAGGTCAGGACGCTGGGTAGGAGCAGCCATCTCAAGAGGCACTCTCCTTTGTGGTCTTGTGTTTGTTCTGAGTGTTCATTACGTAACACCCTCTAGTAGAGCGACACTTCTGTTCTGAGTCATGTGTTTCTAGATTCAGTGGTCCTGACTCTTTAGTCTCCTCAGCTTAAACAATTTCTCAGTTTTTTTTTTTCCCAGTATTCATGATTTTGGTGCTTTGCTTGCCTTTTGGTTTTTGAGACAAGAGTCTCAAGTAGCCCGGGCTGGCCGTGGATTTGCTATCTAGCTAAGGATAACCTAGAACTCCTGACCCTTCTGCCTCCACCTTCCATGTGCTGAGATTACAGGCTTGGGCCACCACGCCCCGCTGCCTTGATGCTTTTGAAGGTTACAGACCACTCGCTGGCTGTAGGAGCTAATGTTTCCCTGTTTTAGTTCATGAATTAGTGTCATATTTGAGGTTCACTAACAGTCCCAAGTTCCTACAGCAAGAAGCTGAGAACAGGACAGAATCCAGAATCACCAGGGAGAAGGGCCTCTCGTGTACTTGTGGGGGCGTGTCTTGATGACATTAACTGATGTAACCCTAATGGTGGGCGGGACCCGGGTTGTGCACCCCCTGCTCTCTTCTGAGAGCAGACAGGTGGCCAGATGCTTTGAGTTTCTAATTCTTTAAAAACTTTGTTTTAGATATTTATTTTGTGTGTGAGTGTTTTGCCTGCACCATGTGCCTGAGGATGCAGAAGAGGGTGTTGCATCCCCAGGAACTGGAGTTGCAGACAGTTGTGAGTTGGCATATGGGTGCTGGGGATCGAAACCAGGTCCTCTGGAAGAGCAGTCAGTGCTCTTTCTAACCTCATAAATAATTAAAAAAAAATATTTTTATTTATTTTGTGTGTGAGAGCAGGTGCCCACAGAGGTCAAAAGATGGTGTGCCAGATGCCCTGGAGCTGGAGTTACAGGTGGTTTTGAGCACCAGGCACCAGCCCAGTACTCGGGAAGAGAGGAAGTGAAGTGCTCTTAAACGCGCCATCTCTATGTTCCCTAGACTTATTATTATTTATTACTATTTTTGTTTTCTGAGACAGGGTTTCCCTGTGTAGACCCAGCTGTCCTGGAACTTACTGTGTAGACCAGGCTGGCTCTGACTCAGAGATCTGCCTCTTTCCTGAGTGTGAGGATTAAAGGTCAGTCAATTTTTTAAAGTAATAATGACATTTAGTCCTTTATCATTTTAGATGAAAATACTTTGTCTAATCTTTGTCTTCCTATTTGGACTATATGAAGGTGTATAATATTTATCTAGTAAACTTTTTTTTTTTTTGGTTATTTTGAGACAGGGTTTCTCTGTGTAGTTTTGGAGACTTTCCTGGATCTCGCTCTGTACACCAGGCTGGCCTTGAACTCAGAGATCCGCCTGAATCTGACTCCCAAGTGCTAGGATTAAAGGCGTGTGCCACCACCACCCAGCTAGTAAACTGTTTTATTCCTGGCTTATCTAGAAAGTGTCTCATCTTCCAGAGATGTGAGGTCAGTTAATTCTGCTTGTGATCTTTGTTTTGATTGACTTTTATTAACCCACTAACCATCTGGAATTAGTTTGAGCGCATACTGTATGGTCTTGGCTTCAACCACTTCCTGAAGTAACATCAGTAAATGTTATTCAGTTCAAGCAGGAACTCACAACAGGAAGGTCTGCAGGATGCATGGGCCATTCACTCCCTATCTGGAGAGTGTGCCATGTGCCCAAGGGCACCCTGTGCACTGTGCTTAGATGTAGGCGTGACCTTGACAGTGCAGCTGAATCTGGGAACCAAAATGGCCTGAGCCTTCTCTCTAGGAAATGCCAGTGGCTACAGACACCCCTGGGTGCCTCTTAGCTCCCTGTCAGAACCAGGGCCATCCTTTGAATAATCTTCTTCTTCTCTCTCTTTTTTTTTTTTTTTTTTTTTTTGGTTTTTTGAGACAGGGTTTCTCTGTGTAGCTTTGGAGTCTGTCCTGGAACTCACTCTGTAGCCCAGGCTGGCCTCGAACTCACAGAGATCTGCCTCCCAGGTGTTGGGATTAAAGGCATGCGGCACCACCGCCCGGCGAACAATCTTCTTGTCTCTGGGTAACCACAAATTGTGAACCACTCCAGCACTATAGATTATCAAGAACCTGTCCTGTTGCCAATGATATGTGATGCTCTGTTTTTTGTTTTTTTTTTTTTAAAAAAAGCATATATTACATTTTTTATGGATCCTGTTTTAGTTTTGTCTAATTATTTTAAAATAGTAATGTAGGGAGCAGAGGGAGCCGTGAGTGAATGTATAAAGAGTCGATGGAGTTCACAGTGAATATGTATTGTTGGCATGGTCATGCCAAGAACCTATGTCTCAGACCCATGGGAGTGATAAAGCCTTCCCCCAGGGAGAAGCTTACAGTATTAGAGGTTTAGTCCATTATCATCATGGTGGGACATGTTGGCACGCAGGCAGACATGGTGCTGGAGAAGGAGCTGAGAGTTAATATCTCTTGATCTGCAGGCAACAGGAAGTGAACTGAGACACTGAAAGTAGTTTGAACATATATCAGACCGCAAAGCCTGCCTCCACAGTGACACACTTCCTCCAAGGCCACATCTACTCCAACATAGATAGCTACACCTCCTAATAGTGCCATTCCCAATGAGCTTATGGGGTCCAATTACATTCAACTATCACATTTCACACTCTGGGCCCCATGAGCTTGTAACAATATCATAATGCAAAATACATTTTGTCCAACTTCAAAAGTCCCCATTGAAGTATTTATCTAATTATCCTTTATCAATAAAAACTCGGGTCAGATATCAGGGTAAGAACCTGAATGATCAGAGAAGCGACCAGTGACCTCTCTCTCCTTCCTTGACCCAAAAGGGCAGAGAATCTTTCTAAACCCCTCCTTACTACTTCCTGTGACTTTCTATATGTCCTAAGTCCTCCAAAACCTCTATGGCTAATTTTGGTCAGCTAGTAGCCCCGTCCTCTGATTCAAGGTAAACTTTATTGCTGGCCTTGGGAATGTCAGTGTGATCAAAATATCCCAGAATACTCCACAGTCTGTCACAGTCTCAACAATGTTTAAAAGTCCAAAGTTCAAAACTTCTTCTAAGATTCATGCAGTCTCTTAACTGTAATCCCCTATAAAATCAAAATCAAAAAGCAGATCACATACTTCCAACATACAGTGGCACAGGACGTACATTACCGTTCCAAACACAGGGAAGGGGGCACAGTGAGGAAACAGTGGACCAGAGCAAGCCTGAAAACCAGCTGGGCAAACCCCAAACTCTGCAGCTCCATGGCTGATGTCAAGGTGCTCTTCAGATCTCCAGCTCCTTTCAGCTTTGTTGACTGCAACACACTTCTCTCTCTTGGGCTGGTCCCACTCCCTGTTAGCAGTTTTCCTCAGCAGGCACCCCAGAACTCTGGCATCTCTAGCATCTTGGGGTCTCCAAGACAATCCAGGCTTCAATTTCACAGCTTCATGCAGGGCCTCCCCAAGCCTCCATGCAGGGACACCCCTGCCACATGCCTGGCCTCATCGGCTTTCCTTAGTCACAGAGGCAAATCCCATAGCCTCTTTCTTCTGTCCTACTCCAGAACCACAGGGCAGAAGCTGTCAAGTTCTGCTGCTTGCTGGGGCTGGAACATGGCCCCCTCATTCAGTTCCATCTTCACCAGCTTTCTGTTTTCCATGGTTTCCTTCACTGCCTAAGCTTGGCTGTTCTGGAACTTTCTCTATAGACCAGACTGGCCTTGAACTCATAGAGATCCTCTTGGCTCTGCCTCCTGAGTGCTGGGATTAAAGGCGTGCGCCACCACCACTTGGCCAGACTACTCTTCTTATTTCTGATATCAGTAGTCATTACTAAGCAATGCTGCATTTCCAGAGTCTGTGGAATCTAAATACTGTTTTCCAAGAAAGACCAAACTGTCATCTATGCAAATTAAACTGTAGAAGATATGGTGGGAACTTCCTTTAAATGTCACTCCCCTCCGCTGGCATCCTCCCAATTCCTAGGAAGTCAGTGGGAGCGGTTATTTGTACTAAAAATGGAATACACTTGGAAGTGCAATCTGTCTGGGGAAAGTGATGGTGAGAGTGTGGGGTGCATTCCTGGAAGTGCCTGCCATTAAAATTTAAACAACTAGAGGATGCTCTGCTTTCCTCCCCCCATTCCCTCCCTCCCTCTCCTTCTCTCTCTCTCTCTCTCTCTTTTTTTTTTTTGGAAACAGAGTCTCATGATATAGTTCAGGCTGATTGGAACTCACGGTCTTCCCGCCATAGCTTCCCAAGTACCTGAACCCCAGCTTCATAGTCGTTCTTCTCTCTCTCTCTCTCTCTCTCTCTCTCTCTCTCTCTCTCTCTCTCCCTTGACAGGGTTTCTCTGTGTAGCTCTGGATGTCCTGGAACTCACTCTGTAGACCAGGCTAGCCTCAAATTCAGAGATCCACCTGCCTCTGACTCCCTGGGTTTAAAACTAAATAATGTTATTCTTTTTTTTTTAATTATTTTTTTTATTTTATTTGCATTGGTGTTTTGCCTGCACATATGTCTGTGTAAAGGGGTCAGATCTTGTAGTTACAGACAGCTGTGAGCTGCCATGTGGTTGCTGAGAATTGAACCCGGGTCCTCTGGAAGAGCAGTCAGTGCTCTTAAGGGATAAGCTATCTCTCCAGTCCCCTGTAATGTTACTTATTTATTTATTTATTTTGGGTTTTTTTTTTTTTTTGAGACAGGGTTTCTCCATGTAGTTTTGGTGCCTGTCCTGGATCTCGCTCTGTAGACCAGGCTGGCCTTAAACTCACAGAGATCTGCCTGCCTCTGCCTCCCGAGTGCTGGGATTAAAGGTATGGGCCACCACCGCCCGGTATAATATTATTCTTAAAGAGGAGGGATTAGCCAGGCAGTGGTGGCACACGCCTTTAATCCCAGCACTCGGGAGGCAGAGCCAAGTGGATCTCTGTGAGTTTGAGGCCAGCCTGGTCTACAGAGCAAGATTCAGGAAAGGCTCAAAGCTACACAGAGAAACCCTGTCTCAAAAAACCAAAAAAAAAAAAAAAAAAAAAAAAAGAGGAGGGATTAAACAAATGTTCCCGTACCCACTCTTGATATTTTATTTTAGAAAGGATGTTGGAACAAATGAGAATAAAATAAGCTTATTAATGTATATATTTGTAGTGTGAATTGGTCTTAATAATAAAAACCCTGAGCCAAGCTGGGCGTTGGTGGTGCACGCCAGGCGGATCTCTGTGAGTTCGAGGCCAGCCTGGGCTACCAAGTGAGCTCCAGGAAAGGCGCAAAGCTACACAGAGAAACCCTGTCTCAAAAACCAAAAAAAACAAAAAAAAAAAAAAAAAAAAACAAACCAAAAAACCCTGAGCCAGATATCAGGGTAAATGCTGAAAGATCAGCTAGACAAAGGAGCCAGCCACAGCCACCTCAAAATTCCTCAGCCTGAAGGGGGTGAGCTCCGGGCTCCTCCTGCCCCATAGTCCCCTGCCACTGTGCCATCTCATTTCCTGCCTCCACCTCCCAAGTACTGGATCAAAAGCATCAGATCCAAGTGCTGGGATTAAAGGTATGTGCCACCACTGCCTGGCCTCTAGCGGCTAGCTCTGCACTCTGATCTCCAGGTAAGCTTTATTTGTTAGAGCACAAACAAAATATCACCACAAATTCTGTTTCAGGGCCCCAGACCTTAGCACAACCGACTCCGTGATGGAAGTGCCATTCAGGCTGTAGAACTCAGCAGGTAGACAGCACCACCTGCCAAAACTAAAACAAAGTCCTAATCCATTAAAGTCCATAGTTCTGGGAAAGTCTCTGAATGTTCTAACCTTGCTTTGTAGCTTCTGTAGTTCCGCTTCTGGCTAACTGTTCTTGTTAACTGAAGTGTTCTGGGTGTTAACCCAGAACATGGCTTTTGTGCTTAAAAGCTCACCCTGAGAAAGGCACAGTGCTACACTGGGATTCTGAACACCCAGTGTATTCACCATCTGGCTAATAAAGACATTCTATTGGCTTGAACCCATGTCTGAGCAGTCTTCTCTGGTGAATACCCCACAACATCTACCTAGTGTATATTTACCATGCAGTTAATTGGAGTTATCCAGATAAATTAGCCAACTTCAGAACACACTAGAAGATTACAAGTGTGTGTCACTGTGTCCAGTTTATGCTGGGGATGGAATGTGAACTTTCCTGGGGAGATGTGGACAAATGTCCATTATACCCAGATGGGGCACCATTGACAGTCAAGTGACCTGGAATCAGCCATATCACCAAAAAGTGTCACCCAGCGTGGATGACAACTCCCTATGGATGTATAGATGGAGTCTACCTGGACCTCTGTGTTAACCTATGACAGCTGTACTCCAGCAGGGCTGAGCACATCTGTTAACCTATGACGGCTGTACCCCAGCATGCCTGAGCACATCTGTTAACCTCTGACGGCTGTACCCTAGCAGGGCCTGAGCACATCTGTTAACCTATGACGGCTGTACCCCAGCAGGGCCTGAGCACATCTGTTAACCTATGACGGCTGTACCCCAGCAGGGCCTGAGCACATCTGTTAACCTATGACGGCTGTACTCCGGCATGCCTGAGCACATCTGTTAACCTCTGACGGCTGTACTCCAGCATGCCTGAGCACATCTGTTAACCTATGACTGCTGTACTCCAGCATGCCTGAGCACATCTGTTAACCTATGACTGCTGTACTCCAGCAGGGCTGAGCACATCTGCTAACCTCTGACAGCTGTACTCCAGCATGCCTGGGCACATCTGTTAACCTATGACTGCTGTTCTCCAGCATGCCTGAGCACATCTGTTAACCTCTGATATGCCTGGAGTACATCTGTTAACCTATGACGGCTGTACTCCAGCATGCCTGAGCACATCTGTTAACCTATGACGGCTGTACTCCAGCAGGCCTGAGCACATCTGTTAACCTCTGACGGCTGTACTCCAGCATGCCTGAGCACATCTGTTAACTTATGATAGCTGTACTCCAGCATGCCTGAGCACATCTGTTAACCTCTGACGGCTGTACCCCAGCATGCCTGAGCACATCTGTTAACCTCTGACAGCTGTACTCCAGCATGCCTGAGCACATCTGTTAACCTCTGACGGCTGCACTCCGGCATGCCTGAGCACCAGCAGCCAGGAAGGAGGCAGAGGAGGAAGTGAGGGGCTGGAGTATCAGAATTATCTGAATTATCCTTCCTTCTGTGAGGGTAGGTCAACAGGTCCAGTCTTGCTGAGGGTTTCTTATGTACTGATTAAGATGGCAATAACTAGTTTATGTAGAGGACCAAATTCTACCAACACTAGGGTTGGCCTTGACTTTTGAACTCCTAGTCCTCTTGCCTCTGCCTTCCAAGTTCTGGGAGCATAGACTTGACCAGGCCTGGCTTAATGATGGAATTTTTATGATCAGTGAAACTATCTGAACGAATAAAGCAGTTCAGGAGAAAACTGTCCCCCTTCCCCACACAGGGTTTCCTGGCTGTCCTGGAACTCACTCTGTAGACTGGGCTGGCCTCAAAATCAGAGATCCATCTGCCTCTGCCTTCAGAATGCTGAGATTAAAGGCACGCGCCACCACGGCCCTGAAAATTCAATGTTTTAAAGGCAGGATTTTAAGTCCCAAGTCCGATTAGCAGCCATCTAACTCATGTCTTAAGGGACCTGCCGCCCTCTTCTGGCCGCTGCAGGAACTGCACACATTTGGTGCACAGACATTCAGGCAAAATATCCATATCCATATGTCTTAGGGTTATTATCGCTGTGACGAAACACCATGACCAAAAGCCGCTCAGGGAGGAACAGCTTTGTTTGGCTGACATATCCTAAGTCACAGTCCAGTGAGGGAAGCCAGGCAGGAACTCCAACAGGGCAGGACCCTGGAGGCAGGACCTGATGCAGAGGCCGTGGAGGGTGATGCTTACTGGCTTGCTCAGCCTGCTTCCTTATCGAACCAGGGGTAGAACCAATCACAGCGAGCTGAGCCCTCCCACAACGATTGTTAATCTAGGAAATGTCCATAGGCCAATCTACTGGAGGCATTTTCTCAGCTGAGTTTCCCTCTTCCCAGATGACTCTCCTTGTGTGAAGTTGATAAACAACAACAGACCCCAGACCCCCCAAACAAAACAAAAACAAACAAACAAAACAGAATACTTATTAAATTCCTACCATCACTTGGTGTTGTTCCTAAAAACTGTTAGTAATACACTTTAAATTCATCCCATTAGATTAACAAAGATTAGAAGAAACCTTATCACTGGAACAACCTTTCCCGAGAGGACCGTCGTCTGTGGGCACTGAGATGCAGCCTCCCTCTCCAAAGATAGGGCCACTGTGACCCGGGATCGTATTAACAGGTGGGCGAGGGGCCGGAGCTATGACTTAGTGGTAATCGAGCTTGCTGCTCTTCCAGAGGACTGGGGCTTTGTTCCCAGCACCACATCTGGTACCTCACAACCTCCTGTAACTCCAGCTCCAGAGGGCTCAGAGGGCACCTGCATGGTATATATACACATAGACATGCACACGTAAAAAGATAAATAAGCAAATACAGGTAGGATAATGAAGCTTTTAGAATGTAAAGGGTAAACACCAGAGTTGAAAGGAATATTGATTATCCTGCAGTCCATCTGCTAGTGGTGAGCTTATGTCTGGGGAGGTTAAGTGACCTGTTCAAGGATGCAGAGGGGGAATCCCTGGTCCTGCTTCTCTGAACAGGCTGTCGAGTGAGCAGGCATGCTTGATTCCTTCCTCTCTGATGATCTGTGAGGCTCACTGCACAGTCCCTGGATCCCAGTTTCCTCACTGGTAAAATGGAATGATTGGTTCAGTCACAAGGCCAATGATTTAATCAATTACACCCATGCAGTGAAGACCCGATTTCATTGGCCAGGCTCATGTGATGATGTCCCCCAAAGTGCTCTGGATGCTCTGTGGAGTGTCCTGGATTGTGAACTCACTGATGTGCCAGGAGGTGTGTAAATGAAATTCTAAATGGTCTTGTTAAATAAGAAACACAGAGCCAAATAAAGAGTTAAAAGCCCAGAGATTGAGCAGTAGCCAAGAGCTGAGACCACCTTATCTTACCACTCGCTGCCATCCTTCGAGAGAGAGAGAGAGAGAGAGAGAGAGAGAGAGAGAGAGAGAGAGAGAGAGACCTTCTTCCTGTGTCCTGTCTTTCTATTGCCTTTCTGTTCTGCCTTCTCATTGGCTCTAAACCCAACCACATGACTTCCTCGTCACTGCCTGTCTATACAGACCTCCAGGTCTCCATGGTTCCTACTGAGATTAAAGGTTGGGGTCACCACTTGGCTGTGTCCTTGAACACACAGAGACTCTGCCTGCCATGTGATTGGATTAAGGGCGTGTGCTACCACCGCAGGACTTCTACTAAATGGCTTGCTCTTAGCTCTGATCTCCAGGCAACTTTATTAACATATAAATAAAATCATATTTCAGCACAAATAAAATCTCACCGTAGAGGCGGATACCCCAGATTCCACAAGAGGGCATGGCCAGCTCCCAGCCCCTCTTCTCCTTCACCCTTAGACCTTACCCGACATGCACATTTTGTTGGTTGTTCTTGAATGTTCCTAGAGGGCATGAGGTCCATGTGCTCACAGCCAGCACTAAAGAAACCAGAACTGTTAAACACTCAGGCTTTTCTCTTCAACAGAAGAAACTGACTGTTCAGGAGGCTGGAGTGGATGTTGTTTAATAACCTGGCGATCTTTTGTTATTCTGTGGCGCCAGCTCTCCCTCGGATCCCCCTTATCCCGAGCATCGTTTCTCAGTCAGTAGAACCCATCCTTGAGGAAGGGATGGCAGGTGCTTTGAAAAAGACGTGTACTTTGCAAGAGAGTTCTGATGTAGTCATGCCTTAAGCTGTGCTGTCATAGTTGTCGCGAGGAAACTTTCCCCCAAAGTTTTACTGTGTTTAAGTTCTAAAAAATAACCGCTCAGGGCCAGACTGCAGAAGTTTGAAGAAGTCTGGCCAAGTTGTGTTGGACTGAGCTTCCTTCCTGCCTCCTTGGTTTGTTTTTCTGCTGGCAGCAGAGCTTGCAGGAACCCCACAAGCGTCATTGTTCATTGTTGGGAATCTCCGCTCCGGTCTCACTCCTCCCATTCCAGACCCCACCCCTCAGAAAACCCGCCAAAGGTCAGCGCCCCCGCCACCACTGCCCCCCGACGGGGGCGGGGCTGCTCAAGACCACACCTACAGGGTATTTAAGACCTGGTTGCCAGACCTGTGGTTTTCCCTCCTGCCTTTCCAAGAGTCACCGGAAGCTGTGTTAGAAGAGTGTTGGCGACCACTGGGTTTCCTAGTGGCTGTACCCAGCAGGACTGCAGAAGAGGTTGACTGGACCACTGGCCTGGGGACCAGGTGACTGTAACTAGCAAGGGGGAGGTCTTTTGCTTTACTCCTTGGCATTGTTATAAATGGATCTTTGGACTCAAGTTCTGGGTGGGTGGATAAGGATCCAGGCCCTCCCGAGTCTATGCTGTGTTTTCTCTCTTCACCATTTCTAAGTCTATTTTCCCTTATTCCTCAAGAGTTCCTGGGGTAAATAAGTATGGGGGCTCGTCCCCCACAGAAGAGGGGACAGCTTTGTGAAGGACTCTGCCTTTAACTTGTAGTCCTGTACTTGGAAATAATCTGTGGTATTTTCATTACATCAAGTCCTCTAACTCCAGTCCTGCCCCCATCTCTTTGAGACAGGGTCTTTTGCAGCTCAGGCTGGCCTTGGATTTGATATGTTATTGTCTTAGTCAGTATTCTGTTGCTATGAAAAAGACACCATGATCATGGTGAAAGACCCCCGCTCCATTATGAGGACATGGGGCTTTGAGCCAATGAAATGCTCCCCCCCCCCCAATAACTTAGCCTAAGAAACGCCATTCTGAAGGAATCAGAAAAACAGGAGTTCACAGCCGTAGCCAGCCACCCGGCCTTGACAGAGATAACTATGGCCAGCCATCCAGCCTTGAGAGAGATAACTGTGGTCGGCGGCCTTGGGAGAAAAACAGTTGAGTCGAATCAGGATATTTTATGGCTGGCCCCCTGGCCTTGAGGAATAAGCAGCTGGCCTGGGCAAGGCCAAATCAGCCACACACATACGACCCCAAGTTCACCCTGGCCTTCTTTGAAACAAACAATAGGGACCCTGTAACTATGCTTCTCGCTTCTGTAACCGCGCCTCTGCCCCTGGGATCCCATAAAAAGTCCCCCTTGCCCTAGGAAAGCGCGCAAGTCCTCCAAGAGACTTCGCCCCAGGTACCTGGTCTAAATAAACCCTCTTGCTTTTGCATCTGATCTGTGGTTTCGGTGTGTTCCTTGGGTTTGGGGTCTCTCCCGGAGGAAGATCTCAGCTGGGGGTCTTTCATTTGGTGGCCCGTACGGGGATTGAGACCCCTCCCTGGGACCACCGACCCACCATCAGGAGGTAAGCCGGCCGGCCTTGGTTTATGTCATCCCTGTCCTGTCTGAGTGTTGTCTGTTTGTCTGAATGTTGAATGTTGTTTGTTTGTCTGCGCGCCTGATAATCTGTCTGTGTCAGTGGATCTGAAAGGGCCGACGGGCCCGGACTTTGCCACTGGGACCCTGGAAGACGTTCCACGGGAATCTGAAGTCCCCTCTGGGGCACGGTTTTTCTGAAGTCCCCCCTGGGGCACGGTCTGAAGTCCCCTCTGGGGCACGGTTTTTCTGGTTTTGCTTTCGGTTTGGAACCGAAGCCGCGCAACGTATGTTAGTCTCATTTATGTTTGTCTGTCGTTTTTTGTTTTCTGTTTAACCGTTCTCCTCCTAGAAACAGTCATAGGAAGCCGAATCGGCGGATCTCTCCCGCTCCCTGTTCCTCCCGACCCCTCCACCAGCGTGTCGTTTCCTCTCCCCGCGTTCTGCCGCTCTGGCGGTGGCGGCGGTGGCGGGCGCCGGTGCGCCCCGTGCCTCCTCCCGTCCGCGCGGCCGCGGCGCGGTCGCGGGGGTCCGGGGCGGCGCTGGGGGGGGCTCCCCTCGCTCCCCGCTCTCCCCGGCCGTCCACGTCTCCCGCGCGGGCGGAGGAGTCCGCCCCGCCGGGCCGCGGTTTTCCGCGCGGCGCCTCGCCTCAGCCTGCGCCTAGCAGCCGACTTAGAACTGGTGCAGACCAGGGGAATCCGATCGCGAAGGCCTGCGGCGGCGCAGGCGGGCACGGGATGTGGCTGGGGCGCGCAGGCGGGGCCGGGGATGGGGTCGGCGGGGGACTGCCCCCCAGCTGGCGACCGGCCGCGGAGCGCACTTCCGCGCGACCAGCCGCCGAGCGCGCTTCCACCGCGGAGCGCACTTCCACCGCTGCGGTGTCCGGCTCCGGGACGGCTCCGGGACGGCTCCGGGACGGCTGCGGGACCGGTGTGGGGAAGGTGGCTCGGGGGCGGTGTCACCCGTGGACGCCGAGTCACCCCGCCCCGAGTGTTACAGCCCCCCGACAGCGCCGGAGGTACCGGCAGCCCCCGCCGCGGCCTCCGAACAGCTTCTACAGCGGGAGCGGGAGGATGAGGCGCCGGTCGCCTACGAGGAAGGCGTGACAAACCAGCCAAAGACAGCCAGTCTTCCTGGAGGCTCGGAGGTTCCAGGAGACAATAAAAGACCCACCCAATTGCCTAATGCAGCCTTTCCCCTCACCCGCCCGAACTGGGACTCTGCGACCCCGAAGGTAGGGAGCACCTACGTCTCTATCGCCAGTTGCTCTTAGCGGGTCTCCGAGGGGCTCTAGACCCCCTACCAATTCGGCTCAGGTTACCAGGAAGAGACGCCGGCAGCGTTTTTGGAAAGACTTAGAAAGGCAAAAAAAATGTTTAATAAAAGAGACAGAAAAAAATGTAAAAAAAAAAAACGAGAGCGGAGAGCGAGCAGGAGGAAGGGAGGGCGAGACACGGAGGGAGAGGAAAAACGAAAAAAAAAAAAAAGTCCTGGCCACTGTAATGTCTCAGGGACAGGTCAGAGAGGGAGTTAGGACGGGAGATCAAAAAAGGACACTGCTTGACAAAGACCAGTGTGCTTACTGTAAACAGAGAGGACATTGGGCTCCTGACTGATCCAAGAAGCCTCAAGGGTCTTGGAGACCTAAGCCAAGGGCCACGGACCTCCTCAATCTAGAGGATTAGGGAGGTCAAGGCCAGGAACCCCCCCCCCCAGCCTAGGATAACTCTCAAGATTGGGGGACAGCCAGTGACCTTCCTAGTGGACACCGGGGCTCAACATTCAGTCCTGACCCATACCAGAGGCTCTCTCAGTGACCGCACAGCTTTGGTCCAGGGGGCCACAGGTAGCAGGAGGTATCGAAGGACCACCGAGAAAAAGGTTCAGCTGGCATCTGGACAGGACCCAAAGGGACCCCCCTACAAGTCCTAGCCCTTTGAACTGTTCGTGGATGAAAACTCAGGCTTTACAAAAGAAATGCTGGTACAGAGACTGGGGCCATGGAAGCCCGGTAGCTACAGGATGGCCCGGCCCCCTGTCTGCGCATGGTAGCCGCCATTGCTGTTTTGCTCAAGGATGCAGGGAAACTGACTTTGGGACAGCCATTAACTGTGTTATCCTCCCATGCGGTAGAAGCTCTGGTCCAGCAGCCCCCAGATCGAGTGGTGTTCAGACCAGTTGTCTCCCTCAACCCCGCAACCCTGCTGCCCTTGCCAGACCCATCCAAGGAGCACAATTGCCTCCAGATTCTGGCGGAGGCCCATGGCACCCGCTCTGACCTAACAGATCAACCGCTGTTGAACTCAGATTTTATCTGGTTCACGGATGGGAGCAGCTTCCTCCAAGAAGGAAAATGGAGGGCCGGAACAGCCGTCACCACCAAATCGGAGATAGTTTGGACCTCACCACTGCCACCTGGAACATCGGCCCAAAAGGCAGAGCTGATCGCGCTGACCCAGGCCCTCCGGATGGCGGAAGCCCGGAGGACCAGGAACTAACAAAAAAAATGGGGGTGGAATGGAGCCCCGAGCGACAAGCTTACATCATAGATGGACAGAGGCCTTGCCTACCAAGAAAAAGACCGCTAACGTGGTAACCAAGAAACTCCTGGATGACATCTTTCCCAGGTATGAAATACCCCAGATATTGGGGGTCAGACAATGGGCCCGCCTTCGTCTCCCAGGTAAGTCAGAAGGTGGCCAGGCTACTGGGGATCGATTGGAAACTTCATTGTGCATACCGCCCCCAGAGCTCAGGACAGGTAAAACGTACAAATAAAACCATTAAGGAGACTTTAACCAAATTAACGCTTGCAACTGGCACTAGAGATTGGGTGCTCCTACTCCCCCTAGCCCTTTACCGAGCCCGGAATACTCCTGGGCCTCATGGCCTAACCCCGTTTGAGATCATGTATGGGGCTCCCCCACCAATTATAAATTTCCTTCACCCTGATATCTCCTCTTTTGCCACTAGCCCTACCCTAGAGGCGCACCTCCAAGCCCTCCAATTGGTGCAAAAGACGGTGTGGAAACCCCTGCCTACCGGGAACAACTGAACCGCCCGGTGGTGCCTCACCCATTCAAGATTGGGGACTCTGTCTGGGTCCGACGCCATCAATCCAGGAACCTAGAGCCGAGGTAAAAAAGACCATACACCATCCTGTTAACTACTCCCACCGCACTCAAGGTTGACGGGATAGCGGCTTGGGTCCACGCGTCGCATGTGAAGGCTGCCAAGGAACCCGACGAAGCTGAGGGCACCGAGACATCTAGTTCAACGCTTTCCAAACCCACTAAAGATAAGACTCACCCGGGGGTCCCCTTGATCCCCCTAATAGTCCTCCTGACATTAAGAGGGGCATCACCAGAGAGCCTGTTTCCCTGACGCTGGCCCTGTTACTGGGAGGAATTACCATGGGCAGAATAGCTGCTGGGGTAGATACAGGACCACAGCCCTTATGGAGACCGGCCAATTCAGACAGCTCCAAGTAGCCATGCTCAACAGGGATGGTTTAAAAAATGGTTCCAAAGGTCACCATGGTTTACGACCCTTGTCTCCCCCTAATCATCCTCCTGCTCATTTTATTGTTTGGGTCATACATCCTCAACAGATTGGTACAATTCATCAAGAATAGGGTTTCTGTTGCCCAGGCTTTGATCCTAACCAAGCAATATCAGAGGCTCAGACAGTCAGAGATGGAGCTAACCCCTTATTCTCCATCCTAAAATGAAAGATTCCATTTGGTACAAAAGAAAATGGGGGAATGAAAGGCCCCCCGCTCCATTATGAGGACATGGGGCTTTGGGCCAATGAAATGCTCCCCCCCCAATAACTTAGCCTAAGAAACGCCATTCTGAAGGAATCAGAAAAACAGGAGTTCACAGCCGTAGCCAGCCACCCGGCCTTGACAGAGATAACTATGGCCAGCCATCCAGCCTTGAGAGAGATAACTGTGGTCGGCGGCCTTGGGAGAAAAACAGTTGAGTCGAATCAGGATATTTTATGGCTGGCCCCCTGGCCTTGAGGAATAAGCAGCTGGCCTGGGCAAGGCCAAATCAGCCACACACATACGACCCCAAGTTCACCCTGGCCTTCTTTGAAACAAACAATAGGGACCCTGTAACTATGCTTCTCGCTTCTGTAACCGCGCCTCTGCCCCTGGGATCCCATAAAAAGTCCCCCTTGCCCTAGGAAAGGCGCGCAAGTCCTCCAAGAGACTTCGCCCCAGGTACCTGGTCTAAATAAACCCTCTTGCTTTTGCATCTGATCTGTGGTTTCGGTGTGTTCCTTGGGTTTGGGGTCTCTCCCGGAGGAAGATCTCAGCTGGGGGTCTTTCAATGGCAACTCTTACAAACCAAAGCGTTAAATTGAGGTTTGTTTACAGTTTCAGAGGTTTAGTCCATTATCCTCACGGCAGGGAGCATGGTGGTGTGCAAGCAGATTTAGCTGAGAGGTCTACATCCAGATCCGAAGGCAGCAGGAAGAGAGAGACACGGGCCTGGCATAGGTTTATGAAATCTCAAAGCCCTGCCCCCATGACACACTTCCAACAAGCTCATACCTACCCCAGCAAAGCCACACACACTCCACGGCCACACCTCCTAATCCTTTCAAATAGTGCCGCTCCACAAGGGTTCAAACCTATGAGCCTATAGAGGCCATTCTTATTCAGACCATCCCAGTTAGCAAGGAAAACTGTCTCTCTCTCCTTGTTCCAGAGGCAGGACTCTCAGCTCCTTCTCCAGCACCACGTCTGCCTGCACGCCGCCATGCCCCCCACCATGCCTGCATGCTGCTATGCCTGCACCCACCATGCCCCCCACCATGCCTGCACGCCACCATGGTCCCCGCCACGATGATAATGGACTCAGCTTCTGAACTGAAAGCCTGCCCCAGTGAAATGTTTTCCTTTGTAAGAGTTGCCGTGGTCATGGTGTCTCTTCACGGCAATAGAACCCCTAAGACCTTGACCTCCTGGTCTCCCCAGTGCTCCCCCCACTGCTGGAGGAGCCACCACACCTGCTTCCGTTGACCCCTTTCCATGTGTTATTTCCATTCTTTCCCCAAAGCAGTCTCTTTTCTATTTCCCCCCAGCTTCTCATTACTGTATGTTGTGGGGGCAATTGTCTCTTCCAAAGAGACAAGTTTAAGTCCCAACTCCACTCACGGACATGGCCTTCTTTGTTGTCTTGGGACTGGTGTCCTTGTAGGGGAGAGGAGGTACACAGGCGGGGGGGTGGGGGGGGGACACGGACAAAGAACACTCCATGTTTCAGTGGAGACAGAGACCGAGGCTGTGTCTGCAAGCCAAGGGATGCTCAGGACTGGAGAGTCACCAGACGCCAATCAGAGGCGAGCAAACCTCTTGGGTGACCTTCGAGAAAGCTTGTCCTTCGAACATCTGGATTTCAGATGTCAAGCCTTCAGAATGGTGTGAGAGAAAGTTCTGGGTGGCTTAAGTTTGTGATATATTGTTGCATTTGTCCAGGAAAAGAACACACTGCTTCTCTGTGCTCACTTTTCTCTTCTATCTAGAGTGTCCCTCATCACTACTTGCCAAGACCTCCAGGTAAGCTATTTTGAGACACCCCCCGCCTCCCGCCAGTCTTTCTCTGTGTGTTTGTGGGTTGCTTATCTTCTTGTTGTTCAGGGAAAACTCTACAGTGAAGGAATTCTCATTTTTTTTCATAAGTATGCTGGGGAGGTAGGTAACAGGCTTTTGTTTAGCATTTTCTTCAGAAAGTTCCACGAGCTGAATGTAGAATTATAATAAACAGTGTGTTTAGAGGTAGGAAGGCAAGCTGTTGACTTTGGGGTTCATGCTGTCGTTTTAGTTATTTGAGGGACAGCTTAGGAATGTGTGAGTCACACTTGACTAGGAGAGCGCTTGTGATCATAGGGATTTGGGGGGCTGCTGGCCCTTGGGCACCGTGCAGTGACCGCACACGGCAGCAGCCCCCACACAGGTGATGGACGAGGAGAATGCACTGCCAGGCATTGGCCTGTATTAAGGAGCGAGGTCTGCATTCCACCACTTATCAAGTCCAGCTGTTGCTGCAAAGACAGCTGTTTCTAACCACCCATCAGAAGGTCTGCTTGGCGAGACAGAGTCACTCCAGGAGGCCCTGGTAACTTGGAGCCTTTGTCTTCTGAGGTTAGATTCTGCCTTCAGAATCCAGCTTTAGTCTGCTCAAAGCCAGTATGGTCAGGTCCTGTCTTAGTTAGGGCTTCTATTTCTGTGATGAAACACCATGCCCCAAAAGCCAAAAAAAAAAAAGTTTACACTTGCACATCACTGTTCATCACCAAAGGAAGTCAGGACAGGAACTCAAGCAGGGCAGGAACCAGGAGGTAGGAGCTGATGCAGGGACCATGGAGGGGTGCTGCTTACTGACTTGCTCATCATGGCTTGCTCAGCCTGCTTTCTTATAGAACCCGGGACCACCAGCCGAGGGATGGCACCACCCACCATGGACTAGGCCCTCCTCATCAATCACTGATTAAGAGAATGCCTCACAGCTGGATCTTCTGGGGGCATTTTCTCAGTTGAGGTCCCCTCCTTTCAGATGACTCTAGTGTGTGCGTCAAGTTGACATAAGAGCAGCCAGCACAGCTTCTTAGATCTGCTTTATCTCTTGAGATTTGGTTGGTAGCTACTTAAAATTTGCCACACATTTAATTAAATGCAAATAAAATAAATATGTTCATCTTTTGATGGCAGATAGAGGTATTTACATCTGTGTTGGCCTCTGTCTTACAATTTTGGAATATGTTATTTACTTAAAAGTGAATGATAAGCATATTTTAGGAGAAGCATGACAGTAATTAGCTTATTTATTTATTTATTTATTTATTTATTTATTTATTTATTTATTTATTTTTATGTGTATGGGTGTCTTATCTACATGTATATCTGTGCACCTAATGCATGTGTGGTGCCCAAGGAGGCCAGAAGAGGGCATCATACATTCAGGGACTGGAATAACAGATGGTTGTGAGCTGCCTTATGGGGTGCAGGGAACTGAACCCTGGTCCTCCAGGAGAGCAGAAGGTGCTCCTAAAGCCACCCCTCCAGCCCCACACGTGGAGTTTTATAGCAATCCGACGAGATTCGATTGTTCAAATGCAGAAATTCTAACAGGATAAGACATTAAAAACCTAATCAGCTACCCTGTGGTCATTTTCTTTTGTTGCCAGAACAGATTCCCTTGAACATCGCTTACACAAATCAATTTTACGGTTTTGGAATCAAGGCCGTTTTGAGATGGACACATCACTTCTGGAGGATTTAGGAGTGAACCTTTCCCTTGCCTTTTCAGCTTCTAGACACAGCTCACATTCCTGGGCTCCTGAGCTCTTCCTTTTTGAAGTAGCCAGCATATCCCTCTGGCCTCGGGTTCCTTCATCTTGTTCCCGTCTCTGATGTCCACATGTCCTTCTTTCATTCTCGAGGACTCCATGATTGTGTTGGCTGGACTTAGTCCACCACAATCCTTTCATCTTGTCCAGTGACATCCACAGGGTCTGGGAGGGAGGACACCGACTTCTTGTAGAGAGGAGCCAAGACAGTTTCTTAAGAGGGAGACGCAGGGCAAAGTGCTGTGAAATTAGCAATGGATTATATTAGCCAATTTCTAGGATTATTTGCTTAAGACAACTTCCAGATGTTTTAAAATAATATTTCAGAATAACTTGAACTTTCCACATAGCTGGGAAAAGGTCCCCTGAGGTCTGGTGACATGCGGAGTTTTCTCTAGTCAGAGCACAGCTTTCTAGATTTCATTGCCATTTAGTTGTGGCTTTAAAAAAATTTTTTTAAAATGTGTTTGGGTCTTTTGCCTTTAAATATGTCTGTGCACCACTTGTGTGCCTGGTGCCCACAGAGGCCAGAAGAGGGCATCGGATCCCTGGAACTGGAGTTACAGATGGTTGTGAGCCCCCATGCAGCTGCTGGGAGTAAACCCAGGTCCTCGGTGAGAGCAGCCAGTGCTCTTCATAGCTGGGCCCATCTCTCCAGCCCCCGTTAGCTTTTTAATCTAGCCAAGTCACATACATTTCTAGGTTCTAGCTTTAAATGTACATCCTAAACCAGTCCTTTAAAATATAAAAGCCGGGGCTGGAGAGATGGCTCAGAGGTTAAGAGCACCGGCTGCTCATCCAGAGGACCTGAGTTCAATTCCCAGCACCCACATGGCGGCTCAAAACTGTCTGTAACTCCAATTCCAGGGTATCTTACACCTTTCACACCAATGCACATAAGATAAACTTAAATAAATTATTAAAAAAATAAAAACGTGTAAAAGCCTGAAGACTCTGATTTGCTCTATAGTGTGTCCGGAAGACTGCCCGATTGCTCTGAATTAGAGAGAGATGGGTGAAGCCAGTGGAAACAGCCGGTAAAGCAACAGCTTCTGAAGTGGAGGCAGGGGTGAGCACGTCAGCTGCTGTGGCTAACGTACCTCGGTTTCAAGGTTCCTGGAACAGGAGCTTGCCAGTCGTACCGTTACATACTGAGTGACACGTTATAAAACAGTGTAAGTGTGCACAGTCAGTAGAGAGGGACCCTGGCAGAGGGGCGCATGGCCTTTATCCCGGCACTAGGAAAGCAAAGAGGAACAGCAGGAGTTTCAGGGCAGCCTTGGCTATATAGTGAGATTGAGGCCAGCCTGGGCTACACCAGACCCTGATTTAAAAAAAAGAAGTGTGGGATGGGGCTGGAGAGATGTCTCCACGGTTAAGAGCTCTGGCTGCTCCTCCGGAGCATCCGTGGTCAGTTTCCAGGACCCACGCGGTGGCTCACAACCATCTGTAACTCCATTTCCAGAGCATCCAACACCACCTCTGGCCTCCAAGGACAATGGCACACACATGCATGTGCAGGCAGTACCCCCACATACATTAAAAAATAAAAGTAAAAAACAAAGGAAGCAGTGCAGTTTTGTAATGGACGGAGTCACCCCCCTCCCAGCCCTCTCCCTGTATTTGGCCAGAAGAACAAGCTTTATTTCTTAACCCCTGGGGACCGTTAGTGATGTCTTCAGATATTTTGGTTGGCACTCCTGACTGGAGCGGCGCTGTGTCTGGTCGGTAGATACCAGTGTTGCTGCTAAGCATCCCACAGAGGACAAGTTGGCCTGTGGCAACATCAAGTCCTAAATGTCACCACTGTGAAGTCGGAAAAAAAAAAGTGGGTTAGTAAGATGTGATTTGATTTTTGGCAGACTGTCTTTGTTTTGATATTAGATAAAAGGGGCAGTGTTTAAATTTTTATTATTTAAGTACAAGCACTAGAGGGCACTGTCTGCTCAAAAGTCGCAGTTTCTGTGGTTGGTGGGGTCTTTGCAGAAAATGAAGTGACCTAAGTGACCGGGAGATGGCTAAAGAACTATCGGAATAGCTGCAAATCCAAAACAGTCTTAACAGCTACTGCATCCGAGGCCAGGAAGGGCAGAGCCAGCCGGCTTCGTTTTTTCCTTCTATAATGATGTCTTGGGAGCTTTTGCCAGACGAAAGGGGAGGATCTCGCCGGATTTCGCGCACGAACACCCACGTCATCGGCACCTCCTCGGAGCAGGTGATGGGAGGCGCGATTCCGGGCTCTGTGGATCACTGCAGCTCTGTGAAGTCGCATCTGGAACGAGGAGCCAAGCAGGCAGGCGGAGCACAAGCTGATGAATAACAATTCTCTTTAAGGGGTCCAGGTTCGGTTTCCAGCACGCATATGCTGGCTCACAACCATCTGTAACTCCAGTTCCAGGGCATCCCACGCGGTCTTCTGACCTCTGTGGGAACCAAGCACACATGTGGTGCACAGAAATACATGCAGGCAAAACAATCACGTTAAAAAAAAAAATCTCGCACGCCTTTAATCCCAGCACTCGGGAGGCAGAGGCAGGCGGATCTCTGTGAGTTCGAGGCCAGCCTGGTCTACAGAGTGAGTTCCAGGACAGGCGCAAAGCTACACAGAGAAACCCTGTCTCGAAAAACCAAAAAAAAAAAAAAAAAAAAAAAAAAAAAAATCAGTCTAAAAAAGAACCAGCTTGTTGCTTGAAGCCCGTCAGTGTTCGAGGGCGCCACCGCGATTCTCTCCCAAAGTTCCGTCCAACTTGAAAAAATGAAACAATTGCTTTTCGTTTTTAGTATCAGGTCCATAACTGAACTTGTATGTTTGGGTTTTTAAAATAAAAGTTAGTCTCTTGGGTTGGCAAGATGACTCAGCAGGTAGAGGTGCTTGCTGCCAAGCCTGGCCCCCGAGTTCAACCCTCGGCAGGTTGTTCTGGGACACGTGCTGCAGCACAAGGTACCGCCCCACCCCCGAACTAGCAAAGAACAAAAAATGATCCTTCCTCACACTAACTCTATATACTTCCTTTTATTTATTATTAAATATTTAAGGCGCACCACAAGATTCTGAGGCTGGATACCATAAGCTTGACATTCAACTTAAAATCTCAGCAATCTGAGGGAAGTCTCCTCACCTCCTCACCTCCTTGCCTCCTCACCTCCTCACCTCCTCACCTCCACTCCCATCTCTCCTCCAGCAGCATGCTGCTCTTCTCCGCCCCTGCCTGCAGGGGTCCTGGATGGATGGGTGGGTTTGACACTGAATATTTCTACATGCTTTTTCTATTTGCACTCTGTATGTTAGATATGCATAGTAACATGATTCGTGCATATTTTAAAGCCTTATGCAAATGGCCTTGTTCTATAATGTGCTTCCCCTTGGACATTGGCTTGTAAGAGTTACCTGTGTTGGGAGTTGCAGAGATAGCTCAGCGGTTAGGAGTACTGACTGTTTTTCTTTTCTTTCTTTCTTTTTTCCCCTTTATTTATTTATTTGTTTATTTGTTTGTTTGTTTGTTTGTTTGTTTTTTAATGCCGAATGCTGTTTCTTGAAGGGGGTAGGAGGTCTTAAATACAGGCTTATAGCACAATGGGAGGACCCCGGAGGGCAGAAGTTCACTACTGATGTTTTACAATCTTGCATCTAAGCTGTTAAAGCCCATTATGCAGGAAACACAGACAAGGAACTTCCCTTAAGCATTCAGGAGGGTGGAACCCGGCAGGGAATTAGCATAGGGAGGACATCAAGGTCAAGGTCAGCAAGCAAGGCAACAGTTACCCAAAATGGGGGCCAGGGCCCTTCGGGTCCCCCTTTTACTAAAAAATGAGCTTCTGACTTAGGTTGCGTGGGATGTCAGCAGGTCACCTTACCTGTCATGGAGACGCCTGCCCAGGCCACACAGGTGCTCTGTCTTAGGTTGGTGAGCGCCCCCCAGGCATTACCCATCTCTGAATACTCATTATTATACAGGCTCAATCGTGTGTGAGCTGCAGAGCTAACTGCTGCCAAAGACCTCAAAGTGGTGCTGGGCTTGCAATCTGTGTGTTTGACACAGAAAAGACCAACAGAGGTCCTATCCCACCCATAGCCAGCAGGCTAAAGGCAACTGAGCCATTCCCTTCCTTAACGAGCCTTACTGCAAACTGGTAAGATGGTATCCCAAAAGCAAATGGAACTTGAGTTTATAAATTTATAATTTTCAAAGCCAATCGAAATGTATATAACTATTGAATTAAATTTATCATGCCCAATAGAATGAAAGATTAACTGACTGTGGTAGCTATTTTTGCTGCCAGGGTCTCCACTGTGCTAGCTGTAGTAAGCAATTATGTAATGGTAATCCCAGAAACAGTAGCAGTAATGGCCGCCACTGCTATAACAGCAACAATGGCAGCAGCAATTTGACTGTTTTTCTAGAGGATCTGGGTTCAATTCCCAGCACCCATATAGCAGATCACAACTGTCTGTAACTGATCTGACACCCTCACGCAGACATACTTGCAGTAAAACACCAATGCACATAAAAATAAATTATAAGAAAAAGAAAGAAACTTCATCATTAAAGAAAAAGTTACCTGTGTTGACACACATAGTTTTGGTAATTGTATACCAACGTTTTTGGTATTTGCATATTTGCTAACATTTTGGGTATTTGCATATTTGCTAATGCAAATAATTGATGCTTTGAACAATTTCCTTTACCTCTGAGCTTGTTCACATGTAAGACTTCTCCTAGGAAGTAGGGTGTTGACTAGCCCAGGCCTTGGCCCATGGGTCCTCTACTACTTTTTGTAAGATGGCTTTTACATTTCCAAAAGGATTTTTAAAGATAAGAACAATAATTTTGTGATATGAAACTAATATTGGGGTATGAAATATGATTAATATTTTGACATGAAAATTCAAATTTCAGTGTCCATAAATAAACAGACTGGAGCAGCCCACCGCTGGACATGTAGTACCTACGATGTTTGTCCCTTGTGAGTAATTGCTACAGAGACCTGAAAAGCCTGAAGTTCATCCCATCGGACCTTCAGGGCACAGGCTTGCCTCTCCCTCTACACACATGGAATGGGATTGCTGGGCCGCCCATAATTTTCAGTCTTAGCAGTTGAGTCTGAATTTAGAAATGCAAAATCCTATAATCTAGAGCATCAAAGTGTTTACTTTTCAAAACTATTGAACAAACATAAAAAGGATTCACTGACTCTCAGCTTTCATTTGATTCAAGAAACGGGTGTTAAATTCTTCTCTGATGTGGCCTCACCTCCTCCAGGTAGGTACCAGCTGCAGCAGCATCACAGATACAGATTTCTCTCTTTTGAAAAGAATGCTGGGAATGGGAAAAGCAGGAGACAAATAATGGGCTAGTGCAAATTCCTGTCTTACTTTAAAGGCTACTTTTAGAGCTGGGTATGGCAGTGCACACCTGTACCCAGCACTGTGAGGCAGAGGCAGAGCCGAGAGCTCAAGGGCAGCCTCTCTGCAAACCGAGCTCCAGGCTAGCCAGGGCTGCCTTTCTGTATACCGAGATCCAGGCTAGCCAGGGCAGCCTCTCTGCAAACTGAGCTCCAGGCTAGCCAGGGCTGCCTTTCTGTATACCGAGCTCCAGGCTAGCCAGGGCTGCCTTTCTGTATACCGAGCTCCAGGCTAGCCAGGGCAGCCTTTCTGTATACCGAGCTCCAGGCTAGCCAGGGCAGCCTTTCTGTATATCGAGCTCCAGGCTAGCCAGGGCTGCCTTTCTGCACACTGAGCTCCAGGCCAGCCAGGGCTGCCTCTCTGTATACCAAGCTCCAGGCTAGCCAGGGCTGCCTCTCTGTATATCAACTTCCAGGTTACCCAGGGCAGCCTCTCCCTATACCGAGCTCCAGGTCTGCCAAGGACTGCATAGTGAGTCTTTCTCAAAAATCCAAATCATAACAGCCAAGAGCAAAGAAGTTGACTATATCAACCACCCTCTATCTTGCTCACTTCCAGAACATGCCATTTGAGGATGGTACTTCCTGTCTACTCTTCATACTGCGCCTGTCTCTGGCATGCAGCAGAGGCTCAAGACGTAGCAGTTGAATGAATGATTAGGAAGAATACAATTCTTAGGGTGAAAGTTTGAAATTAACCAGCTACTTGGATATTGTAATAGTAAACAACACGATCTGTGTGCCTGTGATTCCAGAGGGTCGGGGTTTGAGCTAGCTTGGGTATATGAGACTCTGTTTCAAAAACCAAACCAGCCAAACAAAAAAAACCCAAATCAAACAAAACCAACGTTGATGTGCTTTTAAAAGAACATCCCTTTAAGTGCCTATTTTCAACATTCAAGTGTACCTTTTAAATATATTATTTGTAGGAAACGTTGAGTTTCAGTTCTTCTTAGGCGCTCTGACGTCTTTCCGGAGCTGTTAGTGCTTACCCAGGGCAAGCTATTCTTACTGAGCCATTAAATAAAGCATGGGGAGAAATTCTCTGTAAAAACCATGTGGGGCACACCAAAGAATAGTAATAAACAAAACAAGATAAAAACCAACCAACCAACCGGGAAAACAGGTTTTGGGGAAACTATTTTTTAGGGATATTAGTCAGTCTGGATCATTTTGGGTAGTAATGTCAACAGACTTGGTTAAGTGTGAAAAAACTTAAAAACAATTAAGTTGTTGAGGTGGATGGAGTTCACGCCCTCCCCAAAAGATGGCTACGTTTGAGAGAGACGCTGTTAGTTTGGGAAGGGTGGGCGGACCACAGCTGTTTATTATTTGGTTGTAGTTTTTGGTGCTCAGGACCCGAGGAGCAACAGCCTGCTGATGGAGCGCTCAGGCTGGCTCCGCTCCTCCTTTCTCCCTCCTCATTAGTGCTGGCTCCTCTGAGAGGCTAAGCTTTCTCTCACGCGAATGCAGCGGCTTCTGGGGCACTTTTTACCTTGTTCCTTTCCTCCCCGTTTGGAAGGGGCCCCTCGCCTCCGTCTGTCTGTCACCGCGTGCACCCAAGCGCAGAAGGGAACCGCGAAGCGGGACAGCTGAAGGCGAGCCTTTGCCTTTTAAAGACGGTGACAGACAAATGGCCCAGGGGTCCCTGCTCTTGCCAGCTGAGGGCTTAGCTTCCAGAAAGCGCCCCTCTAGGGGAACAAGCGAGGCAGTGTGGAGCTGCTGAAAGGCCTCATTGAGGCCACAGCCCGAGGCTCTTGTAGCACATTGTCTGGTATGCGGCGCCCTTCCGAAACCGCTCTCCACAGTTCTGCACCCCCAACACCCCCCAAAGCTCAGGAATCAGGCCCCCCACCCCCACCCTATTACACTTGGTGTTCCAAGTGAAATTCTCAAAAGGTATTTGCTTTTGTTTGTTTTTGTTTATCTTGCGCCTCTGGGGGTCAGACAGGATTCCCACGCTCACTGGGCTTAACGCGTGGAAACTCTGTCCCCGGTGTCGCTGCGGCTGCGCTTGTGGGAACCGGAGTCTGGGCTGAGGCAGAGAGAGGAACAGGAGTGAGGGGGATGCGACTCTGGAGATCGTTTCTGCTGGTTTCTTAGCTTTCATGAAGATTCGTTTCGAGAGCTTTAAATTTACGCCAAAGAACAGCTTTCCCAGGATTTCCAAAGTTACTAAACGGGCATCAGTGAGGTTGCCGCCAGGTCCAGAGGCTGTGAGAGCTCTCACCAGGGGAGACACAGGGGTCTGATAAAGGCTGGGGAAACGCAGCTGCTCTTCGGGTACCGTGATCTTACCATGTGTCACACTTGAGAGACAATGTGGCCTGAGGCCCTGTGCTTTGGGGAGTCCAGAGTCACGCAACACAGGTTCAGCTGTGGTCAGCACCCCGACCTTACTCTCCACAGAGCATGCCATGATCGGCAGCCCCCCCCGCCCCCCCCCCCCCCCGCCACACACACACACACACACACACACACACACTCTAAAGGGAGCTCCAAATCCTGAAAGACTTGTTCCAGGTTACATCGAGTTAGACTCCACAGACACCATAACTACACAGAGAAACTCTGTCTTGAAAAACCAAAAAGAAAAGAAAAGAAAGAAAGTTTGGGGTCTGGAGGTCTTGTACAAGCATGGTCTTGGTCTTAGAGGAGGACCTGTGTCCTTTCCCCATAAATCGGGGCCTCAGGGAGAGCCTCGGCTGGCCAGTTCAGCCCTCAACAGTGGTGAACGATTAGTCAGTAACCACTGCACAGGGTGAGAGCATTGGCTGGAATAGTGGAAAGTGTGCCAGATTTTCAAGAGAATGTGGTCTGGACCTTGCAAGATAACTTGATCTCTGGTGTTCATTGTTTGGGGTGATATGAAAAAAACAATCACATCCTTCAATTCAAGTATAAAGAAGGCTATAAATATATCCTGGATAGAGCGTGTGTCTGGCAATGTCACTGTCAAGCAGGCTAGGCTGTGAATGAGAGGGATGTCATGCTGAAAAATCGCTCTTTTCCTAATTACAACGAAAGCCACCGGGGCTAGGGCCTTAGGATGGAGTTCAAGTGTGCCTTGGTTTCTCATTTTGCAATGCATGTGTGGTGTGAGTACATGTGAGTGCATGCGTGCGTGCGTGCGTGCGTGCGTGCGTACACCTATGTAGGCAAGGCGGGGGCGTTGGATCCCTTAAAACTGGAGGTACAGTTTGTGAACAGGTCAGTGTGAGTGCTGGGATCTGAACTCTGGTCCTCTGATAAAGGAGAAAGCATTCTTAACAGCTGAGCGTCTCTCCCGCGCCAGGCTTTGAGCTTACTGAACGAGCTTGTTAGGCCATTCCACCTTTTGGGGTGAACCCAGCTTGCCACACTATTGACTCTTCTCCAGAAGCCGGGTTGTGGGGCCCTGCTGTAAAGAACATAAGTCACTTCTCAAAACTCTGCCGGTGCAGCACCCGGACCCTTCCCACTGCTGTGGCCTGCAGTTTCCTCCTCTTCCGGGATTGCTGAGAGCAAAATGACACTCACCAAAGAGGAGATGTGGTCCTTTAACCAACAGGAGGCAAAGTGGGGGTAGGGGGCGGGAGATGGTGGTGTGAGGGGAGCGGGGTGTTTATCTTTGGCCTCCCTGTGCATTTATTTTGGTAACTGCTCTCAGTTGGGCTGCTGCTGTTGTTGCTGCTAATTATGATGCTGCTGCTGCTGCTGCTGCTGGTGATGGTGATGTTGCTGCTGCTGCTGCTGGTGATGATGATGGTGATGATGATGATGATGTTGCTGCTGGTGATGATGATGATGTTACTGCTGCTCCTGGTGATGATGATGTTACTGCTGCTGCTGGTGATGATGATGATGTTGCTGCTGCTGCTGGTGATGATGATGATGTTACTGCTGCTGCTGGTGATGATGATGATGTTGCTGCTGCTGCTGCTGATGGTGATGGTGATGGTGTTGCTGTTGCTGCTGCTGCTGCTGCTGGTGATGATGGTGATGATGATGATGATGGTGATGTTGCTGCTGCTGCTGGTGGTGATGATGATGTTGCTGCTGCTGCTGCTGCTGGTGATGATGATGATGATGATGATGATGGTGATGTTGCTGCTGCTGTTGATGGTGATGATGTTTCTGCTGCTGGTGATGGTGGTGGTGATGATGGTGATGATGATGATGATGGTGATGTTGCTGCTGGTGGTGGTGGTGATGATGATGATGTTGATGCTGGTGATGATGATGATGATGTTGCTGCTTCTGCTGGTGATGATGATGATGTTGCTGCTGCTGCTGGTGATGATGATGATGTTGCTGCTGCTGCTGCTTGTGATGGTGATGGTGTTGCTGTTGCTGCTGCTGCTGCTGGTGATGATGGTGATGATGATGATGATGATGGTGATGTTGCTGCTGCTGGTGGTGGTGATGATGATGATGATGTTGCTGCTCTTGCTGCTGATAGCAGTCCTCCCATGCCCAGCAAGTCCTGAGAAAGAGAGTGGAGGGGGAGGATGAGGCTCCAGGGACTTGCAAATCCTCTTAAGCAGGTGGACTTTAACTCGTGGGCTGTGGGGAATATGGGAATTGGATTTAAAAGTTGTGACCAACCTCACTGCACTGTGGAAATGGATTGTGGGAGAGGAGAGAGAGAAACAGAGAACTAGGGGTCAGCAGAAGTAGCTGAGGACAGATGTGTCATAGCTTGAACTAGAACCCCTAAATAGTGATTTTGGCATTTAAGATGAGAAACTCCAAACCTTCAAACAACTGTGTAAGTCAAGACATGATTTGTGCACTAGTGTGTTTGGAAGTTCATATTTTGTTAGTGTCAAACCCAAACTCCTGATAATAAGAAATCTCTGGAATTAAAAAAAAAGGGGGCAGTGGGAGGTTATTGAAAAGGTTATTGAGCCCTTACAAATGGAGCCAGAAATGGCCATCCTGGGACAGGGTCCCACAGCAAGGCTGGGGGGCAGTTGGAAGCCAAGTATTGTCCCATAGAAAGTTTAAGAGAAAGAAATATACATTGAATATACACACATTGCTTACATCCAACCTTTCTTTCCCAGTGGTGAAGATTGAACTCAGGCCTTATATATCCTGGGTGAGCAAAATACCACATGATGTCGAGCTGTATCCCAAACCTTTCTACTTTTTGAGTCAGAATCTTTTTTTTTTTTTTTTTTTTTTTTTGAGACAGGCTTTCTCTGTGTAGCTCTGGCTGGCCTGGAATTCTGTAGACCAGGCTGACCTCGAACTCACAGAGATCAACTTTCCTCTGCCTCCGGAGTGCTGGGATTCAAGGCGTGCGCCACCACCAATTGGCTTGAGTTAGAATCCTACTAACTTGCCCAGACTGGCTTTGAACTCACTCTTTAGCCCAGGAAAGCTCTGAATTTGCCATCCTCTTGTCTTAGCCTCTAGAGTAGCTGGGTTTATGCCACTAGGCTCCTATTTATGTGTTTGTTTTCTTTTTCTTCCTTTTTGAGGCAGAGTGTCTTACATCTCAGGCTGGCTTTGACCTCACTGTATAGTTGAGGATGACCTTGAACTTCTGGCCTTACTGTCTCCATATCCTGAATGCTGGGATTATGTGTGTGCCATCATGACTGGTGTATACTGTGCTAAGGACCAGACCCAGGGCCTTGTGCATGCTGGGCAAGCATTCTGCCTGAGCTGCACCCCCAGCCCTCGGGGATTTGGTTTTTGAAATATCCTCTGTTCTGTAGTTGAGGAAGCCCTTGAGCTCTCATTCTTCTTATTTCAGCCTCTGAAGTGCTGAGACTACAGCAGGGGGCATCACCACACCTGGATCCATCCAAGGAAAGTTGTTGTTGGTTTCTGAGACAGGCTTTCTCTCTTTAGCCCTGGCTGTCCTAGAACTCGCTTTGTAGACCAGGCTGGCCTCAAACTCACAGAGATCAGCCTGCCTCTGCCTCCCGAGTACTGGGATTAAAGGCGTGCGCCGCCACTGCCCAGCCCAAAGAAATTTTTTGAGTTTTACTTTTTTCTTTTTTGGTGTTTGTGTGTGACATGCAGGTGTTTGTGTGTGATACACAGGTGTTTGTGTGTGACATGCAGGTGTTTGTGTGTGATACACAGGTGTTTGTGTGTGATACACAGGTGTTTGTGTGTGACATGCAGGTGTTTGTGTGTGATACACAGGTGTTTGTGTGTGACATGCAGGTGTTTGTGTGTGACATACAGGTGCTTGTAAAGGCCAGAAGTTGATGTCATCCACCTTCCCTAGTCACTTTCCACCTTACTTTTTCTTTTTAAGATTTTTTGTTTGTTTTCGAGACAGGATTTCTCTGTGTAGCTTTGGAGCCTGTCCTGGATCTCACTCTGTAGCCCAGGCTGGCCTCGAACACACAGAGATCCGGCTGCCCTCTGCCTCCCAAGTGCTGGAATTAAAGGCGTGCACCACCACTGCCCGGCAAGGTTAACTCATTTATTTATTTATTTATTTATTTATTTATTTATTTATTTATTTATTTATTTATTTATTTATTTATTGTGCCCACACACTACATTGAGCTGTAGTTTCAGCCTAACAGGAAATTAAAAACCAAATTATTTTGCTGGGGTCTAAGTGTAGCCCCGGCTGGTCTGGAATTCACTGTGTAGACCAGGCTGGCCCAGAGCTCAGAGACTCACCTGCCCTTGGGTTCACACACTCTTGTTTGATATTGAGGCATTTGCTGTCCCAGCTCTTCTAGATGCTTATTGGTCTGTTTATCTGTCATTCTCCAGAGCAGCACGAGACTTCAAGCTCCCCAAGAGGAACTGTCGATCGAAGAGGCCGAAGATTAAACAGGGCAGTGGGGGAAGGACATTAGATGTAGAATTTTAAAGCATTTTTTTTTTTCTTTGGTTTTTCAAGACAGGGTTTCTCTGCGTAGCTTTGCGCCTTTCCTGGAGCTCACTTGGTAGCCCAGGCTGGCCTCGAACTCACAGAGATCCGCCTGGCTCTGCCTCCCGAGTGCTGGGATTAAAGGCGTGCGCCACCACCGCCCGGCTTAGATGTAGAATTTTAAAACAACAGTAAGAGGCCCCTTTCTAATGAGGAATTAATTTTACCCATCAAGAAGTGTAGCAGGAATCTTAAAAGTTCTTATTAATAAAATCAAACCCGAGGCGAGTTATTGGGGTCCATGCTGGTAGATCAGAGAGGCAGAACAAGCCACAGCTATCTCACCTCGCCGGATCCTCAGCTGGTCTTGTCTCCTCAGACTGGAGGCCTCTGAGTCCTCATCCGGAATGGGTCTCAGCTGAATTACTGCTCAAAAGCCTGAATGCTTAACCAGCCAAAATCTTCTAGTTTCTGGTCCTCACGCCTTATATATCGTTTGCTTTCTACCACCACTCCCTGGGATTAAAGGCTGGCTTTCTGGGATTAAAGGCGTGTGTCACCATGCTTGGCTATTTCCAATGTGGCCTTGAACTCACAGAGATCCAGAGGGATTTCTATCTCTGGAATGCTAGGATTAAAGGTGTGAGTGCCACCATTTTCTAGCCTTTGTATCTAGTGGCTGTCTGTTCTCTGACCCCAGATAAATTTATTAGAGTACACAATATTTTGGGGAACACAATACCACCACAAAGAAGTCTGACCTTGACCCCTATCTGTTGGGAGCGGATCCTCCAAAGGCCAGCAGCTTCCTGGGAATGGGGCACCTGGCCTGGAAAACCGAGGCCAACCCTGACATGAGAACTTGCCTATCATGGGCAAGATTCTGAATTCCATCCCCAGAGCTGAAAAAAGTATATATTATTATTATTTGGTTTTTCAAGACAGGGTTTCTCTGTAACAGCTCTGGCTGTCCTGGAACTCGCTCTGTAGACCTGGCTGGCCTCGAACTCGGAGATCCTCCTGACTCAGCTTCCTGAGTGCTGGCATTAAAGGTGTGCGCCACCACTGCCTGTCGTATATTTTATTTTTAATTGAGGTAAAAGGCAGAATTTATCATCTTAACTGTACGCAGTTCCGTGGTAATTACACACTTTGTGTAGAACCCCAGGACTTTTTCACATTGTAATAGCGATCATGAAAAATTCCACGTTTTCCTCCACACAAAACCCCAGCAACTACTGTTCCATTTTCTGTCCTGTGGACCTGGCTTCTCTAGACACCTCGTAACTGGAACTCCGTGTATTTGTCTTTTTGTGACACGACCCCTCAGCTAGGCTGGCTGGCTAGTAAGCCCAGATCTTCCAGTGTCTGCCTTCTTGGAGCTGAGATCACAAGCGTAAGACACAAGCCCACTTTTTTTTCTTTTTTTCTTTTTTAAGACAGAGTTTCTCTGTGCAGTTTTGGAGCCTGTCCTGGATCTCGCTCTGTAGACCAGGCTGGCCTCGAACTCACAGTGATCTGCCTGCCTCTGCCTCCAGAGTGCTGGAATTAAAGGCATGTACCACCGCTGCCGCCTGGCACAAGCTCATTTTTTGTGTGGGTTCTGGGGACTGAACTCAGGTCCCCTTACTTCCATGGCAAGCACTATCTGCCTATCGACTCATCCCTGGTCACTGGAGTTGCTCTTCTTCTTTGTCCCTGTGAATGACACTCCTGAACCAGGGTGGACAGATGTCTCTTCCAGGTCCTGCATTTCATTACTTTGGATGCAGATCCAGAAGCTGCTGCATTACAAGGTGATTCTTTCTCTTTTAAAACTTATTTATTTGAGTGTGAGCCTTGTCTGTGTGTATTGTATGTGCACCACATGCATGCCTGGTGCTCTCCAAATCCAGAAGAAGGATCAAATTCCTTGGAATTTGAGCTGCAGATGGTTTGAGCTGCCACATGGGAGCGGGGAGTGAAACCTTGGTCCTCTGGAAGAGTAACCAGTGCCCTTAACCTCGGAGCTGTCTCTCTGGCTTGGTAATGGAGCTGGAGTGGGAAGTCAATAGTCCCTATCAATAATCCCATTATTATCTCCAGCTCTGGCCTGCGGATGCCACCACGAATTTAATGACGCCACTGATCCCCATCAGCACAATTCTTACAGCTCCCGTGTGGGGTGAGCGGTGTGACTTCTATGACTCATAATCCGTGGTTAGGCTTTTTTTTTTTTTTTTTTTAAAGACTCTCATGTGTCCAGACTAGCCACAAATTCCATAAACAGCTGAGGATGACCTTGAACTTCTGACCCTCTCGCCTCCACCTTTTGAGTGCCAGGATTACACGCTGTACCGCCATGCCGATTCTAGGTGGTGCTGGATATGGAACTGAAGGTCTCACCCATGCTAGGAAACTGGGAATCAGAAATCTTCAGGTGGCCATTGTGGTGTCACATACCTGTAATTCTAGCTCCTCCGGGGATGAAGAGAGAAGATCAGAGCTGTGCAATTTATTGAAACACTGTTTTAAAATGGGGGAAATTTGTTCCCTATCAGAAATCAGAATCAGGTACCACTCCAGACAACTCAGGTGCCTTTCTTTCTACAGTTAGAGCAGGGCTCCCCCAGATCCACCCCACCTTGTCCCCGACTGTCAGGATGACAGCTGTGTCTACGTCACAGCACAGCTTGGCAGGAAGGTGAGGGACTAGTTAACAGGGACTAGTTAACACACAGTGTGTACCAGCAGGAGCCAGGAGGTGCCCATGGATCTAGACTTTGATGATACTCCCATAGAAGACTGGGTGAGGAGGGTCCTGGGCTGGGGCTCCGGATTCATGCAAGGACAGCAGGAGGTGGTGTACTGTGATGGAAAGCTTCGTGGGGCATCTAGAATCCCGAAAAAGTGAGGGCTCCCTCTAGCAAAGTCGAAATGTCTGACCAGCAGGGGAGGCAGAGAGGATTTGAAGGTTTAGAACGGAAAGGGTGGGGTGTAGCTCACACACTGAGCACTTGCCTAGGACGGGCGAGGTCCTGGACTCAGTCCTCAGGATGACAAACTAATGAAATAAAACCAATTCAGGGGCTTCAAGCAACCAAAGCACCACATGTCCCCATTTTTATGTGCAGTTCCACCAGAGGCCTCGGATGCCGTGACCAGCCTCCCTTGGTTTGAACTCGACTAGCCTCCTGCTCCATCGACAGGTCAGAAGCGCTGACCTTTCTACCTTTTCTCCATCACTTCAGGAGGTAGGTCCCTTTGTAAGTCACTGTGGAGGCCACTGGCCTCTGCATGTTCTCTCCTTTGTTAGATATTTTCCTTATCCCTCTCAGGCACCGTGGCAAGTCGGTACCAAGCAGCTGACTCCATCGTCCTTGTGGGCACTGCTCCTGGCCGGGTGGTGCCAGCCAGCCCGTCACTCTTCTCAACTACCATGAGTGGATGTTTCTTCCACGAAAGACCTTCCCAGCTCTCTCTGCGTTTCCCTTCAACTTTGCTCATAAGCCCGGAGGCTCCCTTTATCGCTCTCTTTTGTGGTATTTACCATCAGGCAGCAGGAAAGCCTATGGGCGTTTGCAACATTCCACCGGAAGACTTCTTCAAGTTTATTAGGCACATTTGCTGTCTGCTGAGTTACCACAGGCAACAGCTTTATCAATCATTCCGCCACCATGTACCGTGGGAAGCTTTCTCCAGTCTCCAACATCAGTTTCGTCCCTGCTCATCCCGGCCTTACGAAGAGCGTCCTCACTGCTCTTCTGGCTTCCGTCTGCTGCTGGCCACAATGGCAACACCCCCTGTTCTAGGGTTTAGTGATGGCGACATCCCACTTCCCCAAACCAGTTTCTTAATTTACTGTGCATTGCAGAATAACAAAGCACCTCCAAATCTCGGCGCTTGCGATAACAAGGGTTGTGAGTTCCTCAGATCTTCTGGACTTCGCCGGGGCTCTGGTCTCTGGTTTGGCCCGGTGTTCTGCTTTCAGCTGTGTCAGGTCTGGATGCAGATGTGGGGTTTCCGGGCCTCTCTCATCGTGTGGTCGCTCACTTGGCATGTGAGCTGCAGCTTCTGACATGCCGCTGCATTTTAAGAGTCAGAGTAAAAACTGCAAGATCCCTTATGACTCAAGGTCTGGAACTTCCACAGTGGGCATGCTCCACTGTCCAGAATAAGTCATGAGGTAAACTGAGATCAGGTAGCAGCTGAGAAACTGCCCTGCCTTGCAAATGGGAAGAGCATCAAATCCACCTTGTAAAGGGGCTTGGAGGAGGTTGACAGAGAACCTTATTTACTGACCTTTTGATAAACAGAATGACCGTTCTGGTAGAGGTGCCAGAAAGACACTTGGTTCCAAGGGAGAGTGAGTTCCTTGTTTCTGTATCAGGACTGCGCAGGCCGCCTGGCTTTGCAGAGCCTTTTGCCACTCAGCTGGAGGAAGCTGGCGAAGGCTGTAAGTCCACTTTGTCTGCTTCCCACCTCCCCAAACGCTCAGCCTCGCACAGGACAGGAAGCCCCTCCACTGCCACCTAAAGGAAGGAACTTTGGGAGGAAAGGGCTTCTGAGACTATTTTTAATTATGTGTACTGGTGTCTCTGCATGGATAAGTGCACATGAGTGCAGGTGCCGATGGAGGCCAGAAGAGGGCGTCAAATCTCCCCGAGCTGTAGTTATAGGTGGTTGTGAGCTGCCTGGATGTGGCTGCTGGGAACTGAACTCAGGTCCTCTGCAAGAGCAGTACCTGCCCTTTACCACGGAGCCATCTCTCCGGCACCTAGGAGGAAGGGACCGATTGTTCTTCTAGTTTTAATATCTTGAAGAATGAAAAGCAAAAATGAGATAGAGAATAGGAATTCTGAAAGGTGTGATTTCTGAGTTCTTCCAAACCAGCAGGGAGGATGGGGAACGAGGAGGAGGGATGAGGAGGGACCGCGGCGGCCACGTCGCCGACCCAGCTTGCAGGGTTCCTTGTCTGAGTTCCTCTTCTTCTGAACGCTGCCTGTACCCCATTGTGTCTGTGCTGACAGCCTAGGGGAAGGTGGGAATCCGCAATCCCCTGGTGCAGGCAGGGCTTGAATGTGCCATCCTCCTGCCTCAGCCTTCTAATGCACCACCGTGCCTGGCTGGGACTCCAAACTCTCCAACTGTTCCCCAGCCTTGATGTTCTTCTCACACTGGCTAACTTTCCAAGATCCCATCTTGAACCGGGGTCTACTAATTTTTGTACGCTCCTCATCCTTACTTCAACCAGAGGGCTATTACGGTGGGGTTGGGCGGAGGCGCGCGCACAGCGTCCCGACTCCATCCCTCCTTTCCCAAGTGGAACTGGACTGCACTAATTGACCTGGAGGGTCTCAGCTGTGCTAAGTTGGGTGTTTGTTAGATCTCGTTAGGCTGGTAATTAGTGCGGGGAATCTAGGTCAGAGGCAACCAGTTGGAGCGCTGGCCTCCTGGGGCCTTAATAAAGGTGGGAAAGAGCAAGCACATTCCTCCTTTTTGTGTGTGTGTGTGTGTGGTGGGTGAACCAGGGACAGGGGACAGTGGGACTCGTGGTACATGCAGAGAGACACAGGGTCACGTGCAGAAAAGCACGCAAACTCTCTCTCTCTCTCTCTTTCTCTCTCTCTCTCTCTCTCTCTCTCTCTCTCTCTCTGTGTGTGTGTGTGTGTGTGTGTGTGTGTGTGTGTGTGTGTGTGTTCACTCCCGCTTTACTCGGGTTTCCTTCCAACCTCTCCATATATGGTGTGGCTCTAGCGCAGGCTGGGGATTGGCTGCTGTTGTTGGGAGACCGGGAGGCAGGAGACTAGCAGAAAAAGAAACCCAGCGTAGGGAGGGAGGCGAGAGCGTGGTAGCCGTGGTAGCCAGGCTTCAAGGGTTGCAGAAGGGCTACTTGCCTGTGAGGTTGAGACAGGACCTTTGGGATGGTGTTTCTAGGGAGAGGGGGCGCACGGTGACTGTTGGCAGGGTGCTGGGGGCGGGGGCGGGGCAGGGGCCACAGCTCCAGGCTTAGGACCAGTTTGCAAGGGCCTGAGGGAGGAGAGAGGGGCGAGAAACCTGTCCTCCACTCCTCAGCCTAGACAACTTAGAGCTACTGTGGAAATCATATGCAAATGAACTCATTAGCTTTCCAGGCCAACACCTCAGACATCCTTCCTAATGGAGGAAGCTATAGACTGTACCTCTATCAGCTCCCTCCATCCCTCCTGAACAACTTACAAGAGAAACAGGAGAAGGGGAGGGGAATGTCATTGAAATATGACTTAAGCATCTGGTTCTCCAATTTACCTGTCTCTACTCATCACCCTGGTTCAACTCTGTGTCCCCGATTCCCCCTGTCCCCATCCCGGGGCCTCCCAGAGGAGTTTCCCTCTCCAGTTGATTTGGGGAAGAAGACAGAGCCAGGCTGTTGGGAAAGAGGGTGAATATAAACATCCCGAAAATGTCTGTCGGCAGCTTCGCGGGAGAAAGCCGCCCGATGCCGCCACCGCAGAACTTCTTCCCTTCCCTCCACGCGTGGAGCCGGGAGGAAGGAAGAGCCACAACGCAGGGACATGTAGCGAGAGGGGCCAGGAGGGAGACTAGAACAGCATGCTGGGATCCTGACTCGGTGGCTGGGTTCAAAACATTGATACATGAGCAGAGAGATCTTGCTGGCAGCCGCCCACCGCAAGCGTAGAATTTAGGTTGCTTTTCTAGTGTGAAATATGGCTTTGTGTTAAGCTCTGAAATGGTTGCAGACCAGGAATCATCATCCCTCCAGACAGCTGTCTTCAGCACAGTGCGGGGAGGTACCTCGCATGCCCTCCTCCGAAGAGAGGGATGGGCATGGCCCGTGGCCCATCCAAGGATGTGGAAGAGAATGGCAGTGACTGGCCCTGTGTCCTTTGCCTCCTTCAAGCTGTGCTCTGGCCACCTGAATTTGCTGTTCACGACTCACTGAGTCAAAGCAGTCACAGCAGCCTTTGGAGGTGCCAACGGACCAGCAGAGGCCACTGGCTGTTCTTTAGCACCAACAACCCTGTGGTTTGCAGAGGAGAAAACAGACTCTCATCAAGCCCTTAGCCCAGGGCTCATTAGCCAAAGTGACAGTCAGAACTTGAATCCAGACCCCTGTGGTTTCAAAGCCAGGTTCGTTTTAGCACTGTAGAGCCTGGATTCTGGAACACGTGTGTGTGTGTGTGTGTGTGTGTGTGTGTGTGTGTGTGTGTGTGTGTGTGTGTGTGTTGCCCTCCCCTGGGCACCACAGATGACTGGCATGTTGGGGTACACATGCCACTCTTGTTTTGTCTCTCTTCATTATGTGGGGGCGACAAGGAAGAGAAAATGGAAATGCTGACAAGATGGAAGAGCATAAGGTGTGGGATTTTAACCCAGCGTTCAGTATCTGTGGCAATGGGCGGCTCTGAAGTTGGGGCTAGAGCCTCTGAGGGGCCAGGGAGCCTCTGAGGGGCCAGGGAGCGTCTGAGGGGCCAGGGAGCCTCTGAGGGGCCAGGGAGCCTCTGAGGGGCCAGGGAGCCTCTGAGGGGCCAGGGAGCCTCTGAGGGGCCAGGGAGCGTCTGAGGGGCCAGGGAGCCTCTGAGGGGCCAGGGAGCCTCTGAGGGGTCAGGGAACCTCTGAGGGGCCAGGGAGCGTCTGAGGGGCCAGGGAGCCTCTGAGGGGCCAGGGAGCCTCTGAGGGGCCAGGGAGCCTCTGAGGGGCCAGGGAGCCTGGTCCCCACTTTGTGCCCCAGGCAGGCCTGGGTGTCAGGAAGGTGGTACTTGGTGTAATTCCCTTGGCTCAAGAGGGGTCCTTGTTTCTAGATCACTACGGGCTGGCTATGGAGACAGCTTTGGGGACAGTGAGAAGCAGACTAAGAAAACAAGAGCCCGCCTGTCTTCTGGCAGGCTGGGGGGATGGCTGAGTGGGAAGAGCATCTGCTGTGCAAGGACCAGAGTTCAAATCTCAGCACTCACATGTGCCTAAAGGCCAGAATCTCTCTTTCTTCGAGATGGTTTAATTGGAAGGACCCCCCCCCCCCCAACTTGTGTACAAGGTGATAATGTCCCAACACAACACAGGTCAAAGGGTCCCCACAGTCTCTCCCCAGCCCACAGCCTGTCCTTCCCCTTTCTTCTCTGAAGCTCTGGGACTTCTCCTGGACTCTGGGGTGAGACCTCAGGAGAAGCAGGGACATAGGACACTGCCGTATTTTAACCCCTTGTATGCCGGATTCAAGAGGCTCTATGTCCTTACCCCACGAATCATTCAGCTCCTGCCTTCCCTACGCCAGGCCTCACTATTATCATTAATAAACTTAATCTTAGAGTACGAGCCGTGGAGGACCTACTGCGGGCGCCTGTGAGGAAGTCGGGCAGGGGGGTGTGGGGAGAGCTGTTCTGAAGCTGTGCTGTCGGGAGGGGGGTAGAAGGAACCCTTGTCTGGCAGAAAGAGGAAGCTGGGTGCAGGTCTGGCTTCCCCTTCTCCCCACACAGCCGCCATCACATGCCCGTTTCACGCTGAGGTCAGCTCCTCCACAGGGTCAGCTGCTCCCCTGCTCCTCTGTGGCCCCACCCCAGGCAGGGGACCAGGCCCAGTCCCGTCTATTCAAGTTTGTCTTGAGTCCTTGGGAGAAGGGAAGGGAAGCCCCTCAGACCAGGAAACCGAGGCAGCTCCATCTTGTTTTTGTAGTGCTGGAGATGATGGTACAGGGGCCTGGCACAGGCTAGGGGACCACTGTGCCACCCAGCTCCGCCTCAGCCTCAGCGGACCCCCCCCCACACACACACCGTGGTGAGAGGCCAGTGTGAATTCCACATATCCTCCTCCGGGCCGGGTAAATTTCACTTCTCTTATGGCATGGACAGGTGGCACCGGCCCCCGGGTCCCGAGAACCCCAGCTGCACAGCTGAAATTTCACCCTCTGAATAACAACCTGGAGTGGGGCATCCGAGGAAACGACTTCCTCAGCACACTCTAGCCCAGACGCCGCCGCCGCCGCCATGTGCATCCGCATCCCTTCCCTCCTGGGCCTGGGAGCAGCTGGCCTGTGCACAGAGTGGTGAGCCTTGGGCCCCAGGGCTCACCTTCTCCAAGGTGACCAGGAAAACTCTCTGACCAGGGAGTTGTCTAGAGGAGTTGGTAGGGAAATGCCACAGCAGGTCAGGCATCAGCAAGAGCAATGAGCTTGATTTTTTTTTTTTTTTTTTGATTGAGGTAAATAAAAAAAGCTTTATCCTGCAACATTTGGAGATATAGAGTCTGTGCCCGCCCCCCCCAATTCCAGATCTGCCCCCTCCTTCACATTAGGCTCTTCCGGTATTGACTGTGCTGGGAGGTCTGTCTGAGGTGGGAGTCGGGGGTCTGCAGGTCCATCTGTCTGTACAGGTCTCTCAGCTCCCTGACTTCCTGCAGCACCCTCTTTGCCTGGCTCCAGTTGGACGAGGCCTCTCCCAGCAGCCTCTCTGTCTCCAGCAGCAGCTGCTCCGACTCAGAATCGGGTGGAGACTGGGGGGGGTCCTTGGCCTTCCGCTTGCCATCTCCCAGTCCCTGGACCTCCGCCAGCAGCTCCTGAGTCTTCTCCAGTTTCCTGGCTACTAGGTCCTGGATCCGGGACAGCTGCCCCGGCTGGGCGGGGTCGGGGGCTGGGGATTCCTCAGCTCGAAGGTGGACGGGCCGGGCCGGGGCAGTATCCCTCTGAGACAGGATCTCCTCCAGGGAGGCACAGCGGCCCTTCTCTGTAGAGGTCAACTTCTTCGGGGCTTGGGGGGTGTAGGTAGCTCCCTTGTCTGGCTTCTCCCAAGGCCGAGAAAGGCTGCTTGCCCGGTGTGAAGAGGGCTGGATCCGGTCGGAGTCCGCTCTCCGTCGACTGCCAGCCAGTTGGGCCACAGACTTGTCCAGATCCACCCGAAAGTTCTCAGCACAAGAGGCTGGCTCCTCAGGGGAAGGGTCTTCCTCTTGGATCAGGTCTAATGTCAGCATCCCATCTGAGGTAGAGGTCGAAGCCTGGGAAAGAGCGTGGAAGAAGGGATCACTAGCTTATGAATGATGAGTGCAAGATGTGGTCTCTTTCCTCAGCTCGCCTTCCCCGACTGAGTGCTCCACTCCCGACTGAGTCCTCCACTCCCGACTGCTCCCGACTGAGTCCTCCACTCCCGACTGAGTCCTCCACTCCCGACTGAGTCCTCCACTCCCGACTGAGTGCTCCACTCCCGACTGAGTGCTCCACTCCCGACTGAGTCCTCCACTCCACTCCCGACTGAGTCCTCCACTCCCGACTGAGTGCTCCACTCCCAACTGAGTCCTCCACTCTTTAGTCCTCCACTCCCAACTGAGTGCTCCACTCCCGACTGAGTCCTCCACTCTTTAGTCCTCCACTCCCGACTGAATCCACTCCCAACTGAGTCCTCCACTCCTGACTGAGTCCTCCACTCCTGAGTGCTCCACTCCTGACTGAGTCCTCCACTCCCGACTGAGTCCTCCACTCCTGACTGAGTCCTCCACTCCACTCCCGACTGAGTCCTCCACTCCACTCCTGAGTCCTCCACTCCCGACTGAGTCCTCCACTCCCAACTGAGTCCTCCACTCCCGACTGAGTCCTCCACCCCCGACTGAGTCCTCCACTCCCGACTGAGTGCTCCACCCCCGACTGAGTCCTCCACCCCCGACTGAGTCCTCCACTCCCCGACTGAGTCCTCCACCCCCGACTGAGTCCTCCACTCCCGACTGAGTGCTCCACTCCCGACTGAGTCCTCCACCCCCGACTGAGTCCTCCACTCCCGACTGAGTGCTCCACTCCCGACTGAGTGCTCCACTCCCGACTGAGTGCTCCACTCCCAACTGAGTCCTCCACTCCCCGACTGAGTCCTCCACTCCCAACTGAGTCCTCCACTCCCCGACTGAGTCCTCCACCCCCGACTGAGTCCTCCACTCCCCGACTGAGTCCTCCACTCCACTCCTGACTGAGTCCTCCACTCCCAACTGAGTCCTCCACTCCTGACTGAGTCCTCCACTCCACTCTGACTGAGTCCTCCACTCCACTCCCGACTGAGTCCTCCACTCCACTCCTGACTGAGTCCTCCACTCCCCTGACTGAGTCCTCCACTCCCGACTGAGTGCTCCACTCCCGACTGAGTCCTCCACTCCCGACTGAGTGCTCCACTCCCGACTGAGTCCTCCACTCCCGACTGAGTGCTCCACTTTGCTATTTTGGATCCTTTGATGATGATTGAAAGTCCTTTCTTCTGCTTTTCTGTAACGTATCTTCTCCTGCTCTGCCACAGGCTTCCCGAGAAGGGTCTGCTTCTGTACTGCGGACTCTAGCATCACAGGGGATGCCCCCCACATTCACAGTAAAGCATACACACAGACAGAAGCAGGATGCTCTACTCACACCCTCTTGGCCACACACCTTACTTAGCCTGCGCTGATGTCTGAACTCTGAATCCTTGCCTGGTAACAGACATTGCTCTCTTATTTCTCAAATGCTGTAACTTAGCAGTGGTAAGTAAAGGGAGGTCAGGACTTTTATGCTGCTGCGCATGTGTGGTTCTGACCATTTCTCACAGCCAGGCTGCTCTAGAGACCACGGGTCTGCTAAATCCAAGGCCTGGGTTCTTCCTCCTGCAGGCGACAGCCTCTCCCTGAGCAGGAGCAGGAGCATGGCTGAGTGCGAGAAACGACCATGTCCTTCAGCGGAGGCTTTACTCTGGGGCAGGTGGCATTTGCCGTCACTCACAGGGTGGCCAGCCACCACACAGCAGCAGCCACCACGGCACACAGCACTTCTGTTTTTCACTTTCCTGGGGGTATTTCTCATTTCCTCAGAAGTTACTGAGAACAGACGGCTGACTCAGGGCAGGTGCTGAGTAAGTGCTTTTGATTCGGGGGATGAGGCAGGGATGGAGGGTGCGCAGGCCTCCTGAGCCTCTGATCCTGGGATCAGGAGGCCTCCTACAAATGTCCCTGCTTGCTCACAGCTGAGATGGACTGACACAGAGCTGGCCCCTGGGCAGTGTTTGCTTTCTTGCACTTTTACATACCACAGCCATGAGGTGTCCCCGCGTGGGAGGGCGGCGGGAGTGTTGGATCTTCGCTCTGTCTCGGGTAGGATGGACAAGGTAGCTGTCCTCCTCAACGGTGACCTGAAGAGATGCGCTGTGAGTCCCAGGGTTTCTTTAGGACTGTCCCAACTGGGCAACCCTAACATGCCTGGACTGGGAAATAAGCCATCCCACCAACTATTCCTGAGCAGGGCCACAGGCAAAAGGATTTATGGACACAGCTGACCCAAGGCTAGCTCAGGCATCAGGAAGCTGAAGAGGACCAATGAGCAGAGAAAAAGACTTCAGAGAGAAGACGGGGGGGGGGGCGGGGGGGCATACGGCCTTTAAAGAAGCAGAGAGTAGAGTGGGGGAATTAAAGGGGCCCCACAAAACACCCCTCCTCCTCTAGTGAGTCACAGCTCGCTTTCTGCCCTAGTATCCCCTTCCACACAACAGGCCCCTGACCTCATCCAAGATGCGGTTCTTAGCTCGGGTGATGGCCGAGCTCAGGGCATTGATCCATGACTCCTTTTCTTCAGGACTCACTGCCAGGAAGATCAGGTTGGGTGCCTGTGAGGGGAACGTTCTTGCTTTAGCTAGGGCTTTACAAATAAGTTATAATCCTCCCCCCAAAGAAAAAAGATATTCTAATCTCATTCCCTCACACCCAGCTCCTGGAGAGAGCGGTTCTGCTCCTGGAATCATGAATGACTGAAAGAAACCCAGAGTCTGTTCCTGCAAAGTGCACAGGTTGTTTTAGGAACGATCGAGGAAGAGCTAAGAGGGACACTGGATTTGAACTTGCTGCTGCAGACAGAGCTTAGGTACTAACGATCTTCAAATGTCCGAAGACACAGAATGTGACAAGCATGGCTTCCCTGGGTTCCCTTGAACTTCAACCACCCATTGGGCACAAGGACCATAATTTTTCTTCCAAGAGAATATGTGTGTATACACAGTAGGGTCGTGTGTGTGTGTGTGTGTGTGTGTGTGTGTGTGTGTGTGTGTGTGTGTATAAAGCAGGGAAGAGGTAGAGTAGGAAGAGGGATATCTTTATGGCTGAAGAGGTTTACAGCTGGCCTGCCTGGAGGGAAGGGAATGAACAGAATATTCTCCAGTTAAACAGTAAAAGCCAGAGGAAGAACCCTTCTGGGGGCCATTCTGGGCCTCGCAGAGGGAGATCCTGCAGGGATGGCCCCTGCCCAGCCGGCCAGGCCCCAGACATACCGTGGTACCCGGCTGTCTGCATCGGGCTAGGGTGAACTTGCTGTGGTTTTTCTTGCTTCTGCTCTTGGATTTCCGGAGTTCTTCACACTTCTCATAGTCACTCAGGTCAAACACCTCTTGGATATTTTTCTCATCTTTTACCTAGGGGAGGTTTGGGGTGTGACAGGATAAAATTACTCTGCTTCTGTTCCTGAAGGAAGCAAAAGGAAGCCATCCCACCCACGGTGTGTATCTAGGGACGGGGCTAAGAACCAAGTCCTTGTGTGGGATTCTGTTTCACCCCCTCGCCCTACAAGCTACCACTCCAGAGTCTCCCTCTACCCATGACCCTCACTCTGGTTCTGAAGGACATAGCTTTACAAGTCCTTAAAGGGACATGGTGAATGGGCTGATCCCACCATCCCAGGTAAGGAAGACGCGAGTGGCCATTAACAGTCCAGGGGAAGCTGAAAAAGACGGCCAACATCTGGAACAACAAAGGGCTGCTGGCCTGAGGGAATACCACAGTTCACAAGAGCGCCTTCCCACCTGCTCCCCCTTCTAAAGTGGGACATTATGGGAGACTCTTCCCGATGAGCAGCCCAGCCACCCTCTTCTGCTTGGCTGGGAATATGCCAGGAACGAGTCAGTCATGTTTCCCGGGTAAAAGCTGACACTGAGCACACGTGTCGAAGGAGCCCATGTTTCCCTTGGCAGACTTCGGCCAGCCTACAGTTGATCTGTGGATCACATGAGCTGTGGGGAGCGGAGGGCACATTCGTCCGTCTCCATTTGTCTGGTAAGGCGTGGCTCTCTAGGGTTCTCCCCGTTTTAGGGCTCCTGGGCTTTTGGCTGGGAAGTGACCTTATACATTATGGTGGACATGGGACGGACAAGCTGCCACAAGGAACATTCAAGAACAATTCACGGGAACCCTGGCTGGGATGTGGGGCCCTCCTCTCTGGCTTCTTCCCCAGAGAGACTATCAGCAGGGACCAGAAAGCTTGGAGAGGAAAGAGCTGGGTGTGTGCAGCCGGGGAGGGGAGGGGAGACACACACACGACTCACTTGTTCTGTTTCCCAAGGGAAGGGAGGGAGCTCTCCTGGCTGGGACGTGGCTGATAAGGCACTCTGGGAGCAGGAGGCATTGGCAGAGGTTAGGAAGGGCACGGGGAGGAGATTGGGTGAGGGAGGAGGTGGAATAAGTAAATGCCAGTGCCCAGAAGAGACGGACACCCCCGGCACATTGTTCCCTACTGTATTCTGTCTCTTCCTCACACCAAATCCCCCAAGTCTCATTTCTGACTACATCTTCCTTCTTCTCGTGGTCCTCAGACGTCCTCAGCGTCGCTTTCCACCCAACTTCCTCTATCATGAAGTCACTTGACGGTGTGGATCTGTTCCTCTATCTGACCCTTGACCGGAAGACACCCCGGCCCTCTTAGAGGGTGCCCTTGGAGAGTGGGGAATGATCCACAACACACATGGAAGGGCTTCTCTAGTGGAGGAAGTTGTGGGAGACCCTGCTTTCCCAAGGACTATCGATCGACAGAAACTATGGAATGGTTAGGGACGTTTTCTCTTTCCCATCACCACGTAAATTGCAAATATTCGATGCTTTTGGTGCTTACACCTTCAATCTAGTGGTTTGCTGTAGCTTTTCTTTCCGGGTAGAACACACCGTGTCTTTTGGCAGCTTCGCCCAGCCTGCTGACCACGGATGGTTGGATTAAGGTCCCTTTTCCCCGATGCCCTTCCCAGTCGGGGGCATCTGGCCCCAGGGCCGAGCAGATGCTCCTGACTCAGAGGACCGCAGACACTCGAGGCTGAGGTCATCCTCTCCTCTCTGCTCTGCTCTGCATCCCCCCTTCACACACAGGTTTATTAACCAATTAACCATGCACTTCTGTCCCCAGGTTCTGCCTTTCGGACAAATACAAGCCAAGAAAAGGGAGGGGGTTTGTTTAGTTTGCTTAGCCTTTCACTGTCCTTGGTTCCCCCGACATGTAGCAAGCCCTTCCTGATTGCTCACGCTGTTTCCTGGCATTATGAAGCTCAGGGAAGACGGGAGACACCGTGACACTTGCTGCTGCTTTTTTAAATAAACAGAAGTAGAAAGCAAGAAAATTGTGGCGAGAACTCCCTGTAGGAGGTGGGACTGACTGGGTAGCAGCGACCCTTCAAAGCAGAGTCTCCCCAGTCTCCCCTCAGCTGGCTCCTAAGCCTCCCCCGCCGTTATGTCTGGGCCCCTTCCAGGGGGCCCTCACCGGCTCTGCACTACTCAGTTCTCGGCTTGTCTCAGTACAGTTTTCAGATGAGTACTTCTCTCGGGCTGCCAGGGCGTCTGCTTCAACACCATAAAAGGCTCTCCTTACCCCAAGAGAGCGGCAGAACGCAAGTGTCTAGTACCGAAAGCAGAAGAGGTTAGAACTGAGGAGGACTTCCCGGTCTGTCTGGGGGAAGGGCCCGTCTAAGGGGACACAGTCCAGCGTGCTCTGTAGAAAGTCCCCGGGAAGCAAGCTGGGCTTCTCGGCATCCCTGTTAGTGATTCAAGAGTCAGGGCTTTACAAAAGGGGGAAGGGGTCCGGATTCCAGGACCCGGCTTTAGATTCTGACCCAGTGTGGGCTGTGGTTTCATGCTCAGCGACAGAGTCAAAGCCACACGCGCTCGCACGGGCACTCACAGTCCCAACTCCATTCCCCGACTCTACAAACAAAGCTGGACAGAATATGAGTTCTTCGTTGTTTGTTTGTGTCCCCCCCCCCCTTCTTTTTCTCTTTAAGTGAAGTGGAAGGTGAGGAACAGGCCTGGTTCAGGACGCCGGCTCCTACAAAAATCTGGCATTCCCAGCTACTCCACGCCAGGTCCCAGGGACGGACTCCAGTGTGTGTTTTCTATGATTTGGGGTGCCCTGCTTCTCAGGAGACCTACATATGCCCCCTGCTACAGACAGGAATGGAAAGGGTGGTGGGCTGGGGTGGCAGGAGGGGCGAGGGACAAGGTGACCAGTGCGTTCCAACAGAAAAAAACCCCGTGTTTCGGGGGGCCAGGAATAGGGTAAGAGGCAGCGGACGGTCAGAACTTCTGAGCACGGCGTCCGCGAAGGCGCATAGATAAGTAAACTCCGAATTCCCACTCGGGGAAAGTCACTCGGGGGGGACTTTTCTCTGCAGACGCAGGACTTTGGCGACCCCTGAACTTGCAGAGAGGGAGGCGGGGCGAGCGGGGACCGGGTCCGGACGGCTCGGGCAAGGGCGCCCACCTACCTCCTTCTCGGAGACGTAGAGCTGGTCGCCTTTCAGCACCACATAGCGGTTTTTCCAAATCTCCCTGAAAATCCCTTTCCCGCAGAATTTCCGGACCCAGCCGACCTTCTCGGGCGCCGCAGAATGCTGGTTTCCATCCGGAGGCCCCTGGCCGGGGCGAGACGCGGAGCGGCGGCTCAGGCGGGGTCCCCGCGCCCTCCCCGGCCCCCGCCCGGCCCCGGCCCCATTGTCCGCGCGCCGCGCACTCACCCGCTTGCCGGAGCCGCTCTTCTTCATGGCGGGATCGGGCGGCCGCGCCCGCTGCTCGCTCGGCGGCTCGGACTAGCCGCAGGCCGGGCCCCCGCCGCCCCCGCCGCCCATGCCCGCCCCCGCCGCCCGGGCCCCGGCCGCCGCCGCTGACGTCGCGGGCTCCGAATGAAGGGCGGACCGCGGCGCCGCCGCCGCCGCCGCCGCCGCCGCCGCCGCCGCCGCCGTGCGCTCCCCGCCCCCCGCCTTTGTTTCCGACCCGGCGCCCGGCGGAGGCGCGAGCGGATAACCGGGAGGCGCGGCGGTGGGGGCGGGCCCGAGGCGTGGCGAGCGCGCGGGAGCCCAGGCGCGGCGGGCGAGCGGCCGGCTCCGACCCACCGACTCGGGCGAGCGGGGCTCCGGCAGGCTCCGGCGCTCGACCTACGCCGGGGCGGGCGGCCGTGAGCGCCCCGCGAGGCCTGCGGTGAACGCGCGTGCAGCGGCGGGGAGGCCCGCGAGCCCCTCGGAGCCCCGGGTTGGTGACGGGGCCGGGCGGGAGCCCAAGTTTGAGGACGGCTTTCCTCACCACTCCGCCGTCGCCGTCCCCCTGCCGGGTCCACGGAGGAGGGCGAGCGGACCCGTGGAAGCCCCGGAGGACCCAAGTGGTGTCGTCTAGGGCCAATTACTACCCGACACTAAGCTAATAAACCTCTTACCTGGTGTATGGTAAACACAACCACCACGAACTGAGTAAAGATCCCTGGCACAGAGCAGGGCAAATAACCTTTTCCCAGAAACGTTCACGATGAAGTGTTGGTAAGTTTGTGGTTGGAAGCATGGAGGATGTTTGGGCTTTTTTTTTTTTTTTTGGAATCTGTCAAGAAAGAACCTCAGACCCATCTTCCTTCCCAATCCTGTAAGGTTTTCCTCACTAGCCGTACTTACTAGTGATTGATTTCTCTTTCAGGTGGGCACAGAACTCTATCCTGTCAAAATACTCTTATTTTGGCAGTTAAAAAAGGCTGAGTACCATTTTGTAAGGCGTATAGAATGAGAATATTACCCACTAGCAAATGATCACGGCAAATGACGTGCTCAAGTTGACACGCTACTGTCACATGAATTAGAATGTAGGTTTTCCGACCCCACTCTACCTTTTAGACTTTGTACACATAGAGCGCACTCCCTAGTCTATCCCCTTCCCATCTCCCCATCTCAGTTTGGTACTGTCCTGTTTAAAAGGTGAGGGGAAAGTGAGAAAATGCAGACTGCATGAGGAAGCAAAATGTGCCAGTGATATAGCTGGGGAAATTAGCCTACAGGAGCTTCTGGGAACTTGTTGGCTGGGCATATAAGAATGGTTTGGGTGGACAGTTTTTTGGTTTTGTTTTGGACAAGGTCTTACACAGCCCAGGCTGCTTTCAGACTCACTACATAGGTGAGGCTGGCCTTGATCTGCTAATCCTCCTGTCTCCACCTGATTTACATAGTTTGAATAGGGGGTGGGGGTGTGGCTCAGTGGTAGATCTCTGCCTGGCGTCCAGGAGGGTCTGTAGCTCCATTGCCAGCTCTGCAAGGAGGAAATAGAAGGATAGATTCTGGCTCAGGGGGCAGAAGAAATCCATGACTTTGCCCCGTTTCCTCCCAGGAGCTTTCATTTAGTCTGCAGATACTAGAGTATCCCTGGTGTGCAAGACGCCAGCTCTCTGCACAGCACCGGGCAGGAGCTAGTGCTTTGAGAAACATCAGGCAGAGGGACCCGTAAAAAATAACCAAAGTAATTTTCAGATTCTAGAGCAGATGCCTGTGGGCTGCAGGGCCTCGCTGCCTGTCTGTGTCTTGAGATGTTACATAAATCTCTGGCTGGTCCCCATCCCTGCCGGCTCCTTCCTCCCAGTAGCCGGAACTATTAGGACGCTCGCCCTGGCCTTCTTCCTCACCTTTGCTTCTTGGTCTTGGCACTGGACGTTCCCATCTGCCAGCTTCTCTCCTGGTTTCCTCTAACGTGGACTTCTCTCGCCAGGTGAACCTCATGGCACCTGAATTTGGATCTAAGTGGGGCTGTTTCCAGAGACCAGTGCTTAAGTGAGAAATAAGCACTTCTGGCTTCCTTTACACATTTTTATAGCACTCGGTGTGCTCGACACTATCACACACACACACACACACACACACACACACACACACACACACACACAAATAATGAGCCAGTTTCTCTAGGGAGCTAAGATCCTGGGAGGACTCCTGAGGTGTCTGCCTCTAAGACAGCACCACCCAAAGCTGTACCCTGCAGTTGAACATTTTATAAGTAGCTCCACTTAGGGGGGAAAGACAGAAATGATCAGGTAACATCTTGGGAATAGCTGCTTGCAAGTTTACTGGGCAGAAATATCTGAGTTGTCATTTAAAAACAAATATCCTTGACTTTCAAGTCCTATTTTAAAACAGGATTGGTGCTTTGACCAGGGCATTTTGATCTTTGGGAGAGAAGGTTAGTGAAAGCATATGTCCTTCATTAAAATGGTTTTTTATAAGAAAAAAGGAGCAGAAATAACAGAATTAGCTCTGTAAATACTGAACTATATCTCTGTATTTAAACCTGAGGAAGGCACTGATTGTTTTCACTCTATGGATGAAGAAACTGAGCCTGCCACAAAAAGACCAATGTTCCTAACATTGGTCACATAAATATGGCATACATTTGAATGATGCTAGAGAATACTTATCAACATACAAGTTAAGGGGCTGGAGGGATGGGTCAGCAGTTAAGAGTGCTTGCTGCTCTTGCAGAGGACCTGAGTTCCCAGCACCCACACTGGGCATGCTGTAACTCCAGCTCCAGGAGATTGGATGTCCTATTCTGGTCTAAAGGGGTACCCACACCCGCATACATGTGCGCACATACACGTATATGGATAGGGACACACGAAAACACACACATAATCTTAAAACTTTAAAAACACACTCCACAGAGAACCAGGAGGGACTGTGCTGTGGCGCTCCTGCTCCACTTATGTGAGGACACCTTAATATCCTGCCGTTATTGATATCATCACTTTTTACCACTTTCAGGAGAGGAAAAACTGAGACCAGAGTTTTCATTTGCTCTGGTATAAGTAAACATGCTGTGGGTACAGGCTGTGTCCTCATTGGATAGTATAACACCATCTCAAGTCTCAGCGTATGAATTCCCATGAATGAGCCTCAAAGAAATCAAACAAAATCACTCCTGTCCCTACAGACTTAATTCTTATTGCAACCCTACATGGGTTCTCAACCACAGCATTTCTAAAGAAATGAGTGTGCAGGACTGAGCTGCACAGGAGATGAGGACTGTGTTCTGGAAGCCTTCCTGGGGCAGACACACACAGGCTCAGAAAAGCTGGGCCAGGCGGGCAGGCAGTGTGTACTCTGATGAAGCTGTGGTACTGTCACCTGGAACCTCCGAGCACTGAGTACTGTCTCGGGAGGGTAGCTAGTCTCAGCTGGCGGTGTGTGTAGGAGCAGTCTCGTCCTGGAGGAGGAAGCTGCAGTTGCTATTTTTTTTTTAGTGGTCAGTCTTGCTAGAACACTTGGATGGAGGAAGGACTTGCCTTTCTGATCTGAGGGAAAGACTTTGCCAGCTTCCCAGAGGTCTAATTCCATGGTCCTTAACATGGCTGGATCACGCCACTCAGAACTTCACTTGCTCATGACTTTCTGAATCCCTCTTATCTCTGACAACCCCATTTCTCAAGAATGACCTCAGGAAAGCCCATCAGACACCACAGTGACTTGCTGTCAAATACACAAAGAACATATTTATTTGATACAGAATCACAGGTGGGCTGGGGCGGGCTCATCATCTCAGCAGTCCCGGCTTCTGCGCCAGCAGTTCCGGAATTGGGGTGACCTGGCGTGAGTTACAACACACACAAGCCCTTCTGAGCCCCCCGGTCAGCAGGGAAGGCCTAGGCCGGGCCAAGAGGGAGGCCGTGCTCTTCTGGACGACGGTGACGACGGCGACGACGACGGTGACGACAGTCTCCATTGCCGTCTCATCTTCTGCTTGCTGACCTCGAGGCGGCCTGTGAGCTCTCTCTGGTGCGGCTGTGCAGCCCAGAAGCCAGGACCTCCTCTAGGAAACTGACACAGAGATTGCAGGTTAGTCTACAGAAAAGCAAAAGCCCCACCAAAATAGAACATCACTCTCATGGCACCGAACTGGGTAAGAAAACCTGGGTAGAGCTGGAGAAGTCCTGGCCTGCTGCTGTGTGCTGAGCAGAGGTATGCTGGACAAAACATTCAGGCCCTGAGGACTGACAAGGCCTTTATGCACATTACTGTGTTTTATTTTGTTTTTGGTTTCTCTGTGTATCCCTGGCTGTCCCGGAACTCGCTCTGTAGACCAGGCTAGCCACAGACTCACAGAGATCCTCCTGCCTCTGCCTCCCAGTGCTGGGATTAAAGGCGTGCACCACTGCCTTGCCTGGCTCACAATTTTCCTGGTTTTTTTGGACAGGATTTTGTGCCATGGCTGACCTGGAGCTGTGTCCCCCAGGCTGGCTTCATAGAACCCTTTTCTCTCAGCCTTCTAGGTGGTGAGATTATAAGCTGTCGTACCTCACATGGCTGCACTGTTCAGGTGCAAGTCAGAGGACAACTTGTAGGCGTCAACTCAGGTCATCAAGCTTGGCAGCAAGTGCCCCTACCCATGAAACTTTAGAAAGAAATTACAGGACCCCAGGTCTTTTAAAGGCAGGGTTTTATGTATTACCTTAGGACAGTGGTTTCTCAGCCTTCCCAATGCTCTGACCCTTTCATACAGTTCCTCCTGTTGTGATGACCCCAACCATAAAGTTGTTCTGTTGCTACTTTAGAACTGTAATTTTGCTACTGTTATGAATGGTAATGTTAATATCTGACATGCCAGATACCTGATATGTGACCCCTGTGGGGGTTGCGACCCACAGGTTGAGAACTGCCGCCTTAGGCATGTTCTGTTAGCACCTATTATCTGTAGTTTCCTAAAATACAGATTTTTATCCTATTGGATACTCTTTCCTCTTTAAAATCTTCCTAAAAAACCCCTGTGTGTGTCACAACACGCCTGTAGAGGTCCGAGGCCAGCCTTGGGTGTTGGTCCTCGCCTGTCACATTAGACAGGGCTGCTTAAGCTGGAGAGTTTAACTCGGCCATTTCTGCGGGGCTTAGTAAAGCCCCCCAAACGTAAGCTGAGTAAACGGATTAACTAGTCCTCGCCCACTGGCGAGGGGTGCTTCCCTCTAACACGAGGGTTGTTTTGATGGCCTTTGTAAGCATGCTCAAGACTCAAGACACAGGTCTACAGCAGAGAGACTGGGAGGTGCCTCGTTACTGCTTTACAGTTCAGCCTGGGAGATTCTGGGGCCTGGGAGACTTAAATTGGAGACTCCATCACAGACAAAGAATGAAGGGGAGGAGTAGAACCCAGGCTTGTTTATCTCCCACTGGAACAGATGCCTCTGTCTGGCCTCACCTATCAGCCACTGTGTGGGGCCACAAAGGTTTCCTAGTGAGATCTGAGCCTGCCTTACACAGTAGGGCTGCATTAGGGGATGGCTGGACCATGTGCGAGGTTCCAACATCTTTTGCTCCACCCCTGGGCATTCCTTTAAAAGCCCTTTAGTAGAGACAGAAGGGGCTGGTGGGTTTTGACCCAGGCCCTCCCGAGGCTCTCCTGTGTTTCTGTCTCTCTCCTCCATATTTCTATCTACACATTTCTCACTTCTCCCTGCTCAAGGGTACCCTGGGGGAGAAAGTGGGAGTCGGCCTCCCTCACCACTGGACTGGAAATACCAGAGGACACTGAGCCAGGGTCAGGAGAGGAGGCAGGATTGCCATTTGGAAAGGCTCCGGCAAATGGTGTCTAGTAAGAAGGAAACTGTGCTGGGTGCCCTATAGGAACCGGTCAGGTGATCTTTGCTCATTTTCAACTCTAGTATGAAGGGAAAATAACCCTGCTAAAATTATACACCACACTTCTCCCATGTAGATCAGTAGATCTGTCTGCAAAGAGAAAACACGGTATTTGCCAAACCTAATTTTGTTTCCCAGGGCTATTGTGACTTTTCAAATATCTATTTAGGGACTTTGATGAGTCATTGCTCAGAATGCTTAAAAATTATGGGCAACGAACATATTGGTAGCTGTATCCTAAATTTAGACTATGTTTAAAAACAATGAGACAAAAAGAATGCCTTTTCTTGTCTAGATTTTAAAAAAATCAATCTCACCTAAAAACAAACTAAAAAATCTTGTGTGGAGCTAGAATCCAATCCAGTTCAGTTAAATTCAATTTAATAAACTGAGCATGACTGTGACCTGCATTGAACTACATGTGCACAGGACCGCAGTGATGAGCCCTGGCTTAAGGGCTGTCGGAGCCAGATACACAAGCACATCTGGGCGGGCGGGGTGTGCGGCATAAACAGCCAGCGCTGGACGGACTGACGGCCAGCTCTGCTGCTCTCAGTCTGTGCTATCATCACCAGGTGCTTTCCCAGCTCTGCAGATGGAAGGGGGAGCGAGGAGGCTGACTCTGGGAAAGCAAACCTGGAAAACACACAGAAAAGCAGGCACTGGGCTAGAGACGGCTAAGAGCACTTCCAGAAGTCCTGGGTTCAGTTCCCAGCACCCACAAAATGACTCACAAACATCTGTCACTCCAATTCCAGGGATTCCGATGCCTCTGCATACATGCAGGCAAACACAAAACAAAAATCAGCCGGGTGGTGGTGGCGCATATCTTTAATCCCAGCACCCAGGAGGCAGAGGCAGGCGGATCTCTGTGAGTTCGAGGCCACCCTGGGCTACAGAGCGAGATCCAGGAAAGGCACCAAAACTACACAGAGAAACTCTGTCTCGAAAAATCAAAAACCAACCAACCAACCAACCAAACAAACAAACAAAAAAAATCAGTCCTTTTAAAATGCTTGGTATCGTCTTTACTTTCTAGTCTCTAGTAACAGCAGAAACCAACACTCAGAGCATTAATGTTCTGTTAATTACTAGGCAGTTCCTATGAATAACTGTTCCTAAACAATACTTCAACAATACTACACACGTATGCACAGATCTAAGTCAGCATCTTTATCCTTCTCACTACAGTCCGGAGGCAGACATTACACGGGAGGAGGAGGGAGAGGGAGAGGCTGACCTGCAGGACTAACATTATGTGATGTATATGCACACTGAAATGGCTAGTGAGTTGCTCTGGGCAACGGCGCTCGATGCCAAGCCTGGTCCCGAGTCTGATCTTGGGATGCACGTGGTGGAAAGGGAGAACTAATGCCCGCAAGTTGTCTTCCAATGTCCACACGTGTGCCATGCTATGCATACCCCTTCCTTATACACACTAAGTAATGTAATTTAAAAAAGCCTAAATGTGTAGTTTTTATGTCTTTATGGACCATGTAAGAAGGAACAGCATTAATTCAAGTGTGGTGTACACACAGAACCCCACTTGGGGTTTTCTGTTTTCCTGAAAACCTTTAACTTTCCTGCTCCAACTAACTTTATTTATTAATTTAATTCTTCTTTACGTATCTCCCAAGCATATGAAAATGGATACTCCAAAAGACATGTCACATTTTTTGTGTCCTTGCGTGTCCCTAGGACTAATCATATTCTAATTTGAGCAATAGAGGTTTGCTGAATTCCCTGGCTGGAGCCTGAGATCCTGGAAGAAAGGCACATCCTGTTCACCCTGTTTTCTCTCCTTGGATGCTGGCGTACAGCGCTCGCTCGAAGCATCATCTTCTACGCTCTCAGACAGTGCCGTCACATCAAGCAGACACTCTTGCACCACATTTCTTTTGCTCTTTGAAAGAAGCAACAGCAAGAGCAAAATAAGCAAAACAACAGACGCTCTCTGGTTTCAGCGGCAGGAGACCCAGAGGAGACTGGTTTGTCCACGGAAGGACGAAGGGACGGCACTGAAAGATGCGCGGACAAGGCCACAGCATGATGGAGATCGATCTTACAGGCAATGCCTACTGACAGAAGTGCAGCGCTGCTTCTGTTGTGATTAAACCAAGCAAAACTAAACGTCGTTTAGAAATCCATTTCCTACGGATAAAGATGCACATTCCTGCATCAAAGCCAGGGAAGAGAAGGGCTGTGACTGGAGAGGAGCATGGGAGTGCTGGCCAATGTTCTAGTCCTGGAGTAAGGCCGACGGTTCATGCGTTACTGTAGTGTGCTTTCTAACACATATAAGCTATGTCTCTTTTATAAATATCAAATGATAAGCACACAATTGGAGAGGTTTTTAGTGTACAGTTTCTTAGCATCTTTAACATGCTAATGTGAACTGTGACTTTCCAGGAGAGCGTGCGGTCCTTTACAGCTTTGTTGTCTGTACGCTCTCTAAGATGGATCTGTCAGTATCTCCCCAAACATACTTTTCTTTCTTTCTTTCTTTTTTTCCGAGACAGGGTTTCTCTGTGTAGCTTTGGTGCCTGTCCTGGATTTCGCTCTGTAGCCCAGGCTGGCCTCGAACTCACAGAGATCCACCTGGCTCTGCCTCCCGGCTTCTAATTTCTATCTTTACTGATACTCAACTTAGGAAAGAAAGAACAAAGCTCCTGACTCTATTTCTTCTCTCACTGGAAGGACCGGGACTCTGGATGGGTCCAGCACTGTGTGGGACTCACTGTGCACCACATGCAGAGGGAGGAAGGAGAAAGGCCCTCAGGCCCTGCAAGGGAGATGGACTCCAGGGGAAAGAACTGCTGTGGATCTGTCATGCAGGTCCAAGAGGGAGTCGGCGAGGAGAAGACAGACCCACAGACACACTGTCTTACCACTGCAAACACCCAAGACCACAGCGTTTGTCAGAGCAACCGTAACTATAGGAACAGAATTAAAATTCTGGCACTCAAGAGGTAGAGGCAGGAAGATCAGGAGTTCAAGGCCAGCCTGTGCTACATAAGACATGTCAAAAAAAAAACAAAAAAACAAAAACAAACAAAAAAAACCCCAAAAAACAAAAAAACAACAACAATTAAAAAGAACAACAGCAAAACCCGTTTCTGGCTCGCAAGTTAGAATTTTAAGATGTTTACACCCTCTAGGCAGTCATTTCTTCACATTGCTGCTGGCACAGAGGTAGGGCTTTAATACCAGCTCTGTACTTCCCAGATGAGCCAAGCAAATCATTTAATATTCCCCGGGTTTTCATCTGGAAGGTGGATCACAATGACCTTACTTCTTGGATCAGGAGGGTAGATGAGATAATATCCATAGTGAAGGAAGTATTCTAGCACCTGGTTCATGCTCAGCTGATAGCCCACATGGATTGTGCATAAGGATGCATATGAGATATTGATACCAGTTTCTAAGAGTGAGAACTTACGAAGACTATCAGTCAGGGGCTGAGGACCTGCTGAGGCAGTCAGGTACTTTCTTAGCATGTATTGAGCCCTGGGTTCAATGCCCAGCACTGCATACAACAGGTATAGTACTGCACACATGTACTCTGAGCACCCAAGAGGTGGGAAAAGGCCATCCTTAGCTATATAGCAATTTGAATGCCAGTTGGGCTACATGAGATCCTGCATCAAAAAAAATTGTCAAATATGTCTCATGATAGCTCCTAAATTGGTACATAATAAATATTTGTTAATGTAGAAAAAAAACTGATGATTGGTCAATCAAACAATATGATTCCATTAATAAAAATGGCATAGATAAGTATTTTTTATTGAAAATACATTGTCTTTTATTTAAAAATAGCTTGTGTGGCACCATATACCTTTAATGTCAGCATTCAAAAGACAGAGGCAGGGAGATTGAGAGTTCAAGACCAGTCTGGGCTGCATAGTGAGAGCCAGAATCTGAAAACCAAAGGCCAAGGGAAAAGGTGTGTATATGTTCACTGGTAAAGACTATGCCCCAGGACAGCGGCAGCAACCCTTGGGGTGGCATTTCATATTTTAGTGTCTTATTTTGGTTTGTATTTGTTATTAATATTTTAAAGATTTATTTATGTGTGTGCAGTGCCTGCAGAGGCCAGAAGAAGGTCCTCTGGAACTGGAGTTATGGATGGTTGTGTGCTGTCAGGTGGGTGCTGGGAACTGAACCTGGATCCCAGGCAAGAACAAGTGCTCTCTCTTATGCAGTCTCTCTAGTCCCTAGCTATATATATATATTTTTTTTCCGAGACAGGGTTTCTCTGTGTAGCTTTGGAGCTTGTCCTGGAACTTGCTCTGTAGACCAGGCTGGCCTCGAACTCACAGAGATCCACCTGCCTCTGCCTCCCGAGTGCTGAGAGTAAAGGTGTGTGTCACCACTGCCCAGCCCCTGTATTATTATTTTTTTATATGACTTGTATATTGTTCTTATGGGGGAAAGTTGTCTTTAGTTAGTGTATACATAAATTAGAATCAGGAGACACGCTTAGGTTTGAGTCCTAGTTAAAGTCAACGTCACCTCCCAAGTGTCTACTTTTCGGTTAGATGTAAGCCCGCACCGGCACAGAGCACAGCTTCCTCTCCAGTACCTTGAACAGAATTTCACACGTGCTCAGGACTAAGGAAAAGCTGGTCAGTGGTTCTGATGCTTTCAAAGGGACCCTGAAAGGGCCCAAAGCAAAGAAGAACCCTGGTGTCTGGATTCCTTTCTCTTTGAAATGCAAATTCTGTCATAGTATCCTAATTTTTCTGTAAATAATTCAGGGATTGAACCAACTGTGGTTACAAGAGAAGGACCAGGTTTCTAGTGTTACTCGTTAAGGTAGGATCTGTAATGCACTTGCTGACAGCCTGCGCCAGCCCCTCGGGCTTCAAGTCTACACTGCTTCCAAACCTTCATCCGCTGCCATTAATTCATCACATTAATTATCTCTATTTCAATTTTATTTGGTGTGACAAACACCTTAAAATGAAATGATTCTGGTTCCTCGCTTTTATATGATTTTCTCACTGGGCAGAAGGCTTCATGTTTTGCTTACCTCACAAGTGACATTTAAAAGCAAAGGATCTGAAAAAGTACAGTAGGTAAACCTTCCCAACTCTTCCTTCAGTGAGTGTTCTGGTGCCCAGGGAGAGGCAAACTGGACTCAGTTTCAGCTCCGTCACTGGCTGGATTCATGACTTCTATATTATCTGTTTCCTCACCCAAAAACGCGGTGTCATTGGGATGGTATGGAAATAGAACAAATGGGCCCAAGCACGGTGGGGCACGCCTTTGATCCCAGCACTCGGGAGGCAGAGGCAGGCGGGTCTTCAAGTTCAAGTCCAGCCTGGGCTACAGAGTGAGTTCCAGGATAGCCAGGGCTGTGTAGAGAGACCCTGTCTCAAAAAACAAACACAGAGCCAGGCGGTGGTGGCGCACGCCTTTAATCCCAGCACTCGGGAGGCAGAGGCAGGCGGATCTCTGTGAGTTCGAGGCCAGCCTGGGCTACCAAGTGAGTTCCAGGAAAGGCTCAAAGCTACACAGAGAAACCCTGTCTCGAAAACCACCCCCCCCCAAAAAAAAAAACCAAACACAGGAACAAAACCCAAACTGCAAGTGTTTAGTGTCACAATGTGAGATGCATGGGTGACTGAAAGTGTTCCAGTAGTCATTAAAAACTAAGATGAAGAAATTAAATTATAATGAATAGTTATTCAGCTCATATACCTAAAGATTACCATTACAGCATATAATCAACCTAAAATTATTAATGAGAGATTTTGGTGTTTTTTTTTTTGCATTTCTCTTTGAAATTCAAAACGTCTTTTATACTTGCAATGCACCCCAAATCTGACTAGCCACGGTCAAGCGCTCAAGTTACACCTGGCTGGAGACCACGATATCAGAGAGCACAGGTGTACTGTATTAAAGTAACGTGCAGCACACAGTAGGTGCACACTGTAATTTAGTCCTTTGTGCTACAGTTTCTTTTTAAAAAGGATTTTTATTATTTTTCAAGTTATGTATGTGTCTGTGAGTAGGTACGTGCCTGTGAGAGCAGGTGCCCATTGAGGCCAGAAGAGGACACTGGATCCCCTGAGCTGTAGTTACCGGTCATCATCTGATGTGGGTGCTGGGCACTAAACTTGGGTCCTCTCTAAGAGCAGTATCATTTGTAACCACTGGGCCACCTCTCCATCCCTCTACTGCCCTCCTTAGGAACTGCTGGGGTCCGGTGGTCATGGGGTCTGACATTCACCCACACTGCACTACACAGCAGGAAAGCAAGCCGGTGCCCAGGTCTAGGAAACACGTCGGTCTGGTGCTCCAGGGCTCTGCTTCCCAGACTTGACTCTGCCGCACGCACTGCTGGAGTCTGAGGTCCAGCCTGGCAATGCAGGCAGGTCCCCTGCACTCGGCTGTATCCCTGGCCTACCTTTCCATTTTAAAACTGAGAGAGAATTCACAGATAGTAAAACTCCGACTTTCAGGGTATCATTTGATGAGTCTGACTAATGAGTGCAGTCAGATAACAACCCCATAATAAAGACAGGACATTGCTACGACCTGAGCAGAGGCTTCTTACAAAGCGGACAGAACTTAATGGGAGCCAGCAAGCTGATCCCATACTTTCTAGTACACAAGTTAACTAAGGTGCTTTCCAGAAATGTTAAGCAAATTTACATTTCTTAAAGCCATCCTTGAAATTGGCATACATTTAAAAATAATCAAGCTTAGGGTCTTTTTTGTATTTATATACATGATATTTGTTGTAGCATTATGTATTTTAAAATGTAAACAATCTACATGCCTGACTATAATGATTAAAGCCATATCTTTACATTTTAATTAAATTAAAATTATTGTAAAGAATGTCGTAAACAACTGAAAATGTTTTCAATATAACAAAAATAACAAAATCAAATATGACCCAGATGTTGTGGCTCACACCTGCAGTCCTAGCACTCTGGGAAACTGAGGCAAAGAGAAAGCTATGAGTCCAAGGCCAGCCTGGACTATGCAGCCATGTTCTGTTGTCAAAAATCTGCCTCCTTGCCCAAAGTAAACCTGGTAGGAATGGTCCACATGATACGATCCTAACTATGTCCAACACGAAAACGCAACCCAAAACCTTGTGAGATGGCTCAGTGGATGAAGGGATAGCCAGAGTTCAAGTGAGGGAACCCACATGGTGGAGAGAAAACCGATCCTGTGAGTGGGCCTCCACATACCATGACGCATGTGACTCCGGCATTAAGTGTTTTTGTTTATCTTTGGGGAAAGAAACAATTCAGAGGAAGACAGAGCCACAGAGGCTCCGACTCACCTCACTTTGAACGGTTTTTGACTTCCTCTACTTTTCTACCGTCTCCAGTAAGTACGGATGAATTATCTGGTGGAAGGGGAAGGCCCGCTTATCTGCTGCTTATACCACCTGCCTTTGCTAGATAGAGGAAGGTAACTGGAAAATGAGGTCTTTAGTTGCTTTGCAGATTTACAGCCACTGAGGGATTAACTGAATCCAATTCAAATTTAACTGAAACAGAGAACCCACTATGTGTCATGACTAGTCCTGACTTGAAAGGGAACCTGGCAGGAAAGGATGGCGTTTGGTGTCAGCTAGCAGGACACATCCTTGTCAAAAGTCTTAAGGAGGAATGAACGGACAGTGCTGGAGACTGAAGTTCAGGGGCTGCTTCTCAGGCCAACTGGCTCATACGTCCATTTCCATCCTGAATCGCATGAAAACAGTGATTTTATTCCATTAGAATGATTACATCCATCCGGGTCAGGTTCTCGGCCCGTGGCTCACACAGCTAAGCTGGTTGCTTCCAGTGAGGACCAGAGCTCTGTCGTGCTGACCGCTTGTGAAGCGGTCGGGCTTTGGTGCTGCTTAGTCAGGCCAGACCAAGACTCTCATCCATCTGCAAGGAAGGGTCGTGTTCTCCCGAAATACAAACGATGGAGACTCAGTCTGCTGTGGGATGTCTTTCTGCATGCTGGGAATATGTGTTGCTCTGATTGGTTGATAAATACAACTGCATTGGCCTATGGCAAGGCAGCTCAGAGGCAGGCAGGAAATCCAAGCAGAGATACGGAGAGAAGAAAGGAGGGGAGAGAGATGCCAGCTGCCACCTAAGGAGCAGCAAGATGCCAGCAGATCAGCAATGCCACAGCCACGTGGAAACTTATAGATTAATAGAAATGAGTTAAGTCGTAAGATTTAGCTAGCAAGAAGCCTGCCACAGGCCATACACTGGTAATTAATATTAAGCCTCTGAATGATTATTTTATAAGTGGCTGAGGGGACGCGGGTGCGGGACCGTGGGGCTGGGTGGGATGAGGGGCCAGGCGGGACCTGAGAAAACTTTCTGGCTACACAATTTATTACAGGTGAATAAATACTAACTACAGTTTACTGCACCTAGGATTCTGCATTTTCATAATTAACAAATGTTCATTTGGGGGAATAACCCTTTTAGTTCACATTAACTTCTAAAAAGTCTTCTAAAAGATGTATTTACTTTTTATTTATGTGTATGTGTGCTCCTGAGTGAGATCATGTGTACCAATTCATGCTAGTGCCGGTGGAGGCCAGAAGAGGGACTTACAGGCAGTTGTTAGAGGCCTAGTATGTGTGTTGGGAACTGAACCTGGGTCTTCTGCAAGACCATAGCATTGTTAACTACTGAGTAATGTTTCCAGCCCCTCACATCAGCTTTGGTAGCTAAAATGACATTCACACCCTAAGTGATGACTTTTCTTAAACCTACAATGTACAAAGGCTCATATAGAAATGTTCTGAGTAGGATTATTCACAGGAGCCCAAAGAGGAAAAGTATTCAGATATCATATAATGTACATGCATACAGTGAAATATTCAGTCACAAAGGGGAATCAAGTATGCTATTACAACATGGGTGAGCCTCAGAAGATTTTGCTAGTGAGAGAAGCTACTCAAAAGAAAACATAATTCCACTTATAACCTATGTAAAGAAGAGACACCTGTGTGGACAGAAAACAGATTAGGGCTAGAGTTGGGAGATTCTTTAGGGGATGATAAAAATGTTCTAAACTAGACTATAATGATGCTTGCACATATTTGTAAATATGCTGAAAATCAATGCGCTATGCACTGGGTCATTTGTGTGATATGATTACTATGCCTCAACAGAGCCATTAAAAAAATGACAACCCAGGCTGGAGAGAGCCTCGGTGGGTAGAAGCACTTGCAACTCTCCCACAGGACCTGACTTCAGTTCCCGGCACCCACATTGTGAGGCTCATGGCTGCCTGTAATCCATTCCCAGAGGATGGATTGCCCTCTTCTGGCTGCCATGGGCACCTCTCCACAAGTGGCATACACTCATACAGACACATACACATGAAAACAAAAAACATCCCAACTAATCTACCCTGTTCTCTAACTCACAGTGAAAATCGGTCGTTGTAAGGTCTACATGGTCTTTTATGATACCCTAGTGGTATCTAACTGCATATCCTCACACTTCCCACTACACACAGACTCACCAGCATTTGTGGCTTCCCCAATACACTGCACGATTCGGCCCCAGGATACAGTGCTAACTGGGCCCAGGCTGCACTGCACGATTTTGCCCCAGGATACAGTGCTAACTGGGCCCAGGCTGCACTGCACGATTTTGCCCCAGGATACAGTGCTAACTGGGCCCAGGCTGCACTGCATGATTCCATCCCAGGATACAGTGCTAACTGGGCCCAGGCTGCACTGCATGATTCCACCCCAGGATACAGTGCTAACTGGGCCCAGGATACAGTGCTAAGTGGGCCCAGGCTGCTTTCTTTCTGTATTGGCTTGGCTTCCTTCTTCTGTCTGTGCACAAATGACCTGCTAACAAGGTTTTCCTGGCACCATACTGAAGAGCGTGACCCACTCTGTCTGCAAGCAGTATCAACTTCCCCTTACCTTGTATTACGCGCGCCTTCACAGTACAGATCACGTGCTGATTTACTATGAAATGTATTCGCTCACTGAGCTTGTCTCCACATCCTTTGCTCACTAACTATCAGAGCAAACAAACCACGGTCTTATAACGTTCTCACGTGTTCACTAGATATTTATCTAGAACTCTTGGGGGAAATGGCTGTTGGCTAGTCTGTGTAGATGTTGGTGACAGGACTTATGGTTCTATGTTAATGACTCATGCAGTAGCCACTTCATAGAAGGTGAAATTTGGCATTTATACCCCTAACTGATGACAGAGTATGCTAACGTGACTAATGGAACAAACGAATGCTAGTCCTGTAAGATGGGCTCTGCTAAGGCAGGAGGCAAGAGCCTGCATGGGCCCCCGAGACATATGGCCCGGGCCAGACGGCTGCCCGTGCTCAGGCACTGCAGGGCCTAACAGTCACGAGATACTTCTCACTGTATTTAGAAAGCAGCGTTATTAGGAATTTGGCCCTGGAGATCATTATCTCCTGTGAAAACACTTGGTATCTGGGTTACATACTTTTCTGTTGCTGTGATAAACCCCATGACCAAGGCAAGTTATAAAGAAAGTGTTTATTTAGGTTACAGTTCCAGAGGGTTAGAGTCCACGACGGAGGAGAGAAGGTATGGAGGTGTAAAGGCGTGGCGGCAGGAACAGCTGAGGGCTCACGTCTCAGACTCCAAACAGGAGGCAGAGAGAACTAGCTGGAAATGGTGCGAATCTTTTGAAACCTCAAAGCCTGCTTCAGGTAACAAACCTCCTCCAACAAGGCCATACTTCCTAATTCTTCCCAAACAGTTCCACTAACTGGGAACTAAGTTTTGAAACATGAGGCTATGGGGGCCGTTCCCATTCAGACCACCACATTCTCTTAGCAGCAAATGGCCTCCTTCTATTTGAACTGGCGTTTAGATCTGACCTAAGACAATCACATCCGATCAGAGAAGAAACATGTCATGTGACCACAGAAGGCCTGCTCATCAGAACCCTGCTTCATTATAGCCAGAACTTCACTGTAAAAAAATAATACCAGCCAGGCGGCGGCGGTGGCGGTGGCGCACATCTTTAATCCTAGCACTTGGGAGGCAGGGGCAGGCGGATCTCTGTGAGTCTGAGGCCAGTCTGGTCTACTGGATGGAGTTCCAGGACAGGCTCCAAAGCTACACAGAGAAACCCTGTCTCAAAAAACAAAAACAAGGGGGCTGGAGAGATGGCTCAGAGGTTAAGAGCACTGGCTGCTCTTCCAGAGGTCCTGAGTTCAATTCCCAGCAACCACATGGTGGCTCACAACCATCTGTAATGAGATCTGGTACCCTCTTCTGTATACATAATAAATAAAAATCTTAAAAAACAACAACAACAACAAAACCCAGACAAGCCAGGTGGTGGCGGCACACACTTTTAATCCCAGAATTCTTAAAAGAAGAAATTGCTTAAGAAAGAGACAATTAACTGGGTATGGTAATGCACATCTATAACGCCAGCCGTTGAGAGGCTGACTGAGGCAGGAGGATTGTTGTAAATTTGAGGTCAGGTTAGGGAAAAAAGTGAGACCCTGTCTCAAAAAGACAAAAATGAATATACACTCAAACAAAATGTTTTTGTTAAAAAAAAAAAGTAATGTGTCCCTGTTAATTCTGCTGTGGTAATAAACCATTATATTATTATTATTATTATTATTATTATTATTATTATTATTATTATTATTATTATTTTGAGACAGTGTTTCTCTGTGTAGCCCTGGCTGTCCTGGAAATCACTCTCTACATCAAGCTGGCCTCAAACAGAGATCCACCTGCCTCTGCCTCCCTGGTGCTGTGATTAAAGGCGTGTGCCCCCCTCCCCCAATAAACCATTATTTTTTAATATGGTTCTCTCCCTCTTGGTTATTTGTGTCTAAGCTGCCATGGTAGAACAGCCAATGGCTCCTGTCTGAAAGACTTAAAAAACAAAACAAACAAACAGACAAAGGCCACCTAAATGATGCCTTTGAACGGCAACCTGAGGTTCAGATTGAACTAACATCGATTTCTGTTTAAGCCCTGAAGTAGAAAGCCAGGTCCGATGGCATATGTCTGTAATTCCTGTACCGGGAGGCAGAGGTAGGAGGATCGTTCTCAAGCTACAGAGTGGCTCCCAGGTTCTGTTCTAAATGGAAATGGTGGGGATGGGGTGGCACACGTATTTCCAGGTACCTTCTGGCTTAAAATGAAGAAACCTGCTCAAGGCGCTAGGTCAGAAAACAAACCAGGGGACAAGAAAACCACCCCGTCGGTGAACCAGCACAGGGACACCGCGCTTCTCTGGATGTCCAGGTCCCGGGTTCTCAGCACCGCCCCACGCTCCCCACCCCGCCAGGGAACCTGCACAGGGACACCGCGCTTCTCTGGATGTCCAGGTGCTGGGTTCTCAGCACCGCCCCACGCTCCCCACCCCGCCGGGGAACCAGCACAGGGACACGGCGCTTCTCTGGATGTCCAGGTCCCGGGTTCTCAGCGCCGCCCCACGCTCCCCACCCGGTCGGGGAACCAGCACAGGGACACGGCGCTTCTCTGGATGTCCAGGTGCTGGGTTCTCAGCGCCGCCCCACGCTCCCAAACACTGCAAAACCCAGACAGAAAGATTTCTATCGCCAAAACACATCTTAGTCCTGGGATGCCCCAGGGAGGGAGGAAACTGGCTTTCTACCCCCGCCCCCCATGGGGTCCTAGGCTGGGCTTGAACTTGAAGTTCTCTGCCTCTGCTTCCTGAGGGCCGAGGTTGCAGGTGTTTGCCACTGTGCCCGGCGTTTCTATTGTTGGCCAGTGTTGTTCACAGCTAAGATTTCATTTCAATTTACAGAAGACAGTTATTAAATTTACCATGAGAAGGGTAAAGGAGCTTGTGATTTTTTAAAAAGCAGATCAATTTTGACCCATTTATCCTGTACGTAAGGTAACTTCCTCCAGATCATAAACCATGGTAAGTGGTGTTTCTAAGATTCATCTGCAGAGTAAATCTGTGGTAGGCCCAGATTTTATTTAAGATTGCAAAGATCAGGGAATCCAAGTGATCTGTATCCACCGAAATTCCACAAGAATCATGTCCCAGTCTGTAAAGACAGTGGCTTCTGTCTTGACATCCCACTCACGAGACACAGGATATGAGTCTTTCCTGTTTACTGGGGCACTCATTATTTCAATCCCTGGGAGACGGTCCATACCATCTCTTACACAGTTCTAAGTCTAACAGGAGGGCATTCGTTATGGCATATCTAAAAGTAGACTGCTTTCTCATCTCCATAGTTTCCCAAAATCATACCACGCTGCAGAGTCCTTGAGATCAAGGCTGTGTCACTGTCATCTAGTCCTCTGGGCCTTTCTTAAGAAATAACCTATGCATCACAAAACAATCTACAGAAACAAAGTACTCCACTTATTCTCTCCATATTACAGTTCATAGTACAAGCTCATAAGCAGCCATACTATATCTAGCTATAGTTTTTTTCTCATAAAATATTAGCATTTCTCCTACCTAGAGTCTGGGAGTATCCCTCCTCTTTCCCCACATGAATGCTATGCGCAGGCTCTACCACTGAGCCGCATCCTCAGCACTAGGCCTTCAATTGTTTAAGAGACAGAAAGTCAGTGGGGTATATACTCAGTTCTTCTTGAGGCTGAGGCAGGAGGATTGCTTGAGCCCAAGGAGTTTAGGGCCACCCCGAGCCACAGAGTTCCCTGGCTTGGAACGAAACAACAACAAAAGGAGCAGGGGATTATTTGACAACCTAGTGATTCCTCAGATAGTGTACACTCATCATGGGAACCAAGCCTTCCCACGAAAAGTTGAATTTTCATATTTTTTAAATAAGTAATTTTTTAATTACTTAAGCCTTTGTAATAATAGCCTTTGAGATTTCAATAATGATAATTTCTTGTTATTAATTAATTAATTTTACTATTTATTGGCTGCAGACTATATATAAAAGCAAACTATAAAGATCTAATATTGGATCATTTATCAATTATAAACATTAATTTTCCCCTCTCAGTTTGGCAATTGCCATAGCAAGTCCCTCTTCCTAAGGCTTCATTTATCAGCCCTTCTGTTGCAGGTCATCTACTCAGTGGAAATGTTTAGCATGCTCTCAGTCAGACAAAGGAATACCGAAGTTAGCTGCAGTCAGGCGACCCAGAGGCTTTTTCCAGGGCTGTCTTATTTCTTTTCTTTTATTAGTTCTTTGAGAATTTCATCCACTGTATTTTAATTATATTCACCCTCCCTCCCTCAACTTGTCCCAGACCCACCCTCCTTCCCTTCCCACTCAACTTTGTATCTTCCACACCTTCACCTCCAGGCCAAAGTGCGCTGCCCAAATACTTTTGGAGGTGCAGCCTGCTACTGGGGTGTAGCTGACTTACGAGGGGCTACCCTCTTAAGAACTGACCGTTCCTCTCCCAGCAGCCGACAAGGCCGCCATGACCACTGGTGTAACAGTGGCACAAATGCTGTGGACGTAACTAGACACTTCCGCTTGGCTGTAGGACCTGCTCCACAAGATGAGACCTATGCCTGGCACCATCTGGGGACTCTTCTTTCCTAACTTCACACAGAAGATCGTTTGCTTAGTAACTCTGACACTATTTTATGAAAAAATTTAAATTAGTTTTTTTAAACAGTAAAGTGAAATTTTACTCAAAGTACTATTAATTAGTTAAACGCATCTAAAAATACGCATTTTTATTTACATTGGTAAGACTATTTTACTAGGATGTTCATCTATAATTCTTTGTGATCCTACTTATCTTTTTTTTTTTTTTTTTTTTTTTTTTTTTCGAGACAGGGTTTCTCTGTGTAGCTTTGCGCCTTTTCCTGGAACTCACTTGGTAGTCCAGGCTGGCCTCGAACTCACAGAGATCCGCCTGCCTCTGCCTCCCGAGTGCTGGGATTAAAGGTGTGCGCCACCACCGCCCAGCGATCCTACTTATCTTAAAAGTGAGATGTCGATGTTTAATTTTATACTTCTAATATTTCAGAAGGGAAGATGCTTTCTTAGGCCATGGAGCTACAAAGACTCAGTAGAAAATATAACTGTCAGAAAGAGCATTTAAAGTGTTTAAAGGTCATGCCGGGCGGTGGTGGCGCACGCCTTTAATCCCAGTACTTGGGAGGCAGAGCCAGGCGGATCTCTGTGAGTTCGAGGCCAGCCTGGTCTACAGAGTGAGTTCCAGGAAAGGCGCAAAGCTACAGAGAAACCCTGTCTTGAAAAACCAAAAAAAGTGTTTAAAGGTCAATCAATAGTTTGACCACTAATATAAAAGTCTATTAAAAGCAAAGATTATCTACATATCCTTGAGAGAACTTACTTGGATCAAGAAGATGAAACACTATCTGTCTGCCAGCAGGCTCTGACAGAACCTTCTGAACCTGGATTTTGAGGTATTAGAGAACAGTGCAGGCTCAGAGACACTTGAGATGTACTCAGGAAGAACAGCACAGCGCAGGCTCAGAGACCCTTGAGATGTACTTAGGAAGAACAGCACAATGGGCTCTGGCTTCCAGTCTCATCTCTGCCTCTCACTTGTCAATTATATATCAGGATTAGATGGCTATGCCTAAAATATTTAGTACTGTCCTTAGCACACAGTATATATTCAGTAATTATTAAATGCATCACTGTTTTATCAGCAGCAAAGGGAAAAACCAGAACAAATGATTGTGACAGTATTAAGTCACTTCTAAGTCACTTCTATGCCAAAAAACATCCAAGTTTACCTCATTAGCCACTGAGTTAGTTATGAGACTTCAAGTTCATCACTTTAGGATGCAATTATCAGCCAGAAGTTTGAAAATGAAATATAATGTCACAACTATTTTATATGCTCCCCAAATCCTAACTGTTAATTCACTGACATGTCCATTTCTGGACTTAAGGAAGAATATATACAGGAAAGATTCTCTTACAGCAAAACACATAGGGAGGCAAGAGAAAATTACAAACATACTTAAGTGCACATCTAAACGCTTAAAAAGCAAGAGGAGATGGGGTGGTTACTCATCCTTTAGTTCCAGGACTCAGGAAGCAGAAGCAGTGTGACCTCTGAGTTTAAGACCAGCCAGGGATACATGGTGAGATTCTGTTCCAATAAATAAATAAATAGGAGGAAACTGCAGAGGAATCAGAAATTAGATGGGAAAGTATAAGCCAGACTATTGGATGGGTGCTAGCCAGCATTCTTAAACAAATCACAACTAAGCATTACTGTGTATGTATTATAATAAGTAATGTTGATAAACAAATACTACACAAGGGCATGGACAGGAAATCAGCTTCAGGAGAAATGGAATTAGAATGGAGACTTCCACGTGATACAGAGGCCTCACTAAGAAACGAAACTGAAAATCCTGTGTCCACAATTGGTAACCAGGATGCTTGAACATCAGCTGGTTCTGTTCTCCCACATACTTGAGATTATGGAAGTACTTAAAAGCTCAATTCCTCACTGCATTCTAAAACTCATCCTTGTGCCCATGTAGGGATGTATACACACGTGCACTTACACACACATGTGCAACAACAGTAATCGGAGAGGCCATTCATTTGAGAGGGTGCAGGGGGCGTGGGGGGGCTGAAGGGAAGAAAGAGAAGTGATATAATCATATTTTAATTTAAAAAATTACAGGGCTTGAAAGAAACAAAGAGCTTCAAAGCATGAGAAGAAAGGAGGACATTAACAGAAGTAAGGCGAATTTGAAAAAGAAACAAACAGACTTAAAATATAACATATACTATGCTAAACTAAAAATTCAATGGAGACACTAAACACAGAGTCCTCAGAGCTGGAGAGAGAATACTGGGATTGGAATACTGATCTGAAAAAGTCATTCTGAAGAGCACATAGAGAGTGAAAACAGAGGCGAAGAGATATGAGGGTCCAACACACACCTCACGGGAGTTCTAGGGCAGACCACAGGAGGTGGAACAGTGGTAACATCCGAAGAAATGTGACTAGAATTTTTCCAGAAATTATGCCAAACATGAAATCCTATAAAAAGTAACATATATAAGAATATTTACATGCAGAATATTAAAACTAGAACACCAAAGATAAAAAAGAAAATCTTTAAAAAGCATCAGAAGAAGCCAGGCAGTAGTGGCACACTCCTTTAATTCCAGCACTCAGGAGGCAGAGGCAGGTGGAGATCTAAGTTCAAGGCCAGCCTGGTCTACAAAGTGAGTTCCAGGACAGCCAAGGGCAATACAGAGAAACCCTGTCTGGGGTGGGGGTGGGGGTGGGGGCAGGGAAAGAATCAGAAGATTGCCTTCAAATGAAAAACAATTATAGTGAGAAAAGATTTTTTTCTGTTTTTGACTCAGAGTCTTTTTCTACATAGTCCTAACTGGCTTGAAACTGGCTTTGTGGACCAGGCTGGTCTCAAACTCATAGAAATCCACCTGCCTCTGCCTCAGAAGTAATGGGATTAAAGGAGTGTGCCACCATGCCCAGCCTGAAAGAATATTTGTTGAAAGTAACAAGTGAAAACAATCTATTGACTTTTAAGTGCTAAACAAAAACTATCAGGCTAGAATTATTATTTTTTTTTTTTAAAGTAAGAATTCCCCCTCCCTCTTTCTAAAAAGATTTATTTCTATTTTTATTTGTATGTATGTGTGTACCCTCAAAGGTCAGAAGCTGGAGTTATACGTAGTTATGAGTCACCTGAAGTAGGTGGGATCTGAACTCGGGTCCTCTGGAAGAACAGCAAGTACTCTTAACTGCTGAGCCATCTCTCCGGTTCTCAGCCCAGAATTCTAAACTTAGCTGAAGTGACACATGTTTAGACATATGAAGGTGACTAGCTGCAGGAAGAACGGTGCTTTTTAGTAAAAAGAAAATTTATCAAGAGAAGGCCAGCATGAAGCGATAAACTAGAGGAGAAGGACAAGTCTGTAGGTAAATCCACTGGGGGGAAACTGAGTCAAACTGAGCTTAGACTGTATGGGAGCGGGGTGCAGCTGTATGAGAGACAGCGTTTCTCTGTGTAACAGTCCTGCCTGTCCTGGGGCTCGCTCTGTAGACCAGGCTGTCCTTGAACTCCCAGAGATCCACCTGCCTCTGCCTCCTGAGTGCTGGGACTATTGAGCCATCACGCCTGGCTCAATATTCTTAATTCTACTTACAGAAATTTAAAAATGACTAAGAAGAATCAAAAGAATACCCTAATGGTTAAATGGACAAGGACATTAAGTGTCAATTCACACACAATATGAAGTGTGCGTCAGCAAGTTCTGGACACTGACAAGGAGGCTAAGTGACTGTCCGAGTTCACGAGGGGAGTTAAGGGAAAACTATAAACCCCTGGCAGTTATCCAGCGGTGTGGCCCACACCTTTAATCCCAGCACTTGGGAGGCAAAGTCAGGTGGATCTTTGTGAGTTTGAGGCCAGCCTGGTCTACAGAGCGAGATCCAGGACAGACAGGACAACACAGAGAAACCATTTTGAAAACAACAACAACAACAAAACCCAGGCAGTCCTGTCTTTTAAAAATCTGTGAATGGATAATGACATTCTCTTCAACACTAACAGTATTCATATCTAACTAGAAAAGACAGGCTCTAAAACCGAATCGCAGTGAGACCCCTTCTGGCTCACATGCTAACATGAATGTCCACGCAGACTTGGAAGAAATGTCGGAAGGACGCTGGGTTAAGTGGTTGGGCTGTGGGGGCTTTTCTTTCTCTGTTTACTTTCTGAACTTAAGCAAAACAAAACAGCAACAACAACAACAACAACAACAACAACAACAAAACCCGAAACCCTTTCAGAGTAGGTGTACGGGGTTGGGGATTTAGCTCAGTGGTAGAGCACTTGCCTAGCAAGCACAAGGCCCTGGGTTCGGTCCTCAGCTCCAGAAAAAAAAAAAAAAAGAAAACAGAGTAGGTGTACACTTCCATAAAAAAGGCAAAATTATGTTTAAAAATAAAAATGGTATGCAATGAAAGAACATGTAAGTTTTTTTCATGACTCCAGTTACCTAAACACATCTGTCTCAGCACAGACCCGCTCAGGCCAATCCCTAAAGCCAACCGTCCAGACCTGCTTCTCCAGGAGTCTTTCGACCCCTACTGCCCAGTTACTATTCCTAAAACAATCTAAGCTTCCTGTAACTTTGATACTTAAAAACTTCACTATTTTGTGTTCTTACATAAGAAAATAAAAATGCCTCAGCTCCACACCCTAGCCTTTCCCACTTACGGTGTATAATCCAACTGTTTACCTTGCTACCATATTCTGGATAGTCGGGCCTGTAGTTCTGTGTCTGCGCACACTGCCTACGACGTATGTGACTTGCTCCTGGAGTTAGCTGGAAATAGAGCATGCTCTCCCTTCATATACTCATGTTTTATGTACGGCCCTGCTTATACACCTCCTCCTCCTGAGACACTGACAGTTCCCTAAGACGCTTGAAGAATCCACAGTTCGTTCGTTCTCTCTCTCTCTCTCTCTCTCTCTCTCTCTCTCTCTCTCTCTCTCTCTCTCTCTCTCTCTCTCTCTCTCTCTCTCGGCTCTCACTTCCTTCCCTCTGTTCTGCATTTCCTGATAGCTAGGCCTGAGACAGACTCTTTGCTTGTCTCTGTAGTCCTCTCTTCTTCTTTTGTTAACTGAACGAAGTTAACCAAACAGACACACCCAATGCCAGCAGTGGCGCTCAACATGTTCAGCTGTTTTCAAAGGGCCTGTCTGGTTGGTTATTAGATATTTTCCTTCTCTGAGCATCCACAATGCAGTCCAGCATGGCTGGCGCCTCACAAGCTTAGCTCCTCACCTCACAGACGCCGCCTTCTCAAGAAGGTGCTGCCGGGGCCAGAGCGTTGTGCTTTACTGCAGTTTGGTGACCACTCTTTGTAAGACCCCGGGAACTGGAACCCAGCCTTTACCTTTTGGTGTTGTGTATGGTTGTGCCCCCCAGGACGATCCTCACTCCAGGAGTGGTACGGTTCAGGTTATAAACCGTCAGCGCCTCTTCATAGGTGGCTCCTCCAATAACAAACACGATGATGTCCTGAGGCCTGTGAAGATGAAGACAGGAGAGAACGTCACAGGCTAAGACATAAAAGGGGGCAAAGATTTGTTATTAGCACACACGCAGTTTCAATTTCTAACCCCCCCACCCTGTTTTTGGTGAAGGAAGCAGAATTAAAGCAGAATAAAGGGTTTAAAAAAAGTTTTAATTATCTCAAATTGGCAGGAAACAGAGAGAAATGCTGAATAGTGATTTGCTTTCTGCTTATGAGCGGATGTCTTATTTCTGTGCTGGGGATTTCAGAATAGCACAATGGTGTTTGCTGGAACCAAATGCAAAAATATTCTTTTATGTTCAAGAGTCTGCGGAGTGCTGTGCTGCAGCATGCTTTCAATAAGCAGCCATTTATGCTGTGCCACACAGCTCCTTCATCGACAGCGCCGTACAGAGCACTTAGATACAGTGCTGTGATTGTGGCCCCTGCCCAAGGACTCTGAGCAGCTAGCAGAATTCTAGTACACTGGGGGGTCCCTATGCCGTAGGACCAAAATCATTTCTATGATGATTCCATAAAAGATCAGGACACAGGGCTGGAGAGATAGCTCAGCGGTTAAGAGCACTGGCTGCTCTTCCAGAGGTCCTGAGTTCAATTCCCAGCAACTGCATGGTGGCTCACAGCCATCCATCGTGGATCTGATACCCTGTTTTGGAATAAAGGAGTACATGCAGATAGAGCACTCATATACATAAAATACATAAATAAAATCTTAAAAAAGAAGAAGCCGCATAAACTAACAGTATGACCCCCTTCTTCCGTGTTCTTTGGTACTAAGAAGTGCACAGCTGGGGTCAGACACTGGTCACTGATGCACAGCTGGGGTCAGACACTGGTCACTGATGCACAGCTGGGGTCAGACACTGGTCACTGATGCACAGCTGGGGTCAGACACTGGTCACTGATGCACAGCTGGGGTCAGACACTGGTCACTGATGCACAGCTGGGGTCAGACACTGGTCACTGATGCACAGCTGGGGTCAGACACTGGTCACTGATGCACAGCTGGGGTCAGACACTGCTCACTGATGCACAGCTGGGGTCAGACACTGCTCACTGATGCACAGCTGGGGTCAGACACTGGCCACTGATGCACAGCTGGGGTCAGACACTGGTCACTGATGCACAGCTGGCCACTGGTCCCATCTGGGCAGCGTTAGGTTGTTTCCTGTTTCTCTTATCAAAATGGCTTCGTAATAAAAGAAAACGTGCTTCTTATCAGCCCCTCTTTACATGGAACCACATATAGTTAGTTATTAAGATTTGTTTTTTCTTTTTTTGTGCCATGAGCCATCAAGAGAAAAGTAGCCAGGCAGGCAATTTTATTATATCATATTGTTTAAAAACTACGCCAAGCAGAAGCCTCCATTTCAGAAGTTAGGACACCAAATAGTCAGGATATAAATGCTTCTGTGTAGATCACAGAAAAACACAAGTGGACATTTATTCTGTTTCCTCGTGTCTTTCTAAATACCCTGAAGCAATTACACCAAGAGAGTATTTGTTCTTACAGGAATTCATGGAAACAGAATCAGATATTGTAGCTATATAAATAAGTTCAGATGGTCTCTGAATTGCAGAAACTCTCCATTGGAGAGTATGCAAGTTTGAAATATAAAGAGGTAGTTATTTTGTAGTTAACTACTTGGGGGGCCAATTGTGGCACTTCTATGGGACTTGGGATGTAAAATCTTGCCTTTAAGACAGCAAATTTACTTAATTTTAAAAATGATTTTTATGGTGGTGCCCCTGCTGCCGGGGCTAGTGATTGGAGGAAACCCCGTGTCTGCGGAGCCGCTGTAGCCTGTGAGCAGTCAGATCAGGGACAGAGTCTCAGCCTCGCCGCCGCCGCCAGTGCCGCCGCCCAGAGACTGCCGAGCCGCGTCCGGGTGCCGCCACCCACTCCGGACACAGAATATCCAGTTATGGATAAAAATGAGCTGGTGCAGAAGGCCAAACTGGCCGAGCAGGCTGAGCGATACGATGACATGGCAGCCTGCATGAAGTCTGTAACTGAGCAAGGTGCTGAGTTATCTAATGAGGAGAGGAATCTTCTCTCTGTTGCTTATAAAAATGTTGTAGGAGCCCGTAGGTCATCTTGGAGGGTCGTCTCAAGTATCGAGCAAAAGACGGAAGGTGCTGAGAAAAAGCAGCAGATGGCTCGGGAATACAGAGAGAAAATTGAGACGGAGCTAAGAGACATCTGCAATGATGTGCTGTCTCTTTTGGAAAAGTTCCTGATCCCCAATGCTTCGCAAGCAGAAAGCAAAGTCTTCTACTTGAAGATGAAGGGCGACTACTACCGTTACCTGGCTGGGATTGCTGCTGGGGATGACAAGAAAGGAATTGTGGACCAGTCACAGCAAGCATACCAAGAAGCATTTGAAATCAGCAAAAAGGAAATGCAACCAACACATCCTATCAGACTGGGTCTGGCCCTTAACTTCTCTGTGTTCTATTATGAGATTCTGTACTCTCCAGAGAAAGCCTGCTCTCTTGCAAAAACAGCTTTTGATGAAGCCATTGCTGAACTGGATACATTAAGTGAAGAGTCCTACAAAGACAGCACGCTAATCATGCAGTTACTGAGAGACAAGTTGACATTGTGGACGTCGGACACCCAAGGAGACGAAGCAGAAGCAGGAGAAGGAGGGGAAAATTAACCGGCCTTCCAACCTTTGTCTGCCTCATTCTAAAATTTACACAGTAGACCATTTGTCATCCATGCTGTCCCACAAATAGTTGTTTTGTTTACGATTTATGACAGGTTTATGTTCCTTCTATTTGAATTTCTATATTTCCCATGTGGTTTTTATGTTTTAATATTAGGGGAGTAGAGCCAGTTAACTTTAGGGAGTTACTTGTTTTCATCTTGAGGTGGCCAATATGGGGATGTGGAATTTTTACACGAGTTACACATGTTTGGCATAGTACTTTTGATACATTGTGGCTTCAGAAGGGCCAGTGTTAAAACTGCTTCCATGTCTAAGCAAAGAAAACTGCCTACATACTGGTTTGTGCTGGTGGGGAATAAAAGGGATAATTGGTTCCAGTCATGAGTGTAGTTGTTGTGGGTACTTTAAGGTGTGGAGCACTTGTGAGGCTGTGGTACACACACACACACACACACACACACCCCTTGGATACACTCGGGAGTGTGTGTCTCTGCGTGCACACTCTTGGCCACAGCTCCAGGAGTGGTCCTTAGATAAAGTTGTGACCCAATTTACTCCAATAAGGGCAGAAACGGTTCACATTCCATTATTTGTAAAGTTACCTGCTGTTTGCTTTCATTATTTTTGCTACACATTTTATTTGTATTTAAATGTTTTAGGCAATCTAAGAACAAATGTAAAAGTAAAGATGCAGTACAAATGAAATGCTTGGTTTCACTGCTCCATGTGTATCAAGCACAGCGGTAAACAAAATCCCATGTATTTAACTTTTTTTTGTTTTTTGTTTTGTTTTTTTGCTTTTGTGGTTTTTCTTTTTTGATACTTGCCTAACATGCATGTGCTGTAAAAATAGTTAACAGGGAAATGACTTGAGATGATGGCTAGCTTTGTCTTAATGTCTTAGGAAATTTTCATGAACAATCCAAGCATAATTGTTAAGAACACATGTATTAAAGTTCATGTAAGTGGAATAAAAGTTTTATGAATGGAAAAAAATGATTTTTATTTAATTATATGCATTGATGTTTTGTCTACTATGCCCATGGAGGTCAGAAGAAGATGTCAGATCCTCTGGCACTGGATTTATAGACAGTTGTGAGCCGCCATGTGCTGGGAATTGAACCCGGGTCCTCTGGAGGAACCACCAGTGCTCTTAACTGCTGGGCCATCTCCCCAGGTCCTCAGTTTACTTTCTAAAATAACCTTCATTTAAAACTCCCACCAGAGGCTGGGGATATCCCAGTATGTACAAGGCCCTGGGTTCCATTCTTAATACCATCAAACAATCAGAAACCACCCAGGCCAACCAATGCATCTAGCCACAGTGCTCCAAGAGTTACACACTGCTTCATACTCAGCAATATTTTCACAAATCTTTCTACAAGATACAGTTTTGACTGTGTATGTGGTGGTGCTCGTGGGACAGACCAGTACTTGGGAGGTATAGGAATCTGCAGGTTTGAGATTCATCTAGTCCATGTAGTGAGTTTCAGGCCAACCAGGCTCTATAGTGAGACAGTGTTTAAAAAAAAAAATTAATTGAAAAAAAAATCAGAGCCAAGGAGATTGAGTCACTGGGTAAAAGTGCCATCACCAAGCCTGACGGCCTAAGTTTGACACCCTGAACCTATGTGGTAGGAGGAGGAAACACACTCCTGCAAGTTGTCCTCTGAACCCTGTACATGTGTGTGTGCGCGCGCACACACACACACAAATAAATGCAATTTAAACACCATTCCAAACCGTTTTGAAGTAGATAAGGCGAGTATACAGCATGAAACAACTGCTGAAGACATTTCTTCTTACTCTGACTCTGGCTGTGCCATCCCTGCCCCAGCCATATCCTGCCCCCCCCAACCTTATCACCACTCCCTGCTGGGGGATGGTCTGTGTGTCAAATTACTCTGATTGGTCAATTAATAAAACACTGATTGGCCAGTGGCTAGGGAGGAAGTATGGGCGGGACTAACAGAGAGGAGAAAAGAAAGAACAGGAAGGCGGAAGGAGTCACTGCCAGCCGCCACCATGACAAGCAGCATGTGAAGACACCAGTAAGCCACGAGCCATGTGGCAAGGTATAGATTTATGGAAATGGATTAATTTAAGCTATAAGAACAGTTAGCAAGAAGCCTGCCACGGCCATACAGTTTGTAAGCAATGTAAGTCTCTGTGTTTACTTGGTTGGGTCTGAGCGGCTGTGGGACTGGCGGGTGACAAAGATTTGTCCTGACTGCGGGCCAGGCAGGAAAACTCTAGCTACAAGACTAGACACAAGACACAAGAGGCTGGTGACAAAGATTTGTCCTGACTGTGGGCAAGGCAGGAAAACTCTAGTTACAAATGGCGCCCAACGTGTTGGCAAGAGTTTCCACCTAAAACCTGAGTAAAACGATTCTAAAACGGGAGCTTTTTTCCTAGTTGTTTCTCTCAAGTTAGCCGCAGCCTGCTGTGTTTGAGCTACTATGGCGGGTTCCTGGCGTGTGCGCTCAGTCTGCAGTATGGCGGGAATGAGGCCTCTGCAAGTGGCACATTAAGCTGCGTGGTGGATTTAGCCTTTGCTAGTACAAAACAAAACAAAAAAAAAGAGGTTTCTGGGCTACATGCTGCTTTGATAGGAGCATAGACCCACTATTTCTGAGAATTGATGGCTCCCAGAGCTGGCGGAAAACGTACCACTGGCATGTTGGGAAGCTGAAGTGGGCGGAGTCAGCAGGCTTAAAAGGCTGCAGTTTAAAGCAATAGGCTCAAGGTAATATAAAAAACAAGCCACGTAAAGATGGCTACCACACAGAGAATCTGGATTATGTTCTCTTTGATATTCATAACTGAAGAAAAACATTTGATTGCAAAAGCTGTTGAGTTATGCCAAAATGTATATTTTAAGGGTACCTTGACTTCAAAATTTGGATGTAAGGATGGATATGTTGCTTTGGAAAGGAGGCTCTGCTTTTGTTTCCACAGAAAGCCAGAGGCTATGGATTTGTTCCAGATTAAGATACATCAGGTTTGACCAGCCAAGACCCCCTGAAAGGTCTCCGATGACACCAAGGCCCAGATGATCCAACATCCAGAACAGTTTCAAGGCAACTGGCTCAGACGATACACCCTCACGGACTACTCCATGATTCTAAAATTTCTTTGTGTCCCCATATGATACAGCACCCCCCTCCAGCAGGAAGTAGTAAGAGAAGCTACGCCCAAATTCCCAAATATACCAAGCTGGCTTTGGAGATGTGTAAAAGTTAAAACATTCCTCTTTAAAAAAAAAAAAAAAAGAAAGGAAAAGGGGAAGTGCTGTGGGATGGTCTGTATGTCAAATTACTCTAGTCAATAAATAAAACACTGATTGGCCAGTGGCTAGGCAGGAAGTATAGGCGGGACTAACAGAGAGAAGAAAAGAAAGAACAGGAAGGCGGAGGAGTCACTGCCAGCCGCCACCATGACAAGCCGCATGTGAAGATGCCAGTAAGCCACCAGCCACGTGGCAAGGTATAGATTTATGGAAATGGATTAATTTAAGATATAAGCAAGAAGCCTGCCACGGCCATACAGTTTGTAAGCAATATAAGTCTCTGTGTTTACTTGGTCGGGTCTGAGCAGCTGTGGGACTGGCGGGTGACAGAGATTTGTCCTGACTGTGGGCAAAGCAGGAAAACTCTAGCTACAGCTCCCAGCCGTGCCCCTCCCCCCAGTCGTGCCCCTTCCCCCCCAGCCGTGCCCCTCCCCCCCAGCACTCCTATAGAGACGAATACTGTTGCTCAGCTGTGTGTGTCCCTGTGTGGCATTTTAAAACATAAACACAAAGCATTCTGTATACATTTCTGTGCCTACCCTTCTCTTGGAAATCAGTACATTTAATGTGTGGGGGGCATATATTCCTGTACACACCAAAACCCATGTGTGGCTGTCAGAGGATGGCCTGCAGGAACGGCTTCTCCCCTTCCACCACCTGGGGTCTGGGGAACTCAACTCAGTCCATCAGGCCTGCCAACAACTTCCTTTGCCATCTTGCCTGCCCCCATATTGTACATTTAAAATTTTGAGAGAGGGGCTGGAGGGACGGATCAGCCATTAAAGGCCAGGCTCACAATCAAAAACTTTAGAGAGGGAGGGAACTGGAAAGACAGCCTGGTGGTTAGAGCAGTTGCTGTTTCTGTGGAGGATCCAGGTTCAGTTCCCACAACCCACATGGTGGCTCACAATCATTTGCAACTCCAGTTTCAGAGGACCCAACATCCTCTTCTGGCCTCTGTGGGCACCAGGTACACATGTGGTGTACTTATATACAGACAAACACTCATACATATAAAAACATCAAATCATCTTTAAAAATTTAGAAACTGGGCATGGTGGCACACACCTTTAATCCCAGCTCTTGGGAGGCAGAGGCAGGCGGATCTCTGTGAGTTTGAGGCCAATCTGGTACACATATCAAGTTTTAGGCTAGCCAAGGCTTCACAGTAAGAGCCTGTCTCAAAAATTTTATTATTATTATTATTATTATTATTATGAGAGAGCTCTCCAAGCTACTTCGCCCATGCCATCACAACAATCCAGCAGAGTGCCTGCCCGTCCTCCACGGGTCAGGTCCATGCATTTCAAAGCTGTTGGTCCCTTTCTATTTGCAGGCATCAAAGCAGACTCTCCCGATGACTTCTTGTGTGCTCTGGCCAGTTCATCTTGAGCTACTTCAGGCGGTTTGGCTCCAGACCCCACTAAAGTAACTTCTGTCGTCAGAGCCGGACCCCATTGCTAACTCCACAGAACCGTCCTTCAATCTTGTCTTAGTCACCTGCCAACAGCATTTGACAAGCTGGTTACTGCTCCTCCTGGATAAACTTCCAGGGTACTATGTTCTCAGTTTTTCCCTCCTCTACTAGTGGCCATTTTTTGCTCTCCCTTCGTGGCTCTGTCTCACTTCCCTCAGCTTTCAAAGAAGTACCCGGAGTCTAGCTACTGGGCTGCTTCAGAGTCTACACACACTGTGGAGGTTTGAAGGAGAATGGCCCCCAAAGGGATTGGCACCATTAGGAGGTGTGGCCTTGGTGGAGGAAGTGTGTCACTGTGGGGATGGGCTTTGAGGTTTCTGTTGCTCAGTGTGACAGTCAGTCGACTTCCTGTTGCCTGCAAAATGTAGGACTCTCAGCTCCTCTCCAGCACCGTGTCTGCCTGCATGCCGCTATGCTCCCCACTGTGGTGGTATTGTGTTCCCCCAAATATTGTGTACTCTAATAAACTTATCTGGGGTCAGAGAACAGACAGCCACTAGATACAAAGGCTAGAAAATGGTGGCACTCACACCTTTAATCCTAGCATTCCAGAGGTAGAAATCCCTCTGGATCTCAGTGAGTTCAAGGCCACATTGGAAATAGCCAAGCATGGTGACACACACCTTTAATCCCAGAAAGCCAGCCTTTAATCCCAGGGAGTGGTGGTAGAAAGCAGAAAGATATATAAGGCGTGAGGACCAGAAACTAGAAGATTTTGGCTGGTTAAGCTTCAGGCTTTTGAGCAGTAATTCAGATGAGACCCATTCTGGATGAGGACTCAGAGGCCTCCAGTCTGAGGAGACAAGACCAGCTGAGGATCCGGCGAGGTGAGATAGCTGTGGCTTGTTCTGTCTCTCTGATCTACCAGCATGGACCCCAATAACTTGCCTCAGGTTTGATTTTATTAATAAGAACTTTTAAGATTCCTGTTACACCCCACCATGATGATAATGGACGGAACCTCTGAAACTGTAAGCGAGCCCCTCAATAAAATGTCTTACTTTATAAGAGTTGCTGTGGTCATGGTGTCTCTTCACAGCAATAAAAACCCTAAGACACCTCCCCCCAGATCTCCTTCAAATGTGATGATTTAAATTAATGTAATTAAATTAAAATTTCAATTCTTTGGCAGCATTGGCCACATGTAGCAAGTGGCTGCCCACCACGGTTTGAGGGCGTCCCCAAGGGTTGACATACTGAATGTAATCCCCATTCTGAGGTATTAGGAGGGTCGAAGCTTACGCTGACTACAGTGTTTGGAGGAGGGCCTCTGGGGGCGATTAGCACAATCTAAGGTTCAGGTGAGAGTCCTCAGGACCTTGGCTGATGTAAGGGGAGACAGATGTAAGGGTGGGGACATCATAGTCTCAGAACATGAGTAGTTCTTTTTCAGTAAGATTTCATGCGCAGTGCTTCTTATGGTGAAGGACAATCCTGGGGCCCATCAAGCAGTTTGAATAAATAAATGCTGATCGATTGCACAGATCATTTAGAAGGACAGGCTCCTGCCTTGCAGGGAGTACAGTAATTATCTTAGTGATTGGTGAGGGAAGTCAGATGGGAACACTTGTATTCTGAGCTCCTGCTCTGGTAAATCAGAAAAGCCTCCAAGCAGGCAAAGAAAGCCCCTGGAGAATGGGGCTGGTGCCTGTAGCTGCCCTCTACGTAGCTTATGCCAAATGTAAGAACAGCACCTAGCTACGGGGCCAGGGAGATGACTCAGCAGTCAAGAGCGCTCACTGCACACCCTGAAGACCAGAGTTCGGATCTCAGCACTATCTAACAATCTGGCCGTCTCATACATGTAACCCCAGCCAAGCCAAGAAAACGTGAGCCCTAGGTTCAAGAGAGAGATCCTGTCTCAAAAGAACAGGCAGAGAGTGATGGAACCTAACATCCCCTTCTGGCCTCTCCATGTGTGCATGGATGTACTTGGACACATGTGCAATACACCCAAGACACATGAGCACACTTACAATCTTTAAACAAAACAACCAAAAATCCTAGAGAAAGAGAAAGAGATATGGCCTTAGAACTTGGTTCAATCATACACCAGACAAAGATAACTATGCCATATTTGACTATGACATAATTAATACAAGTTTTTCTGCACCTCCTGCTGATGATTCAATGTGGCTAAAAATATTTACAAAAACCTTTAAAAACATTTTAAAGATTTTATTTTATGGTATATGTATAAATGTTTTTCCTGCAAGTATGTGTAACATGCACAAGCCTGGTTCTGTGGAAGTCAGAAGAAGGCTTCAAATCCCCTGGAACTTACAGATGGTTGGAAGCCACCATGTGGGTGCTGGGAATCAAATCTGGGCCCTCTGTAAGAGCAGCCAGTGCTCTTCATCCCTGAGCCATCCCTGCTGTTCCTGAAGAGCCCTTTCTGAGAAGCTGTGTCTGAGTGTCTCCTGCACGGGTGTCTGTGCACACCTGGCACACCTGGCACACAGGAGGTCAAAGAGGGTGTCAGACCCCCTGGAACTGGAGTTACAGACAGTGGTGAGGTGCCACACGGGTGTGGGAATCGAACCCGGGCCCTCTGCAAGAACAAGTGTTCCTAACTGCTGAGCCATCTCTTCAGCTCCTGAAAAACGTCTACAGAAGGCTGGAGAGGTGGCTCAGTGGTTAAGCGCACTGACTCTTTTTGCAGAGGACTTGGGTTTGGTTATCAGGTGACTCACAACTACTTGTAACTCCAGTTCCAAGGCACCTGACACACTCTGGCCTTCACCAGCACTGCATGCACATGGTGGCATAAACCCATGCAGGCACATAAAAATAAATAGATAAATCTTTTTTTTTTTTTTTTAAGTCTCTGAAACTAGGTGTGATGGCTCACTTGGGTATCTGAGGCAGGAGGATTGTTGGGAGTTGGAGGCCAGCCTGAGCTGAGTGAGATCTTATCTCAAATAGAAAATTAAAACAAAATTAAAGAGTCTCATAATATTTTTCCTTTTTATTCCTTTCCCCAATGAATTTTAAAAGAGGTTCCAGCCGGGCATGGTGGCACACGCCTTTAATCCCAGCATTTAGGAGGCAGAGGCAGGCGGATCTCTGTGAGTTCAAGGCTAGTCTGGGCTACAAAGTGAGTTCAGCACAGTCATGACTATACAGAGAAACCCTGTTTCAGGAAAGAAAAAAAAAAAAAGATGTTCCTATGAGACTAGTGGTAAAACATACAGAAAATCTTTTATGCATTATGGAATACACAAGTTCAAGTCTATGTGCATTTTTCTGTGCTCTGTAATTCACCATAGCAACCCAAAGCATTAATTAAGCAGTCAGCAAAAGCTAGAAAACAGCAGCCAGTTCATGCTGTATCCAGCTACACAAGGACATCCTAAGAGCCCAATTTGTATCTTATTTTGTTAGAAAAATAAAACATCAAATACAGTATTTCTAGAAACTATTATTTCTATATATAAGCTAGTCAGGAAAAACTTTCCAAATGTAATACTTAACCTACTTTGAGGATCACTACATTTATGCCTAAAGTTTAAAAATTTCAATATACGTAGAGATAATAAAGTTCTTTCAATTTTTTTCTGCAGGGCAAAAAGGCTTTTATAGGAACAAGAGCAGTGATTGCACAAGAGTCTGTGAAGTGTGCGCATCAGAGATGGCAGCAACCGTGCAAAGATTTAGCCAGACAGGAGGCCGAGTGAGTCCGTCTGGAGTGAAGATGGCTCCCTTCTGTCCGCACTCTCCAACAGTAACCACCATTCCGTGCTAAGGCTGAAAAAGTACTGGTGCTCTGGCTGTGCCAACCGGCACTACTGCCCCAGGCCTGCGATGTTTCCTAATCCTGCAACAATGACGAACCCGAGATGTTCTACCACGAGGCCCGAGCCATCGTAAGGGGACCAAATTACCGTCTTCTCGGTGTTATGGACCAGGGCTGAGAGAGTGGTCAGAGAAGACACCGGGCTAAGTCGGAGCAAAGCCAAATTCATCCTCGGTTAATGACAACCCAGAAAACTCTGATTACCAACTAAATTTACTCTTGTGTTTAAATTTTCAAGGGTAAATTTTGGAATATTTACTGCTATCTACTTAATTTAATGAGAAGTTATTGAGTTCTTACTCTTTGAAAAGTACTGTTGGATAATGTAAAAACCTTAAAGACTAATTAATTCTTACTTCAATAGGACAGTATCTAATACAACAGTTAATGAAAGGGCTCTGTACGGATATAATGAACCACTGTCTCAACATACAGAGATAATAATTAGCTGTTTCTCATGTTTTCTTTCCTAAATCATGCTACACACACATATTATATACATATTATGTCTATATGTATAGTTAAATATATGCTTACATATACACAGTTATATTTATGCTCATATTTTTTTTCTACAAAAGGGGGGATGATACCATCTTGATTTTCTATGAACACATCTTAGAGAGTTTTGCATGTGCTCCACGAAGAATTATTCTATTAAAAAAGAAAAGAATACTACTGGGCTTTGGTGGGACAGCAGGAGGCTGACACAGGAAGATTCTGAGTTGAAGGTCGGCCTAGGCTACATAGTGATTCCCAGTGCAGCCTAATAAGACCCTGTCTGGAAAAAAAAAAAAAAGGAAAAGAAAAAGAGAGGAGAGAGAGGAGCACTCGTAGTGCTGAGCTGTAACTGAGCACCAGTCTCCTGTTGGTGAGTGTTTAGTCCAGACTGTGCTGTGACAATTCATGTGTTAGTGAACACCAGGTTTACACACCTTGGTGCACTTGGGTGTGCATATTTGTTTACAGGATAAACTCTCAGAACTGGAATTGTTAAGTGGAGTGTTTTCAAGTGCTCACCATCTTCTTCTGCTAAGCAGAGCCCAGAGGTGGCAGAGAACAGTGTCTCCCATGCCCTCAACTAGCCTGGACCATTTCTCTGCCTCCTCCTTCAGCGTTCCCATGACTTCAGATGCCCACAACACGCTGCGCTCTTTCCTGGTCACTCTTCCTCTCTAGAGATGTAGTTCTGCCTACTGTCCTCCTCTGCACGCTTCTTTTCAACACTTCAGAGACTTTGACACCAGCGTGGCTCACTCACCTAATACCCAAGTTACACCCAACTTTTCTTCTACTACTGTACCATCCACGTTACAGCCTAAATTTCTTCATGACAAACACGTGAGCCACCCGTGAAATTGTGAATTTAAGATCTCCTTTCTTCACTAATCACCCGTCAACTTAAAGCTTACCTATGTTAATATTGTAATATGCAATAACATTCTGCTCCTCCAATCTAACTACCAATGCTTATTTCACTACCCAATCTCTTCCTCCTATTTCCACTTTCTAGAATCATGGTTGGACCTATCTGCCCTCTTCACATTTAACCTTGTATAGTTAAAAAAAGTCATTGAAAACCACACAACTAAGCTCACTTGGTATATTTTAAACTAATGTCCACTAATTGGCATTTGACTTTGTATGGAAGTTCTACTTAAATTTTCATAGTAAATTAGATTCAAACACACATTTCTATCTCATCTTTTATCATATACAACTTCCTAATTTAGCTTCTAAACTCACTGAAACTTGGCTTCCAAATCTTATGGGCACTTGGGGATCACCAACAACCTTCATGCCACTAAACTGTCTTGACCTCTCAGTAGCCTGGGTGTGGCCTACCGCATGGCCTCTGCCCTGTCTTCCACTGCCTTGCTTCCTGGGCAGTCTCCTGCTGGCTCCCGGCCTGTGCTCAGGGCTGCATTCTGAGCAATATTCTTTTCTCTTTCTCCCTTAGAGGTCCTATCTGATCTATATGCCCAATACCTGACCAGCTCCCAGCTGAAGACAGAACTGATTTGAAGTAAGGTCTTGCTATGGACTCTAGGCAAGCCTTCAACTTTCTGTCTTCGGCTCTTCAGTGCTGGGATTGCTGGTGTGGGTCACCACACCTAGGAATATGTGACGTTTCTATTTCATTACTAAATGGGCATTTCAACAAAATTCTTAATTTCTCCTCTAAACCTGAGTGTTATCCTTGGTGTCTGTCACTCTTGATCTATTGATGTACTTTCTTAAATAGACTGCTTTTCCTTCCTATCTAGCCAAGTCACTCTTACATCTTACATGAACATAAGCAATGTCCTTTCTTCTTCTTTGTTTTTCACCAGCAATCCAATCTCTTACAAAGGTATCATTTCAACACAGTATGGAGTGGGTGTGACACAAGCCTTAACTCCCAGCACTAGGGCGGCAGAAGCTGGTAGACATCCCTGTGAGTTTGAGGCCAGTCTTGTCTACCATAGCAAGTTACAGACCAGCCAGGACTATACAGTATGATAGATATCTCAGAAGAAAAAAAGGTAACTGTGGTTTGGCTCACTGTTTTATCATGTCTTCCTATATTTACAAAAAAACAAAGAAAGGAAAGAAAAACAAACTTTACTGGAGCCCACAGGCTCCATGAGCTCCAGTCCTGTACCGATCAGCCTCCCTCCCCATGCACACCGCACTCTACCCAGCACTTCTTTCTGTCCTATAGGTGAGCTCTCCCTTCTTTGAGACCCTTACTCTGGCATTCCCTCTGCTCCAGTTGCCTTTTCTAATCGCCATGTGTTTGGCTTTTTCTCTAAATTAAAAATCCATTTGACACAGCACATCCTCTGAGAGGTTCTGTCCAATCTCAACTTCTCTGGCTCCACAGTTACTCTGCAGCTTTTCATTCAGTTTTTTGAAGCACTTTTGTTTACTCTAAAGGGGGCCCGAAGGGTAAGTTCCGTGTCTTTCCTGCCACTTCCACAGCCCTAGTGTCTACAACAATTTCTAACATACCGAAAGCATTCAATAAACATCTGTTGTATCAAAGAATAAAGCAACATAATTCACTGTATACATGTTTAGCTCACAGTGACAATGCTAACAGATGCCGACAGCTAATAAGCACTGTGGGGGAGAGCATCATTTCAGCTTTGCTGGCAATGACTCAACACAGGAAGGTTTGCTGATGTACACTAACAGACTCATCTGGTCCAGGGCTTCCTTTTAGCAATAAGTAGCTAATTTTTCACTGAGCAATTCTTTAATTTTTTAAAGCTAAACATTTTTTATATATGTGTTTGTATGAGCATATACCATGTATAAGTGGGTGCTCATAGAGGCCAGAAGAGTGTGAGATTCCCTGGAGTTGGAGTTGAAAGTGGTTGTGGGTGCTAGGAACCTGAATTCAGGTTCTCTAGAACAGCAGCAAATGCTCTTAACTGCATTCAGCAATTCTCATATGAAATCTATTATTAATGTCTTATCAAATTAATTAAAAGCCTCAAGAACAAGATCTTTCAAAAGCTTCTTAAATAGGTGAGAGATTTGGAGAGATTTTCATTTTTGTCATTTCGGACACCTCTGGATCTTAATTCACGGTCCCCAGACACTTTGAGTGTTTGTATTCTCAGCCATAGCAGCTGGTGTTAACCTTGTATTTAAAAAAATTCTTGACCAAATAGTCTTCTTTTTAAGGGACTAAGAAAAAAAAAATACAATGTACAAGAATCACTCACCCACAAATCTCAAAAAACTTTTCCCCTTTTCTGAGTTTCATTATATCTACAAAACACTATGCTCTTAGATAATTACTGGTTGAAATAGATGAATTATATCAACAGTAAAATTCTCACATTAAATTACCCAACGGATTCCAACTGTATATGCTGGGCCCTTTATACCATGTGGTCCAATATAAGTATGTATGACTATAATTCTTAACTAGCTAGAATTTGTATGATGTAAATTTTAAGTTGGCTTAAGTAAATTGGTATGGACAAGTTTTGTTTTTATTAAAATTAACCACTGGATTAAAGTTCTAACTAAAGAAAGGCATCATTTTCTCCTGGGACACATATGATGGCTTTGCTAATCAGGTCTCTCAGTTTGTGTTCTGGCCACATTTGGCAAAGTCCAATCCTCACCCAAACCAGCAACAACTTGCTCTGGCTGGCAATCAAGTAGCATATCTATTTTGAGCATTAATGTTGGAAACACCAAGTGACAGATGCCATAGAGCATAAGAGGAAACTGATATGCTGCTAAAATACAGACTATAGGGAGGGGTCGGAGGGATCTAAAACACCTGTTTCTTTGTTCCAAAGCAAGTCAATGATTCAGGCCTGGCAGGGGAGCTCACATGTAATGCCGACATATGCAAACCCAAAGACTCTTCGGCTTGAAACAACAGAAGGAGTCAGTGATCAGCATGTCAGTGTGGTCAGGAACAGAGGTCTAGACTCCCTGCTTTCTCGGTGACTCTGTAACTCTGTATTGGTGTGTGTGTGTGTGTGTGTGTGTGTGTGAGAGAGAGAGAGGAGAGAGAGAGAGTGTGTGCTCACACACCCGCTCCATGGAGTGTGTCTCTAGGTCCGAGGACAGTTTGGGACTCAGCTCTCTCCTCACCATGTGGGTCCGGGGACAGAACTCAGGCTTGCCAGCAAGCCTCTTTCCCTGATGAGCCATCTGGACCGGCTCCTCTCGTTTTCTGGTTCCTTCTTAATCTATTTTTAGTGTTATGTAACAAAGTACTAGAAAGTTGGTAGAGTAAGTAGACCACAAATTTGTATGACAGAAATAAAGAAATCTTCAGAATTCAGAGAAAATCTTTGATAACTCCTCTCAGAAAATACATAAATTTAAATTTTCACTTAGTAAATGATAAGCTTCAGTCTTGAAAAAGTGGTGAAAACCAAACTCTTGCATGGGTTGTTACAGGGTCAAAAAATTGCTTCTGGAATGCCTGTGTGTTCTGAACAGTGAACACAGAAGCATTTTATTCAGACTAAGTATGAACGCTAAAACTTTTGACATTATTTTAATTTTTGAGTAACTGGGGATAAATCCAGAGCCCCATGCACGGTAGACAAGCATCCTGCTTCTGAGTTATTTTCTCAACTCTCTCTTCTCACTAAAGCCACGTTCTCCCACATGTTTAGATTTGAAGCAGGGTCTAAGTTACACAGGCGTGGTGGTCTTGAACTCACTCTGACACCTCAGCCTCCACAGGACCTGGGCTTTCAGGCCTGTACTGCCGGACCAAGCTTGAACTTTGATAAGTTAAACTGACCACTTGTGACATTTTAAGAGCCACACAGTTTATAGACTTATGGTTTCTGTGGGTCAGAGACCATGCGTAAGTTAGATCTGAGTTCTCTGAGGAACTCAGGCCGCAGGCAAGACCAGGACCTCATCTGCAGCTTGGAGTCCTCTTCCAGGTTCACTGGCAGTCAGCAGAATTCAGATATTTTACAGTTACAGGACTGCAGAACCCAGCTCCTAGCAGCGGGCACCCGCGGCCCCCCCCCCCCCCCCCCCCCCCGTCCCTCCCTACACACAGTTCATTTCTTCAAGGCCAAGGTCTGGATGTCTTGGGCACTTCCAGTTTCTCTGGCTTGTTCTGTGATCCCAGTTGTTACCGCTAATCTTTGTCACCTTACCTGTCTCTGAGTGTGCTGGGCCCTAAATAAGGGTAGAGGTTTTCCTTAAGCTTGCCTTTGATGAGATGGTCCAGGGTCTCATGAAGGAAAGGCTGATGCTGTGTATACACATTCTCCACTCCCTAAAATATGGAAATGGTTCTTATGTTATTTTGAGGAAGCTAGCAATATAACATTTAATGATACATCAGAAAGGGACATATACTCAATAGAAACTTTATGGGACAGAATCAAACATGTATTAGATAGGAATCAAACAGAATCAAATAGGATGTTTGTGTGTCTATGTGCAGGTGGGTAAAGTGCATGTGCGGGTGCATGAATGTCAGAGGTCAACACTGGTGTCTTCCTCGATGGCTCTTTACCATATTTTTTGAGATGGGATCTCGTATTGAACCTGGAGCTCAGAGATTTGGCTAGATGGCTGGCCAGAGAGCTCCAGGGACCCCTGTCCACTCTCTGCACACCCCTCAGCAATGGGGGCAGATGCACACCACTGTATTTGCTTTTGTGTGTTTGCTGGGGGCCTAAACTCAGGTTTGAGCAGCAAACACTTGACCAAACGAACCAACTCCCCAGTCCAGAATTTTAGAATCTTTAAAAATTATTTTAATTAGACAAAAATGCTCCAGTCTTACAAAAGTACTAATTTTTTGTTGTTGTTTTGTTTTTTGAGACAGGGTTTCTTTATATAATAACACTGGCTATCCTAGAATTTGCTCTGTAGACCAGGCTGGCCTTGAACTCTGCCTCATGAGTTTAAAGGCGTGCGCCACCACTGCCCAGCCAAAAGTACTAAATTTAAAGCTAGTTGTTTTCAATAAACTTTTCTAGGTATTAAAAAATCTGGAATCTTTTATCTCATCTGAATCTCATTCTTTTGTGAAAATGTTAAATAATAGCCAGAGGACATAGAAACCCACCAGGAAACACCAGAGAAACTAGAGATGGAAGTTAATTTTGAGCATCAGAAAGGACAGGTCAGGGACAGAGGCAGCTCAGGTGGTGAAGTACTCGCCCACAAACACGGGGACCCGAGGTCGATCCCTCTACCAAGTCAAAGCTAGGTCTCGTGGAGCCCCGAGACAGTAATGTCCAGATTCCCTGCAGACAGGCCTCTGGGCATGCCTGTGGGGAATGGCCTTGACCATGTGCATTCATGTGGGAAGACCCATCTTCATTGTGGGCACTGTGACTGACCTCCTTAAGGCCCTGTGTTGGACTCATGTAGCAATGACAGATTATCCTGGAACTGTAGCTAAAGAAACCCTTTCTCCTTTAAGTTACTTCGTGAAGATATCTGATTGCAGCACCAGGAAAAGAAGCTAAGACATACCCACTTGTGACCCTAGGAGGGGATATGTTGGGGGAGAGACAGATCCCTGGAGCTCATTGGCCAGCCTAGCTTGGCCTGAAAGCCCCAGGCCTCCATGTCAAAAAACAAGGTGGCTGGCTCCTGAGGAATGTCACTAGAGGTGGACCTCTTTCCTCTTTACACATGTGCGCATGCACGCATGCACGCACGCACGCAAACTGACACAGACATTCACACACACAAACACACACAGAGACAAACATTCACAAACACTGACACACACACACATATACATAAACAGGTTAGTATTTTTAAAGCACAACAGATGTTTGTACTTTCTTTTTGATTTTCTTCAAAGAGAAATTGGGCTGGGGATGTAGCTCAGTTGGTAGACTGTGCTTAGCACGCACAGCACAGTCGAGGTGGAGTAGTGTACACCCAGCACTTGAGAGGTGGAGGAAAAGTTCAAGGTTATTCTTGGCTACATAGTGAGTTTGAAACTAGCCTAGGCTTCATGAGTACGTGAGTCTCCTTCTCAAAACACAAAACAAAACAAAACAACAAAATAAACAAACAAAAACAGAGAGAGAGAGAGAGAGAGAGAGAGAGAGAGAGAGAGAGAGAGAGAGAGCGCACTTAACAAATTTTACATTGCACACAGTAAGCAGCGGCGGCACTAGCCGACTGCACTTCTGGGAGCACGCCCAGTTCTTCCCATCATCTCCCTGGCCCAGCGCAGGCACAGGGCAGCGCTGTAGACTACAGTGTCTGCTCTGACTGGCTGGGGGGGCCCAGCACTCCAGGAGGGTGTGCTGTTGAGATCCTATCAGTTCACACTGGGCTGCAGGGCTGTAACTGAGTCGCACGTAGGAAAGCCCGGAACAGACAGCTCTACCTTGAGTCCTTTGAGAAACTGTTTGGTAATGGCCACGGCGTCTTTGGGGCTGAAGAGGTCACTTCCTCTCACCCGTTTCCCGCCGTATTCAACCACTGCTGACACGAGCTGTGGAAGAGAGAGGGAGGGAGCAGCCTTTCAGTGCTTAGGTCCAGGAAGCCCATCTCACTATAGAACGACTCTCTTAACAATGGAGACACGAGAGGACAGATTCATGCACCTTGTAGATGAACAGGATGATTTACCTGTGGTTGGGGCCGAGACTATAACAGGCTTGGTGCCTGGGGTTTGGATTCATATATAAATTTGCCGTTGGGTATCGTGCTATGCTGTGAGTGACTGTTTTCTGAGTCAAGTACTGCCACTAGGGAGTTCAGTTGTGCCCCTTGTAAAAGGACTCTCTCAGCGGGGCCAGCCGACTGCTTGTGCCCCCTTGGCTGAGTATCCGAGACTCCGGACCACCTGTCGTATGCAGCTCTGCCTTAAAAGCGTATGTATCAGGAAGGGGCTACGTGGGAGGGGAGACTAGAGCGGGGACACCATCGATGTAGCTGTGGGGGAGCCCTCATTCTTGCAGGGTAAAGGCCTTTTGGGGGAGGGGCACCCACACCCTGATAAGTTACCCCTTCCCTATACTCTGTCAGGAAGCCTAATGAACCCATTGGTCCCCCAGAATCAACTTTGGAAGACCTGTGTCTTGGCTTGTTGGGACCTTGGGAGGAGTAGACATCGCTTCAATCTCCCTCTGGGGAGGAGCTTAGCACCACAGTACACGCCAGTAATTCCAGCATCTGGGAGGCCGAGAGGAGGACCACAAGTGAGGCTCCCCTGGGATACACAGTGAGGCGCGATTAAAACGCAAACCACCCAGGCACACCATCAGGTTACCTTCCGATACTTCTCAGAAACGCCTTTACTCCTGAGGTCCACGAGGAGGCCTGGCAGGCTGTTGCTGCTGTGGCGCTCATAATGTAGAGCATAAAGCATCACCAGCCGAGCCGCGTCGAATTCTGTGACTTTAGGGTTCTGCAGGAGTCTCTTCACGTTCTGGAGAAAGACAAATCAATGCTAGTCCTTTCACGTGAGTGATCTCTTGTGGTGGAGACACATCTCAGCTGACATGCAGGATGTCCTGTTTCTTATTCAATGGAAGTATTGACTAGGAATAATTCCGACTGTAACGGCTCTAGGAAAAATGGATTCAGCCCCTGTTGTTCTTGCCTTTCCTGACAGTCTGAGTCATCTCCTTGGTGATGTCAGGAGCACAGACTGCTTCCACTTCAGTGACACAGCACACAACAGAAATGACCAGTTTCTGGTCAAGGACGGCTTTCTTTTAGGGTTGCTCACCCCTCTGTATACAAATAGACAGAAGCTGGTAGACTTACACAGGGCTGGGCTTTAATACTTCAGGAGACACCAGAAGTAACAACATGTCTCAAGATGGCTAAGAGAAATGTGTGTGTAATAGCATGTAACCTCTAACATGGAGAATGTACAATCTAAGAGGCAGGAGCTAGGCAAAGGGACAGAGTAATGTTTGTCATGTTTGGACTTGGTCATCTTTCATTAAGGGCCTTCCTACAGGGCACATATTTATATTTATTATACAGTAAAGCACATAATTTAATTTAATTTAAGACAAAGATACATTTTAGGCCCCCAGAAGGCGCCAAGCCAGGCACTGCTGGGGAAACACTGATGTGTTCTGGCCAATTTCTGTCCTCAGTGAGTTCAGAGTCTCTGAGGGACGAACAAACACGGGCCACTCTGCCAGAGCATGCTGCTGGGAAGCACTTCGGCTCCGTGAGCCTGAGAAACGGGCACACGTGTCTGTCGGCTAACGCAGAAGACGTCCGGCTCATATGTCAACTCTTCAGCACGGACAGGCTTCCTTAGGACAAAGAGGGCACTGCCAATATGTCCAGAGAGGAAGAGCCCCGAGTGCTGGACAAGGGCCTTGACAAGAAGTCTAGAGCTCTCTGCCTTCAGGAGCTGCCGTACTTCCTACCGTGCTCAGGGTCTGGGGAAAGGGCAAGGCAAATGAGGATGCAAAGAGAGTTCACTGTAACCAAATCGGGACAAAAGACACAGCCCAGCGACTGATGAAGACAGCCTCAGTCTGCTGCTCAGGCCACATTTGACACAATTAATACCCATAAAAAACAAACATTTTTAGGACTTTAGAGCCCAAAGAAAACATTAACCCCAAGAATAAGGCTGTGGAGATGGGCTGACTTCTCTCCATGTGCAAATGCTGGTGAGCTCACTGTGGTGGTGTTACTTTATCTAGCATTTTGACTTTTTGTGACAGGGTCTCACTCGGTCACCCAGGTGGGCCTGGCACTTGCTATGTGGACTTGTGGGGTTTCTCATGTGTGTGCCTTCAAGTGCTGGGATTCCGTGTGAGCTACCACGTCTGGCTAGGGCTGTTATTATTATTAGTGCTCCAACAAAGTTAGATAGCTTTCTTTTATTTTTTTTTAAGTTAGGCTTTAACTGGTCAGCTTATAATCCTTTCCCCATAACTTTTTTTTTTTTTTTTTTTATATCTAGTACATGGTTTTGTAGACTGTGAGCTTTTCAGGAACAATGTGTAGAGCTTTGAAAGGATTTCACCACCATCAACAAAACCCAATAGCTGGGAAAATCCCTCTAAGTGCTGCAGTGAGCCCGAGGCTGAGCGCAGAGCCCGTTAGTAGGGACATGGAGACCAGAGGAAGAACTGTGACAGAGCAGCAGACCCCTAAAGGGCACTGACTGGATTCTGGGGTCACGATAGTTACCACTGTATGGTACTTCACAGCGTGGCTTACTCTTAAGACCTTATTATATCCCGGAGAAAGCTTGAGCCCGAGCCTATGCCCTGGGCAGCCATGTCTAAGGTGCGGGATTCCTCTATGCACAGGCATAGGGAAAGCCTTATACAGGGGAGGCTCTCAACTAGAACGCTCTTTGGGAAGGATCCGTGGTTGTTTTTCTGGTTAATGTTTATTAAAATCTTTAAAGGATCAAAAAGGGAGAAAATTTCCCTTAGACACCACATTCATAAGAAGTTCCTTATTCTTTTCTTTTGTGGTAACTTTTCCACAGAATACAGCCCACTGAGGATATCTGTTAAAACATTCCATTATTTCCTATAATTATGTAAAGACATTTTAGGGCAAAAATGATCAGATATGTGCATATATGTAAGCCCCCCCCCCTCCTGCGACCTGGCAAACTCAGGGCCTGTGAACTCTCACCCCGTTTCTGGCAGTGTCTGGTTCCCACCCTTGAAGCCCCCCTCCCACCCCTGACCTGCCCACTCTGGGGCTATGCCAGCACCGCACTTTTCGGCGAGTCTCACGTGCCCATGCACTACACAGGGACATCAGCACGGCAGCAGTCACACTGCTGCAGTGGTGGGTTTGGGCCCTCCCTGTTCACTTCCTTTCTAGTGACCTCCCGTGTCCCGAGTCTTGCCGCTATCTTCCTTAAGACTTTGCACTGGCATTAGACTTCCTGGCAGGACTCTGCTGTCCTTCAGGACCTTGACTCAGACCCTCCTTCTGGAAAGAAGTGTGTCGGCACAAGCTGAGTTCTTGCCTCTCTTTCAGCTCTGTAGTCCTGGGGAAGTGGGGCGTTTTGTTTGCTGGACCCATGTTATCCTTGGACTTCACTTTGAACTACGGCCCTTGAGGTTACCCGGCTTCTCTACTTGACTAATGGGGCATAAGTAACATAGGGATTCCAGGACTAACCAGAGGAGAGAAGGAAGGGTTAGAGGGTGTCTCTACACGGCGTGTTTATTTGTCGGAAACAACAGGTTTATATGATGGGTATTTGATTATTCTTCCCTCACTGAGATCCTCATAAGTCTCCACTATGAAGAAAAAAAAGGACGCTACCATATAACAATGGCTGGATGAAGAACAAACCAGCAAACTCCTGTCTACTTAAGAAGTTAGGATTAGGGAGGCAGAGGTGAGAAGATCTCTGTAAATTCAAGGTCAGCCTGCTCTACATAGTAGTTAGGACTGTGGCAGTGAGATGGCTCAGCGGATAGAGATGTGTGCCTCCACGCTTGAAATCTAAGTTGATCCCTAGATTACCCTCCACAAGGTGGGACTCTACAAAATGTTCACTGATCCCTACCCCCAACACACACACACAGAGTAAATAAATAAGGATGATCTGGCAAAAATAAAACTGCTCTGGTCTTCCATAGGCATAGTCCAGAAACAGGTAAATCAGAGCAAACACACTCTTTGGTGGTCAAATTTCAAAAAGGAGCTAACACATCCTTCAGAACCTAAGGGGACGACAGCCTTTTCTGATGTCTAGAGAACTTTCTGTAGTTTAAGGCTAGATCCCCCCTACTCCTGTCTTCTTCTATCACAACTGTGATCAAGCAGCATGACAGCACGTTTTTAATGACACAAAAACATCTGAATTCTTGTACAAATTACAGAGGAACTCAGTGGCCAAGGAGAACCTCCCTTTTTTTCTGTCTTTAGAATCCGCCCCCCTGCTGTGCAAACAGTCAGCAAATAACAGCTAACAACAGCTGAGGACAGCAAGACGGTGTCAGCACATGAGCTCGGCAGGCTGCCTTAGTAAACAACTGTCCCTAGCATTCAAGATCAAGAGCTCGAGTGCAGGGGTCCGAGAGTCCTGGGACCTGATCTCACTGACTGGTAATCCATCTAAATCAACATTCAGGCTCCTGGTTTTGAGACAGGGTCTCATGCAGCCCAGGCTGGCCTCAAACTCAGTTTGTAGCTGAAGATGCTCTTGACCTCCTGCTCTTCCTGCCCCATCTCTCAAGCGTTTGGATTCTGGGCATGTGCAATCATGCATGACTGCTGCACATGATGGCCCTATCTTGTAATCCAGAACTTTGGAGTCTGAGAAAGGACGACTGTCACAAGATAAAAGCCAATCTGGGCTACCGAGTGAGACCTTGCCTCAAAAAACCCCAAAGAGGGGCCAACGAGATGACTTAGCAGATATAGGTGACTACTGCCAAACCTGATGAATAGGACCCACACAGTGGAAGGAGAACAAATTCTCGATGACTTCCACATGTATCATGACATGTGCACGTGTGCATGCATGAGCACGCACATGCACTCAAACACACACTAAATGTGAAAAATAAAAACAAAAGAAAAAATTGACTTGCTATTAAGTATTACTGCACATAGTGGTGAAGTCATCATATATGATAAATACTAGTATTTTCTTCCACTTTATAGACAAAAGGACTGGGATTTAGAGCAGTTAACAAACTTTTCCAAACTTAAGTCATCAAAGGCTCAAGTTCTCTGCTGCTATTCCATGTGGTTTTAAACAGGACTGTCTCTTCATTTTTCTACAGGCCATTAACAGTGTGATTTGAGATTTTCACCCAAGGTCAGGGACCAGGGCGTAGAACCGTTCTCTCTTCCAAATGAAGAGCTGCGCTCTGGCCACACTGGTGCAGGCGGGAACTGCTTTCTTTCTGAAGCTTTTCTTTCTGACATGAAAATCTTCACCTCTGTCAAGCCACTCCCTCTGAGGCCAGGCAGGCGCTGCAGTCAGAGCACACCACGCTTTGTTTCTAATGAGATTCTTCCTGAATCAAATCCCTGTTGTTCTTTATGGAACTGGTCAGAAGTGGCACAAGTTTATAGGTCAGCTTTTACATGGGACACATGAGCATTTTTTCTTACCATGATACACTTACTATTCAATAAAGCAAACCCGAGCTCTATTCAAAACCTCAATTCCTTGCTTATGACGTTATTATCTAAGGTCAAGTCATCTGGGGTCAGACCCCTGGCATCCACTCACTGTTAAACAAAAGTTCCCTTTATGGACTATTTAAATCATGTCGTGAAAAAATCCTCTGTGGTGAGGGGAGCCCAATGACTGCTGCCCGTACAACTCTAATACCCCACAAGAAACCTTAAAAATGTGAGTTCCAGACAGTGATCAGACCACAAATAGAGTTCTTTTCTGTGTGTATGTTTGTTTTTGAGACATGTTCATGAAAGAACACTAATTTAGCAGTTCACCACAAAAAAAAAAAAAAAAAAAAAAAAAGCCATGAAAGTAGCAGATGACTTGTAGGAGGAGAAGGAGAGGGTAAGGAGGGACCCAGAATTATATTATATACATACATGTATACATTATATACATATATGACCTTGTCAAAGGATAAACACATGTTAAGAAAATAAAATCAAAACACATCAGACTGAAGGTTCTGATCTGAAACAGTCTCTGAGACACATGGTTAAGTGAGAAAACAAAATGCAGGTCTCTGTAGAGTATGGCCCCCCTTGAATTAAAAGAGCTACACCTAGCACGTGGGAGGCAGAAGCAAGTGGATCTCTGTGAGTTCAAGGCCAGCTTGACCTATAGAGTGAGTTCCAGGCCAGCCATGGCGATACAGTGAGACCTTGTCTCAAACATAATAAACAGAGATGTGCACACACATGGCCTAGGAATAACTGTAAGGGTCTATGAAACTGTTAGCAGACCTCAGGTTTTCTATCCACCTCTTTCAACCTATACTTACAACCTATACTTCATGCTTAAGAATTAAGATACAATGTCAGTCTCAATAACTGAGTTCTTTGTGAAGATTTACGGACCATGGACAATATAAAGAGTGATGAGGACCCATGTCATAATATTATAAAACAAACAGCAGCATCATGACTTTTAAAGTGTTTTCAGAAAATCTTGATAAACATTTAACACTTCAAAGCAAGACCTGTGGATGCCAGTAAAGACTGGTGGACTAGAGCACCATATCCACGGCTGCCGTTCAGTTCTACTGGCCATGGAACTGTGTAGGGTGAGGAAACCAATGTCACCAAGCACCCTCTGTGTCACACTGAATCCTCACTGCAACACAGAAACCTGAAGTTGTTATTCCTAGCACAGGGGGAAAAAGTCATTTTTTCAAGGAAACTTTGGTGAATATGATGCTCACCAAAGCTAGGACAGTATGGTTCCAAAGCTGTACTGTGTCCAACATACCCGGCTGGCTTTATTTAATTCAGTAGAGGAAGAGAAGGTAAGTTTTAGAATTGGGGCCCTATTGATGAAGAAATGTGATTGCGGTAAGTGGTTCAGAAGTTACCGCCTCTCGAGGACTTATTCCTAAGTTGTCTTTTTTCGATGGAATCACATACAGATGAGTCATTTTGTTTTCTGTCATTTTGACAGAAGGATTTCAGCGTTTCTTGGGAAGCTGGAGTTACCTCTGTTCTGCCTGCCTCATCTGAATTTATCGCTGACTGCTCCCTCTTTCTCCGTGACTCGTGGGCTTGCCCCTTATTATTTCCTACTTGTCCTTATTATTTCCTACAAGTCTCTTTTCATCCCTCACACCCCCAGTAACTCCGTTTTCTACAGTCCTGCCTCGGAACTGCTGACTTTCATTTCAGACCCCGCGATCTCTGCCTGTCTCAGCAAGCAGACCTCACCTCTCCAGTCAGCTCCTGCTTACCAGCTCAACCTCACCTCCGGTTCTCAGTAGGCCAAACTGTTCACTGGTTCCTGCATGCCAACCTTTGCTGTTATCCCTGACTGAAACCCTCCTCCCAATTCTAGCATTCCTTGCACTCCATCTCAACATTTCCTCTCTGAGAAAAGCCTTCTAATAACCTTGTCTATTTATGGTCACAATCAGTTTTGACTTAAGTAATATCCTGAAACATTATGTAGTTTTTCTTGTGTTTTAATTTTGTGTACTCAACCAGACTATATATTTCTTAAGGTTAGGGTCTGATTATATAATTTTTCTTTTAAAACCCTCTGGTGACTCCCATCATTTTAAAATTGAAGCTCAACTTCCTTTCAATACCACAACCTGGTCTTCTGTCTGTCTGTCTGTCTGCCCCTCCCTCCCTTCTCCCATTCCTCCCTCCCTCCCTCCTTCCCTCTCCCTCCCTCCCTCCTTCCCTCTTCCTCCCTCCCTCCTTCCCTCTCCCTCCCTCCCTTCCTCCTTCTCCCTCCCTCTCGTGTGTGTGTGTGTGTGTGTGTGTGTGTGTGTGTGTGTGTGTGTGTGTGTGTGTGTGTGTGTGAGATAAAGGATTGAACCCAGGCCCTTAAGCATGCCAGGCAGGCCCTCTCCCATTGAGCTAGGCTCCTGCCCTCCCTTCAAAGCACCTCTCTAGCTTATTAAAGACATTCTTCAGCTTGTGCTCCACTAGCTGCACAGCCCTCATACCCATGTTTCACAGTTCCATGCCTGCTCCTCCCCGCTGAGTGTTGCTCCTGTTTCCTGTTTTAGTGGATGTACTCCAACTTATCTACCTATCCAGAACTACTTTTTACATCCTCTTCATCAAGAATCTGAAAGATCATTATTGAGGAAACAGTTGTTCTTCCTCTGTATTTCCATGTGCTTTTGTGAAGGTCTTGGTTATATACTTACTACATGAGATTACAGTTCCTTATCATTTCTACATGTATGTATGTACACATGTGTGCAGATGTGTGTGCACACAGAAGCCTGAGGTTGATGCTGGGGGCCTTTCCTTGACTGTTCTCCACAGGGTCTTACGTTGAACCTGTGGTTCACCAACAGGCTAGCCTGGTTGGCCATTGACCCCATGATCTGCCTATCTCTGTCTCCTAGTGCAGGGATGATGGCAGGTGCACACCAGCACACCTGCCCTTTCATGTGTGCGCTGGTGACCTGAACTTAGATCCTCGTGCTGAAGCATTAAGCACTTGACATTCTGAGCCATCTCTGTAGCCCACAATTCTTTAAATTGCTTTCTTTCTTCTGACAGTGTGAACACACTGAGGGCAAGGATGGTGTCTTATTTATCTTTATTCTCCTATAACCTCATTATAGCATTTATATGTAGCATGTTATCATGCTTGTGAAATAAAAGCAATCTTTAGTAACTAATTCCTTTTTTTTTTTAGTTTATTTTGAGGCAGGGTCTTACTCACTAAGTTGCATAATCAGGCCTTAAACTTGTGATCCTCCTGCCTCAGCTCCCAAGTGCTAGGATTATTGTTGTGGGCTACCACACCTGGTTTATACCCATCTTAAGTATCTTTATAACTCTGTGGTAAGCCAAGTTCCATACTGGTGACAGAGTTACTCGTCTTTGCAGCTTTCTCTGCCTGGCACAGTGCTCACACGCAGCAGGTGCTCTCACACAGTAGGTGCTCACACACAGCAGGTGCTCACACACAGTAGGTGCTCTCACACAGTAGGTGCTCACACGCAGCAGCTGCTCACACACAGCAGGTGCTCACCCAGTTAGACTGACCTGGAGAGCACTAGAATGGTCGTTCTGACAGGCCAGTTCTTGCTCAACCTCTGAAACCTCCAGCAGATTCCGCTCACTGACCAACCGAGACAGTTCTCCGACCACTGTCACATGCTTTGAAACAGTCCCAGACATCTTCTTGAACTGTGGATAATTCTCAACAAAGGCCTGTCATGGAAGAAACATTAATGGGAGATGCTGTTACATTCCAAATAAGAATAGGCATTTGTCAAGAAAAGACTATAAAAAGCTGGGGTTACTTTCTTGCCCAGGGTAAGGTACCCACAATTCTCAACCACATGCATTTATTATTCTTAAGAAGAGACAAGCTGGTACGTATCCTGAGGGTCTTTACAGAGGCCGGACATAACCAAGAGAGGAGAGAAATATATGACTTATGATGATGTGTCACCATGCTATTTATTGAAGGGAAGCTTTGCAAAAAATGTCTCAGACTAAACAAAGTGACTTGCTGGATGTGATGATCATGCCTGTAATTACAGCCTTGGTAGGCTGAGGCCTAAATACTGCCATGAGGTCCAGCCAGGTCCACATAGCTACAGTGTGGTATATAGTAATAAGTGCATTTCAACAACAAACTAGAATGAACAAGAAGCTGGCATGATAGCCCACATCTGGAATTCCAACACTTGGGAGGTAAACACAGGACCTCCCAAGCCTAAGGCTAGCCTGAGCTACACAGCAATGACCAGACAGTCTCAAGTACCACAATCCATCCTATAAAGCTCATAAACAAGCAAAGAACCATAGTAGAAATTAGACCTGGAATATTTAAAAAATGTTGCCTACATAAATAGTTCTAAAGACATAAATCATCTGTGTGTGTGACTTACCTTCATGTCTGCTATGGATTCTAGCCTTTGCTGTTCTTTTGGTTTCCTCCTCTGGAAGTCTTCCATGAGGTTCTTTATATTGCTACCAATCTCTGCAAAGTTCAGGTACATGTTCTATGAAAAAGGAAGTCAGAAGAAAGTTCAAAACTAGCTTGGTTTTCAGACGTCATAAAAGAAGTGAAAAAGAATTCTGAACAGACTTGAAAGACAAATTCCATTTTAATTACTAAATCTGGACATTAGCCAGGGCACTAGTGATGAATACCGTTATTATTCTCACAAAGAGCTGCCAGAAGGGAGGGAAGTCAGTGACGATGTGAGCACTATGAAAAAACGCTGCCAAGGCCGGCACCCGAGTCTTTTGCCGTCCTGAGATGCAGCCTAACTACAGGAAGTCTGTCACCCTTCCACACACAGCCCTATGTGCCCCATTCTCCCAAGCCAGCACTGATACTTTATAGAAAACAACTTGAAGTCACCTACATTAGCATAGAATTCATCGTTGTCGGCAGACAGGACCACCTCTCTTAAGTCTTTGCTGATTCCTGGCACTCTGGAAAGATCGATCCGGTTGTTGTTTATGCCCAGCAGTTCATGGACCATGGCCTGATATGTCCACTAAAGAAGAAGGACAAGAAGAATTGGCAAATGACAAAAACATGGAAATATTGAGTGTTTAGGAAAACAAAGAACGATGGCATTCTTAATAATTAGTCTGATTCATACCAAGTTTCTCTATTTAGTTCATGTTTTTATTAATACTTTGTTCTCTAATAAATATTAAGATTGTCATTTTAATTGCTTAAACATTAAAAAAAGTCAAAATACTTTTACTTTCACACTTTAGAGAAAATGCAACAAGATTAATAGTCTTGATAGAAAGAAAACAATTATAACTACCATTAGCATTTTGATTGTGAATTACGAGTATATTTTTGGCTTCACAGATAGGGCTATATTGGTGCTGCAGTTACAAGTCATACCACTTCCTGCACGCTTCTGTGGTTTTCTGCCGCCTGAGAAGTGTGTTCTTGCAGATCTGAGTGGTGCTATATTTATCCCGGGAACACTAATATTATCAGAAAAAGCCTTGCGAGTTAATCAAAACACTGGCATAATCAGACACTTGCCTCAGAATCCATTTTATCTTATGTTTTTAACTGAGTATGAACTGTGAAGAAGGGTTGACTTCCAGCCTTTAAAAATGTAAATTTGTTTGGCTAAGAACCAGAAAGGTGAAATGCTACAAATCTGCCTTCTCACCATTTATGGAGAGTGGATTTATACAAAGCTAGGTATATTTTAATAAGTAACCCAGTTCCTTTCGGGCACTTACAGTAACACAACAAAGTGGCATCGGCACCATGGCTCTACCGCACACTCCACATATGAAATCTGTTTTCCCTCTCTTCTTGAGACACAGGGTTCTTTGAGGGCAGGAGACTATCTTTTAACCCTTATGTATAACACTTAGTTTACTACATGGCACACATAGGTTCTCAGTGAAATGTGTTTTTCTTTGGGATACAGAATTAGGATTACTTAATTTTTAGGTTTTACTTATGTGAGTCTGAGTGCGGGTTTGTGCATGAGTGTGATGCCTGCAAACACCAGGCAGGGCCCTGGATGCTTTGGAGCAGGAGTTCAAGGTGGCTGGGAGCTGCCCAGTGTGTGGGCTGGGAGCAGAACTCAAGACTTCCGAAAGAGCAGTATGTACTCTTAGCAAATGAGTCATTTCTCTCTCCCTCCTCCTCCCTCCCTCCCTCCCTCCATCTCCCTTTCTTCCTCCTATCAAGTTCCTTTAGTGGCCAGATGTTGCCTTACATTATGGAGGCGCTCCCTTCACCGCGGATTACCCTAGCACTGACATTCCTCCATGCAGAGAAGAAACTGAGATGGAGGTGTCTCCTCACTCTCTAAATCCCAAATCGCCTCTCACAGAGCATAACTACATACAAGGAACCGCTTAACTTGCGGAAGGCTAATCATGAGGGGACACAGGCTGTCTCAGCAGTGTGTTAGCCAGACAGTGTCGAACCACCAAAGGTGCAGTTTAGCAAGCGCAGCATGGGGCCTGAGAGGCCACGCCACACAGCTGAGGGAAAGCAAATGGCGCCCGCCCAGCTGGAGCAGTCTTCCAGAAGCAGCTCTCTGGCTTCTGAGAGGCTTCAAGGGAGACGTGTTTGACAGGTGAAGCGGGGAAGAGAAGGTATCCCGACGTCCCGTTAAAAGCACAATGGCAAGAAATCATGTAGTGCCTCTGTGGCAGAGAGCTGTAGGCTTTAGGTGAAGTTTGGTATACATGCTGAAGGTGCTTGGGTGCCGAACCAGGAGAGTGTATTTAACCCACTAGGTGAATGGGAAACCAGAATTTTAGGCCAGGATTTGTAATTTAAGTTGGGAGCTGTCATCAACCAAGAGAAATCCAAAGAAGGACTTGTATAAACGCTTGTCTCACTGTTACTGCGAGAGACGGATCACACCATCACATGGCAGTGAGGTCGGCAAAGGAGACCCTGGGAAGCGGAGCCCAGAGTTCAGAGGTTTCCTTGGTGAGAGTGGGGTAGTGGCAGAAGGGACAGATGGACAGGACAGAGGCCGAACCAGCACGAATGACTGCGGCTGGAAAACCTGACACCACAACACCAGAAATACAAGGCCAAGGCCAAGAGCAGCCGAAACCAGGCGGGGAGTGGAGTGGCTGTGATTCACTCAAAGTCACCCTTCTTTACGCTAAGAAAGGGCTCCGCACCTGGTTGAGCAGTGGGGTGATGGCATCATCACAGCGGTCTAGAATGAGAAGCAGTGGAGGCACCTCGGTCCGCCGGAACTCAAAGAGTTCATATTCCTTACTTATCACTTGCTGAGGACACAAGAGGAAAAGCGATTGGTTAACCAGTTAGCTGGAAGTGGAGACAACAAAAACAGGAAATGAATAAAAACACAGGTAGTAGTTTTTCCACCCTCACAGGCCTCCCACAAAAGGATTCAAAAGCTTCATGAAGTTTTGTAGCACGCTATTAAAAAATGAGGACTTGAAACCCTACTTTCCAAGTGGGTTGGTTGGGCCCCTGAAGTTAAGTAGCTGTAAATATTTCTTAGGTTAAATCTAAGAGTCTTAGTGCTAATTTGTTCCTTTTTTTTATTGTTTTGAATTATGTAGTCATACTTCTTTGCCAACAAAACTAACAAAGAAGATATCTTTGTTTGCTCTCTTTCTCTCTTCCTTCCTGTCTGTCTTTCCTTTTTCCCGTCCTTCCTTCCTGTCTGTCCATCCTTCCTTCCTTCCTTCCTTCCTTCCTTCCTTCTTTCTTCCTTTCCTCCCTTTCCTCTCCCCTCCCTCCTTCCTTCCCTTCCTTCCTTCTTCCTCTCTCTCTCTCTCTCTCTCTCTCTCTCTCTCTCTCTCTCTCTCTCTCTCTCTCTCTCTCCAGACACTTGATATGTAGCCCAGGCTGGCCTTGAACTCACAGAGAGCTGCCTGCACCACCACATCTGACAATTCAGATATTTCCTAACTCTTATAGGGAAACAACTAGCCCTGAGGTTTTAGAACCAGGAAAAGGGAATACTATACCTTAACACATTCTCCAAGTCTTTTTGCGGCCTCTGATGACAGCTGGTACCGAATCATGGGGCACTTCTTCAGAGACAAGAGAAGAGCTGTCAGTCCTTGAGTAGTTCTGGAGAGCTGGGCTGGATCCCAATTCCGGCCCTTTTTGTTAAAAACATATTAAAAGAAAATACCTTAATTTTCTCAAACTCCAGTTACTTGATGAATTAATTTCCATTTGATTAACTTATTTTGAAAAGCCTTGCCTTCCATACCTGACAGCAACCCAAAATATTGAGGGAAAACAAATGTGGATTCACAGCAATGTAATCCCCATAAAATTCCTGCAAATAAAAAGGATCAGAATCAGTTAATCCACGGACTCCAGCTGTCCCGAGTGCTATGGACTCCAGCTATACCAAGTACTGTAATCAAACGGGACATACAGGGTGAAGAAGTACAAGGTGTTCAAATAACAACTGAGTAGCACTGGTCAGTATGGGGAGCTGAACTAGCTATAATACCAGCAATGGTAAATCTTCTCTTAAAAAGTTGAAGTATATATACCAATGTAAATGTTTGATTAGTAGAAAAAAAAATTGCTGTAGGATACACTATGTTATGTGCCCAGTGTTTTCTTGTGTGGGAGGATGTGATTTAAAACAGGTCATTCTTTTTATATATTCTAACCCTTGGAATATCTTTTGGAAAATTTCAAAACTAGTTTATTTGTTGCCTGTGAAGACAGTACTTTTCACATAGGTAATAAATATATTCAAGTGTTTATGATAGACATATGCCAGAACACTGAACTATTAAAGAAGAAAAATAACATTACACATGCTAATGCTATATATTATATAGCATACAAAATAAGTGCTTAGGAGTTTCTGAGTTTTAGCCTAGTGACAAAGTCTGTTTACTAGCTCCCAAAGTATGAGTTTCTCAAACACAATGTTAAGAAATCTCGCTCACAGCCTTTGATTCGTATTTTCTCCCAATCGGGCATAGCCTTATTGATGAAGGTTTTTAAAGTAAGGTTCATAAACTATCATAAACTAACACAGAATATACTTGACTCTGTCTCCCAACTATGAAAATGTCTCACCAATTCATCAGCCCACTCTGCTCCTTCCTACTGATCCCATCAATCCTAATTCTGTCCAATTTAATACCTCCTTCAAATGCTCTAGATATAAGTCTGTCTGGTGTGTGCACATTTATTTTGTCTGATCAGACAGCACCTTCTTTATTTATAGACTAAAATCTTTTAATGGGGACAGTACAAGGGAGGTTACAGGACCCACACCTTTACCTGAACTTCAGCCACAACTTCCTGCTCATCAGCTTCAGCTAATGACTTCACATCACTCTTGCTGATCACATTACTGAAATCTGAAACAGACATGTTGCATGTGACTCAAATGGCATCCGTTTTGCTGCAAGTAGACTCCTACAGGCCTCGGGTGAAGCCTAATGAATGAGTGGCGTTTAGCACACACTGTGGTACATGTCAAAGTCACACACCCGGCTGCAATGAGGAGCACAAATATGCTTAATTAATTAACTAATTATTACTTAAATTAGTATCCCCAAATTCATACTGTAAATAAAGACCATCACTGATGACCTCAGAGGATGCTGCAGACTCAGATCACTACCTTAAAACAGCAAACACAGAGAAGGAAGTAAACCTTTATCCTCTTTTACATGTAAGTTGTATCAAATAAGAGACGAGGGAAGTTGTTGTTGTTGTTTTTTTTTAAAATAGAAACATTTCCTCTAAAAACCTCATGGAATGTGTATGATAGAATACTTCTCCCTTCAACTCCTATTGAATAACCTACAAACACTGATTTCACTAACAATACCACTAGAAGAAACAACCAGGGAAACTACACAGCATCACCTTTTTAGTATTCTTGCCAAAAAACCCAAAACTTAATCCATGTCAGGTTCTTTATCCCCGTTCAGACATACACGGATAAAGGAACATTTTTAACTTGAAGGAATATACAGAACCACCCTACAGTGGTGAAATCGGGAAGATCCAGCCACAGAATATGTAACTGCTTCCTCAGGGGACCAGCTGCATGGCAGAAGAAGACCTATAGAAAATCAGTGGAACCAACACACTGACCAGCAAGGTTTAATAAATGGATCTTATTTTGATCCTGACTCAAACAAAGAAAAAAGAGGGAAAGAGAGATGAGATCTGAACATTGAATTGAGTTCACGAAAATAGGAGTTACTTTTCATTTTTACTAGATGAATCTATCTCTATTAAAGATGCACACTGAAATATTAATGGATAAAACTTACATGACATTGCAGATTTGTTTAAAAAATATTGGTGGGTAGAAGATGGGAGCATGGTTCACGTAAGCCCGGGTGTGGCTGGGCACAGGTTTGCCACACTGTTTACTTAGTGCATTTGACCTTTTCCGTAATACTTTTAAATAAAGGGGCCTGTTAAATAAGAGACTTACAGACCTAAAATTATTAAAAATGAAATGAACAGGCCAGTTTAGTGTTAACTTAAATTGTGCTAAAAGCCTGTATTGAATAAAATTACTAAATACTAATTATTTTAGTTTACATTAACCAAATAAAATTCTGAAATTGATTGCCAAACCCTACAAATTTCAAGTTTATATTTTATACAGTTCAGTACTAATATAATTTTTCTTCTGCCTTGTAGATTTACAGCCCAAATCAATTTCCACAAGCACCACTGTATTATGCAGGGACACTGTGGAGGAAGTGGGGTCTTTCACTACGTGACCCCACTCCATTTTTAGCAAAGAAACTCAGAAAATGAACGCTTCTATTATATATTGACTCAAAGACAGAACTCGGGAAACATAAATCATATATATACATATCTAGAACTGAGGCTGTAACTTGTAATTTGACTAAAAAATACTAAAATAACTATACTCCTAAGTGTTGGGATCAAAGGCGTGCTCCACCACTGCCCACCTAACTTTTGGCATAATTAAATAGTAATATATGGTAAAAGAAATTTATATGTGCTAGAGTCTAAGATGTACCAAAATATTAAGTACATTATTAAGTAGTAATAAGACTTAGACAATGGTCTAAATCCCCAAAGCTTAAAACCTCTCAAGTGTCCTACTTTCTCTTCTTTTTCCTTCCTTCCTCTTTTTTCTTTTCTTTTTTTAAAAAAAAAAAAAAAAAAAAACAAGGTCTTTCTATGTAGCTGTGGCTGGCCTGGGACTAGACCAGGCTGGCCACAATCTGCCTGCCTCTGCTCCTGAGTGCTGGTCTTACAGCATGCACCACCACCACCATGCCTGGGTGCTAAGTTTGCTCCCTGGTTTTGGAACCAGCTCCAAACTTTACTACATCTACAGAGAGCAATGTTGACACCTAGAGGAGACCAATTGTAACTTCCATAGCAGAATGGAAGAAAAATTCAAATAAATTTTGAGTAGGCATGAACCTGTTCATTTCCAGAGCTTCCTATGCACGCCCCCATGTGGGCACACAAGAGATAACTGCATGACGATGTGTCCTTTCATGCACCACGTAAGAACAGCAAAGACAGGTGGGATGAATTCATGTGGTGTGCAGACACATTTTCATTATCATACTCCTTCCCCCCAAACAAATTAGTTTCTATACCTTCATTCACAGGTGAAATACAGGAGGAAGTAGATACTCTCATGGAGGAAAAATATGCAGTTTGGCTACTTATAACTTTTGGCTCATAAATTAGCCTTAAATCTAAGCAATCACTGATGAGTGGAAATTGTTATTCTGATTTCAGAAAGAGAATGATGGCCACTACCTAATTTTTAAAGGTAACTTGTCCTTATTTTATGTATATTTTGTGTGCATGTATGTCTGTCCATCATGTGCATGCAGTGTCTGTGGAGGCCAGATGTCAGATCTCCTGAAACTGGAGTTACAGACAGTTGTGAGCTCCCATGTGGGTGCTGGGAATTGAACCCTGCTCCTCTGGAAGAGCAGCTAGTGTTCTTAACAACTGAGCCGTCTTTCCAGTCCCTACAGTATTTTTAGTACTTTGAATACACAAGCTTTTAAGTGATGAGTTCAGTGAACTTGATGTTGCGAGTTACTCAACAGCCTAGACCAGCTGGGTCAGACACACACGATTTAAAAAGTGACTAACATACTTACAGATAAAATATATACTGTATTTGGGTCTTCGGAGCTCTTGAATCAGATAGTCCACGTTCTCCTGAAAACAAAGACCAAATGAAGCATGAGCAGAAGTGCTTCATAAAAAGTAATAAGGGCTGGTAAGATGGTTCAGCAGCTAAGAGCATTTGCTGCCAAGTCTGATGACCTGAGCTGAATCCCAGGCACCCACATGGTGGGAGGGGAGAACAGGTTCCTGCAAATTGTTCTGTGACCTCCATAAATGTAACTTTAAAAACTATTCATTGACTGACTTACTTGGAGTCTAACAGTATGCTGAGATCAAGACTGTACATATATTGGGTAATGAAGGATGAAAATAAAAAGAAATACATTAAATATATTAGGATCTTATACACAGTTTAATATATACACGTATGCTAAATATCAGTCATCTGCATTACTTTGGTTAAATTAAGGTAAAACTAAAGGACGTATGTTGAAATATAGCATAAAATTGTTACTAACTGCCTCAAGCTGCTTATCAATAAATTGCATTCATCTGATCAAATTTCTTACTTAGAACACCAAAATGTGTGTAATTCTTTAAAAACAGGAGAAAATATAACTTAACTATATTCACTTTGGCTTTTGACTTATTGAGGTCTAAAAGTCCTTTTAAGATATAATTTTTAAATTTTATGTGTGTGTGTGTGTGTGTGTGTGTGTGTATACGTACACACTGTTGCCTGTCTGTGGAGGACAGACGCATCAGACCCCACTGGAGACTGAGTTACAGGCGGTTGTGAGTTGTCCAACACAGGTGTTGGGACTCAAACCTGAGTCCTCTGTGAGAGCAGTACACACTCTTAGCCAGTGAGCCGTCTCTCCTAGCCAGTTCTTTTTATATAGTCAAAGCACGAGAACTCTAATCACAGACCATTCTAATGAGCATTTGATCTGTTTGTGATACCAGAATAAATGCTTAAATTTCAAATTAAACCAGCCCTTAAAACTAAAATTTCTGGGGACACAAAGGCTCTGCTACTTCATTGTGTCACTGTTAATATCCTTATTTAAACAACTAAAAGTTTTGTTTAAATTGTGCCATTAGTGCTAAAAAAAAAAAAAAAAAGGTTTTAAGAAATCCCAGCACTCGGATGGCATAAACCAAGAGGTTGTGGGTTCAAAGTCAGCCTGGGTGACAAAGCCAGACCCTGTCTGAAAGCAAGCAAATAACTGAACAGAAATGTACAGTGTCTACTCAATGGGGAAAAACAGTTTTCACATTGTCATTTAAACTACAGAAAAATTATCTTTATAAAATTTCTATTGTGTCATTAAGAGGTTTATTTATTGTGTGAGTGTATGTGCAAACGTGTACGTAGGTGTGCATGGATTAGGAGGCTAGAAAGGGTGTCGGGTGTCCTCCTCTACTGCTTCCTGACTTTGAACTTCAGATCCTCTTGCCTCTATTTCCCAAGTGCTGGGATCACAGACATGTGCTACCATGCCAAGTTCACTTTATAATCTTTTTTTGTTTGTTTGTTTGTTTTGTTTTTCGAGACAGGATTTCTCTGTGTAGCTTTGCGCCTTTCCTGGGACTAACTTGGTAGTCCAGGCTGGCCTCGAACTCACAGAGATCCACCTGGCTCTGCCTCCCGAGTGCTGGGATTAAAGGCATGCGCTACCACTGCCCAGCTCACTTTATAATCTTAAAGACAAACTGTTTTTAACAAGTAATTTAAGTCTAACATTACTGCTTGATAGGGCCAAGTAAAAAGATAAAAGATGTGAAGCCAAGAGAGTCTGAGAGCCTGTATACGGCTATTAAAGAGGTCTCCTCATTTTATGTTAGGAGATAACAGACTATGTTGTCTCTAAGACCCCTCTTAATGACCAAAATTTCATTTCTGAAAGCTACAAATATGAAAAAAAAACCACATTAATTTAGCAATTATTTCTTAAGCATCTTCTATGTAGCAGGCATCATGGGAAAAGGATGGACAACCAGATAAAATTTCTGCTATCATGGAGCTTATTATGGTAGGTATCAATCACAAAACCCATATAACTTTGTCAAATAAGTATCACTTGCCTGTAATCCCAGAACTCAGGAGGCAGAGGTGGGGGAGGTGGGGGATTATTGCAGATTTCAGCCAGCCAGGACTACACAGTGAAGTCCTTGTTGGATAACAGACCCCTTCAACTCTGACCGTTTGTAGGGGGACATCTGACCGGCTCAGTAAAGCTGGGAAGATCTGCTTGATGAGGTAAACAAGTTTCAGGCAGAGGGAGGAATCCGTGCAAAGGCTGTGTGGCAGGAGGAGCCATCAGAATGTAAATGGACGGAAAGGTAGTGTGGCTAAGGTGCAGGGTGGCAGAGGCGCCCCAAAGTGATAGGAACTAGACCATGCTGGGCTCTGCAGTCAACAAGGAAGGATTCTGTTTTTACCATAAGAACAATGAGAAGTCACCCAGGGATTTCAAGCCAGGCGACACAATCAGGTTTCCATTTGGGAAAGGACACACGACACAAGCATGATTAAAGCACACTGGGGTTGACAAACGTGAACATGAGGCGAGAGAACATACAGCCAGGCATGGTGGCAGACTCGATCCTAGCACTTGGGTGGCAGAGGCTGGAGAACTGCCACAAATTTGAAGCCAGCCTGGTTTTTAGCATGAGTTCCAGGTCAGCTAGGGCTCCATGGTGAGGCCATTTCAAAACAAAAACAAAAGGAGAGAATTTTAAAAAATAAGACATAGAAATTTTTTTTCCACCCAAAACCCAAAGCAAAACCAAGGGGGGCCGAGAGATGAGACAGCTCAGTGGTTAAAGACATCTGCCACCAAGGCTGACAGCCTGAGTCTGAGTTTGGGACTCACAGGGCCAGGAAAGAACCAACTTCTGCAAGTTGTTCTCTGACCTCCACATGCAGCCTGTGGCACAGGCCACCCTCCCCCACCCCCACTATATATCTTCAGTATAAAGAAGGCAAAGCCAGATTTGCAAGATGATGGACAGAAGCTGAGAAAGGGCTTATGAACGTTCAGTAAAGTGAACAAATAAAGACCAGGAATAAACACGCAGAGGAATGATAAAAAGGCCTCCTGGGCTCCAATGCAGAACTAGACGTGAGCACAGGAAGTTAAATATGTAAAAAAAAGTCCTTTTCTTGCTAGGCCACTGGATTTAATTGTAGGAGTAAGACCAGGCCACTATAGCAATCATTGGATGACTTCTCTTTGCTTTTACGCTAAAGGCATATTCATTCCCAAGCACAGATGGGATTAAAATGATAAAGGTTCAAGATAGTCAGAGCTGTACGAAAGAGAGATGGAGGGACAGTGATGTTTAGTGCTAGGTACCAAGGTCAATCCAGCACTACAGTGATCTAGGTTCCCAGAGTTAGTGGCTTTGGGAATAGCTTTACTCTGAAAAATATCTTGAAGGAAAAACTGGCTGTCAGGGGTGAACCAAGGCATGGAAAGGAGAGGAAGAAGTCACAACTCTGACAAAACAGGGTAATTATGATGCCACAAATGATGGTCACACAAATTTATTTTGCCTTCTTAATGCTTTCAGATCAGTAATTCTGCATTTGCCTGTGGAGACGGCAGCTCAGTTTGTGTGGTACCTTTGTAGGTCGAAGAAAACAAATTGCTTTTAGGTGTTTCATGATCTCTCGATTTTGAGAATCAATTCGTTCGAAGAGGTATACTTCCTTCTGAAGAATCTCTGACTGTGTGTAGACCATACTCACTATACCAGTCTGTAAAGAAAAAGAATGAACTAAGATTACACTAGTCCGGACTAGTAAAAACATGCATCAATAGTTTAGCCGTTTTTTTCTATTATCACTTGGCTAGGTCATTTAAATGTTAATACACGGAATAATATTTGCTGAAGATCCCAAACAGGTAGCGATGTGTGAGAGTAAAAAACCTACTCTCTGAACATGAACAACTCAGAAACTTCTAAAGAGGATTTTCTCCATTCATTCCAAGTTGTTTTTCTCCTTTAAGTTGCGGCCAGCAAATACCCTGTCATTTCAGCTTGAGCCCCAACAATCAACTTTTAAAAACAACGTTGACAGGGGCACCCTCAAGTCTTCCAAGTGTTCCCTGGGTCACCATTAACAACTTCTTGGCAGACACTCTTCCAGGTTTAAGAAAGTCTCTTGGCGCCGGTTAGAGCCGGTTAGACTGCACACCCCCGAGGAAAGCTTTATACAGCTGTGCCCGACAGTGCTGACCATCGCCGGGAATGAAATGCTAAGCCCCGCCGTGGCACGGGACCCGCCACTCAAGGGGGGGCTGCCGTCACCAACCCCGAGCAAAGGCGGACTCACCGTTTCTTTATCCATGAGAAGCACCTTCATGCCGGGCCCGCTGTCCTCTATCATTTTGGAGATATACTGCTTCACTGCAAACACCACGTTCATCGTGGCGAACTGACAGGTGCCCCGCAGCCCTTCCCGCCCCCTTCCCTGGCTGAATTAACCTCAGGCCTGCTGGCTGGGTCTCAGCTGCTTCCGGTCGGCCAAGTATTGGCTTCCGGGAGTCCGGGTCGCTCCGGTCCTGGGAATTGTAGTTCCTCCGCGGAGTCCCGGAACCAGGCTCGGCTGCTAAATTGCCGGCGCCGTTCCCGGCGCGCGCCGCGCGTGGAGAGGAAGGCAGCCTGACAGCTGTCTCGGCCACGGGGACCGGGGAATGTGGCTATGCTGTCTGCCGAGCACCCTTTCTGGAGACCGGCGTGCATGCCATCGCAGCACTGGGCAGGCTGAGGCGGCGGGGTCGCAGGTTCGGGACCAGTCCGGACGGCAGCAAGTTTCCGGATAGCCGGGGCGGGCTGGGTTTTAAAAGTATCCAAACAGACTGGAAGCTGCACCAGGGGAGGGCATTTTGTGTTTACCAGGCCGTGGACAAGATTCGTCTGCTCGACTCCCAGTGTCATTATTGAGGCAGTGACAGTGCCCCGTGTTAGAGCGGAGAGTGAGACTGGAGCAGGTTTTCCGAAGAGAAGGGCGGCTGAAATTGATCACGTGGTCGTTGATGAATGAACAAAGGGAACACCCTTTAGGGGTGCTGCTGGAGATCTGTAGAGGCCTCAGAGACCCCATGAGGGCGGGGAGCTTCCGACCCCCACTCAGGACCGCCGGGACCGCGAGCCCACGGTGCCCGTGGCACCGGACATCGCTGACTTGCAGGGGCGTCGAGTTTCCAGGGACCCTGAGATGGTCTGGGGGCAGTTACTCATTGAACCTGAGAATATTGAAAGGGAAACATTTTTTATCTAAGAAGCAGTGAAAGATTAGCAAAAAAATGATCCTATTTATTTATTTATTTATTTATTCATTCATTTATCTATTATTTATTCATTTATTTATTTGTTTGTTTATTATGTATACAGTGTTCTGCCTGCATGTATGCCTGCAGGCCAGAAGAGGGCACCAGGTCTCATTACGGATGGTTGTGAGCCACCATGTGGTTGCTGGGAATTGAAGCCAGTGCTCCTAACCTCTGAGCCATCTCTCTCTGCAGCACAATAAAATGGATCTTAAAGAGTCAGTTTCCAAAGAGCGGCTGCAGATCACACAGGTAGGTCTATCACCATACTTCTCAAAAGGGTGGTTTTTGTTGCTCCCCCTTTTAGGTTGGAGAATTGTAAAACCAGGAAGACAACTGCAACAAATCAGTGACTCTTAGTGCTTTAAACATTTTTTTTTTTTTTTTTGGTTTTTCGAGACAGGGTTTCTCTGTGAAAAACCAATAAACAAACAAACAAATAAAAATAAAAAAAAACATTTCCACCAAAATACTGATGCGTGCATGAGTGTGTGTGTGTGTGTGTGTGTGTGTGTGAGAGAGAGAGAGAGAGAGAGAGAGAGAGAGAGAGAGAGAGAGAGAGAGAGAAGAAACCAGAAAGGAGATCACCAAAGGCGAGAAAGTTTTTAAGAGAGGGAGACTCAGTAATCGAATACAAGCAGCACAAAACAGGCCAGCCTGGTCTACAGAGCAAGATCCAGGAAAGGCACAAAGCTACACAGAGAAACCCTGTCTCAAGAAAACAAAACAAAACAAAACAACAAAACAGAAGGAGGGACTGTTTAATTGAGGAAGGGAACCAGGGCGCTTTGGTTAGGGTGGGGTGAGGGATGGCGGGGCTGGAGGCAAGAAGGAGGGCACCGAAATAGAACTAGGTATAACAGTATGTATATCTCTGAGTTCAAGACCAGCCTGGTCTACGGAATGAGTTCTAAGACAGCCAAGGCTACATAGAGAAACTTTGTCTGCAAAAACAAAAAACACCCACAAAAACAAACAAAAAACCAACCAACCAACCAAACAAACAAACAAACAAAACCCCCGAGGTATAGCTGTAATAGTTATGAAAGTGCCATTATGAAACTCATCATTTATGCTAACTTAAAAATTAGTTAAAAAAATCAACACGCTCGGCATCACTAAATATTAGTTCTTTTAACATATTGTAAGAAATACGCGGTTAGATAGAACAAAAGAAACTTAATAGGATTATGCACGTTATATGAAATTTCCAAATCCTTTGAAGGACCAGAAGTCACCTCTAAAATTGTGAAAATGTGTTCCTTTAGATTTCCAGCCAATAAATAAAGCTTCCGATTGAATATTTTACTATTTTTGAGACTTTTTTCTTCCTTTTTATTTTATTTTATTTTGGTTTTTCGAGACAAAGTTACTCTGTGTAGCTCTGGCTGTCCTGGAACTCACTCTGTAGACCAGGCTGGCTTCAATCTCTTAAATCTGCCTGCCTCTGCCTACTGAGTGCTGGGATAAAAGTGTGCACCACCACCGCCCAGCTTTCTTCTTCCTTTTTGTTTGGATAAGGTTTTGTTATGTAACATAGGCTGACTTTGAACTTCGATTCTCCTGCCTCAGTCTCTCTTGTGCTGGAGTTATTGGTGTGCAACACATGTTCAGATATGTTTAGAAAGAAGCTTTAAAGCTTTATATTAAAACGAGACAGTGTTATATTAACTACACACAAATGAAATACAGTGTTATATATAATTCTGTCTTATCAGTAAAAATGTTTATATATTATAGAAAACATTGAAACAGCAAAGCAAATAAAATTTACCCACAAACCTAGCAAGTTACTGCTATTTGCAAAATCAGTCTCCTCCGTCACTTGGATTGTTTTTCCTTACTGGACCGCACTATAGTATGTCATAATTGTTTTCAACTTTCTACCTTTTACAAAGAACAAGGAGTAGAAAAATGATTATCTATGAAATTAGTGCTTTTTCAGACTACAGTTAATTTGTAAGAGATGAGTGGACAGAATCCTTTTAGTTGTTTATAATCAGAGAGTTATGACTTTTTGAAGGAGAGGGGAAAATACCTACCTTGACAAAGTTGACTAATTCCATTCCCTATAAAATTCCGTGGAAGCCAAAAAATAAAACAAAATTCCATGGAGGCCAATGGCAGTGTTACTTTATACAATGAATGAAAACAAATGTAGCCATAAGCATTTCGAAGAAATTGTTGCCTCCATAATGGGTGCTGGGATGGCACTGACATTTAACAGTGTCCTTATTTCCTGAAGAAAACCACTGGAGTTATTTTAAATGTCTCTATAGTAAGGACTTCTGTACCCCTGTATTTCTAAAAATAAGACTGAAATGCTCTGTGACTCATCCAGGATAATCCCAGACTGATATGTTACAGGCAAGAGAAAGCATATTTGGAAGGCAATATGAAGTGCCTTACTTATTTTTTTATTGTGTAAGTAAACTTAACAATAAAGACATTACATTTAAAAATTAAATCATGACATTCTTCACATATGAGTGATTAAGTGAACTATAAAAATTTCAGAAATAGTTACTTGAGAAGTTTATTTTTGTGCCAGGCATAGTGGTGTATGCTTTTAGTCCCAGCCCTTGGGAGGCAGAGCAGGCAGTTCTGAGTTCAAAGCCAGCTTAGTCTACATAGTGAGTTCCAGGACAGCTGGACTGTTTTTTTTTTTTTTTTTTTTTTTTTGGAGGGGGGGTATTTATTTTCACTGGGTTCCAGAAACTGTTACTTTAAGGATATAAAACAGGAAGTTAAAATGTGCTACTTATGTCTGCACATTTAATTTAGACTTGTGCATATGTGCATAAGTTAAATAAATAGTGATAATTATCAAAATAATTTCATGTACTTTAGCTGCTCCCCAAATGTGTACTATGTGGAAGTTTAAGAGTCTATTTTATGTTTTGTGGTGGTAATCTAATTGTATTGAAATATTATTCTGATTTGTACTGAAATATTAATTTGATTGTATGTTAATAAATAAAGTTGTCTGGGGGTCAGAGCTATTAGAGCCATAGCAAGAGTGTGGCGGTGGTGGCACACGCCTTTAATCCCATAGATATCTGTGTGTTCAGGGTCAGAGCTATTAGAGCCATAGCAAGAGTGTGGCGGTGGCGGCACACGCCTTTAATCCCATAAGATATCTGTGTGTTCAGGGATACAGCCAGCATTGGAGACATATGCCTTTAAGACCTAGGGGGCTGTACATTCAGACAGTGACGAGGCAGTCATGTGTTTGGGTTTACAACCAATGAGAAGGCAGAACAACATACTTTAAAAATACGAACGGACAGGAAGTAGGTCCCTTTTCGCGAAGCTGGGACAGCAGGAGGAAGGGTGAGATTTTAGCTCTGAGCTCTGACCTCTCGGCTTTCTCTTTTACATTGTTTCTGTGTTTCTTATTTAATAAGACGGTTGGTTACATCTACATCTGGCGCCCAACGTGACAAGAATCCATTAAAAACTGCTTGGCTTGGCGGCAGGTCCGCTTTCCCGCAAGGGCGGCAGGCGGCCCGCGGCGGCGGCGGCGGCAGCGGCGGCACACGGCGGCCGGCGGCGATCGGCTTCTTAGTCCGAGCTGCTGGCGTCCTAGTCCGGGTAGCAACTTCTAGCCCGGGCCTAGGTCTGTGAGCAGCTTGCCTAAAGCCGGTGCTACAAACAACTCAGACCTGCCCTGCCGAACAGGGCCCTGCCTGTAAAGCCAAAGCACATGGTGGTCGGAGCTTAAGGAAGCCAGACCCAAGCCTTGACTCGGCACAAGAGGGAACACGTGGCTGCATTTAAGCTTTAGCCGGCTACGCTTTCTTGTGCGTTCTCTCTTTCCTCTCTCTCTCTCTCTCTCTCTCTCTCTCTCTCTCTCTCTCTCTCTCTCTGGATTTACACCTGGGACACTAGGTGGCTGCTTTGAAAATCCCCTCGGATTTCTACTGTTCTACGCAGATTTGGTAAGTCATAATATATCAGATATTTTAAAGGAAACTATTTAAAAGAGAATTTTTTTCCACATTAAAAAACAAATGGGTTTTATGTGTACATTGGAAGAAAATTGGTTTTTGTTCGAAATTTTAGGCAGTCTGGCAATGGAACAACTATATAATATTAGTATTGGTGGAATTATGCACCTTATCACTATAATAATCCACATTTTAATATTTAAAAAGATAGTCAATTTAAGTGCCAGGATAACAGCGTTAGAAGAACTTGTTAAACCTGTAAAAATTCAGACAGAAGAAATTAACAGTGAAGTTGTTTCAAGTCGGGATCATAAGGTTGCAGAAAGAAAGCCTGTTTTCACACAGTCACCCTTAATTTATCCTGTAACAGTACAGCAGATGCCTGATCAAATGGCTACACAAAATACTTGGGCTCCAATTGAAATGTTGGATTTAAAAAGGTTTAAGGAGGCAATAGTATCTTATGGCATGCATTCCCCATATGTAAAGCAAATGTTAAACACTTGGTCAACATATAATAGGATAGTACCACAGGACTGGCGGGACCTCGCACAAGGTGTTCTGGAACCCAGCCAGAGACTTCAATTTCTGACTTGGTTTAAGGAGGAGGCTAAAAACATAGAAAAACAATGGAGGGATAAAGGAGTACAAGTTTGCCAGGATCAGCTTATGGGCGAAGGCCAATATGCTTCAGCACAAGCACAATGTTTATATGATGTCCAAACCCTAATTTTATGTCGAACGGCAGCCTTGAATGCATGGGACAAAGTTGAGGAACCAGGAAAAAAATCTGAGTCATTTACAAAGGTGAAGCAAGGCCCAAAAGAGTCTTTTACAGATTTTTTACAAAGACTGGCTTCAGCAGTAAAGAGAACGGTCTCGGATTCAGAAGCTGGTAAGGCAATAATTGAATCTTTGGCCTTTGAGAATGCGAATGCAGCATGCAAAAGAATAATCAGGCCATTAAGGGCAAGATCTGCACCTATGGAAGATTGGATTAGAGAAACAATTAATGTTGAAGCTGATGAGCATGATGATACATGGGTAGGAGAAGTAATTTCAAAAGGTTTGAGGAGTGTTAGATGTTTTGGATGTGGAAAGCAAGGACATTTGAAAAGGGACTGTAGACAGGTCATTCCTAGAAACAATGTTTCTTCAAGGAACAATGGCAACAGAATGCCCCTTCCTTCTGGAGTATGCAGAAGGTGTGGTAAAGGAAAACACTGGACCAACGAATGTAGATCAACAAAGGACAGACAGGGTAATCCTTTGCCTCAGTCTTCGGGAAACTCCCAGAGGGGCCTCAGGCAGGCCCCCAGTGCAAATCCAGTTCAAACCTTTCCGGCAGCCATAGAGGAAATGCCTGCTCTGGAGAGCGATTAAATAACCAAATGCCTATTGGAATAAATCATGCTGGTCAGAATGATGAAACAGAGAGAATAGAAAATTCAGGAGAAAACATAAAGAAAATTTTTTGGCAAACTTCTATTAATGAACAAAGACCAAAATTAACGATAAAAATAAATGGTGTTTTGTTGTCTGGTCTGGTAGACACAGGTGCGGACGTTACCATAATTGCACCAGAATTTTGGCATCCAACTTGGCCTCTTCAGGAGGTAAACGTTCAACTGTTAGGAATTGGGACATTATCTCAGGTGAAACAGAGTGCAAGATGGCTTGAATGTATAGGTCCAGAAGGACAGAGAGGAAAATTAAAACCATATGTGGCTAACATAACTATGAACCTGTGGGGTCGAGACTTGTTGCAACAATGGAATACTCAGATTAACATCCCTCCAATCTCAAAAACAAATCATAAACTAGCACATGTTACTGAGAGAAATATTAGAAGATATTGTTCTAATGAGTGGTCACCAGCCATCCATATTATACAAGAACAGGGCACAATAACTGATGATCTTCCAAAGACACCAACAGCTCTACCTTTAAAATGGTTAACAGACAAGCCTGTATGGGTCCAGCAATGGCCTTTAACAACAGAGAAACTCCAGGCTTTAGAAGAGCTGGTAGAAGAACAGTTAAATGCTCAGCATATTGAAGAATCAACCAGCCCTTGGAATTCTCCTGTATTTGTTATTAAAAAGAAATCTGGTAAATGGAGAATGGTAACAGACCTTAGGGCAATTAACAAAGTAATTCAGCCAATGGGTTCTCTACAATCTGGGATGCCTTTGCCTACTCTGTTACCAAAAGGATGGCCTCTCATAGTTATTGATTTAAAAGACTGTTTCTTTTCAATACCCTTACAAGAAAAAGACAGAGAAAGATTTGCTTTTACAGTGCCTACTTATAATAATTCTCAACCGGTTAAAAGATTTCAATGGAGGGTCCTCCCACAGGGAATGTTGAATAGCCCAACTCTGTGCCAATATTTTGTACAACAGCCATTGGAAGTGATACGTAAAAAATTTCCTAAATCTATAATTTATCATTATATGGACGATATTTTACTAGCTGACTCAAATGCAGATACTTTAGAAATAATGTTTGAAGAAGTAAAGAAAATTTTGCCTCGCTGGGGATTACAAATTGCTCCTGAAAAGATACAAAGAGGAGATTCTATTAATTATTTAGGATATAAAATAGAGCTACAAAAAATTAGACCCCAAAAGGTGCAAATTCGGAGAGATAGACTACAGACTCTTAATGACTTTCAAAGATTATTTGGAGATATTTCTCATCTACGAACTATTGTTGGGGTAAAAAATGATGAACTGACTAATTTGTTCAAAACCTTAGAAGGTGACAAGGACTTAAATAGTCCAAGAGAATTATCACCTGAAGCTGAGAAAGAATTAGCCTTGGTAGAAAAGAAAGTGCATGAAGGACACGTGAATCGTATTGATCCAAAGCTGGATTGCATTTTGGTTATCTTACCTTCTAGGCGTTCTCCTACTGGAATATTAATGCAGAGGGAAGATATTATATTGGAATGGATATTTTTACCAAATAAACCAAATAAAAAATTAAAAACTTATGTGGAAAAAATCTCTGACTTGATTTACAAAGGAAAAATGAGACTTCGTCAATTAGCAGGCATAGACCCAGCAGAAATTGTCGTACCATTAACTAAGGAGGACATTGAAAAATTATGGACAGAAAGTGAACCTTGGCAAAGAGCTTGCAGTAATTTTTTGGGAGAAATTAACAGCAAATATCCCAAAAGCAATAGAATTGATCTTATAAAGAGAGCTGAATGGATCTTGCCTCGAATTGTACGGCAAAAACCCATATCTGGAGTTCGTACATTTTATACAGATGCCAACAAAGAAGGAAAGGCAGGTTACAAATCAGAAAATTTAAGTAAAGTGGTTCAAAGTCCGTATAATTCAGTGCAAAAATCAGAATTGTATGCTATTCTGTTGGTATTAATGGATTTTTCAGAACCTCTCAACATAGTAACTGACTCTCAGTATGCTGAAAGAGTGGTGTTACATATTGAGACTGCAGAATTTATCCCTGATGCTTCAGAATTAACTTCACTATTTATTCAATTACAAGATACAATCAGGAAAAGGAATCATCCTTTATATATAACTCACATTCGATCCCATACTGGTCTGCCAGGCCCTCTAGCACAAGGCAATGAAGAGATTGATAAATTATTGATAGGAAATGTGCTGGAGGCCTCAGAATTTCATAAAAAACATCACGTTAATAGTAAAGGTTTAAAAAAGGATTTTTCCATAACCTGGCAACAAGCCAAAGAAATAATAAAGAAATGTCCTACTTGTTCCTTCTACAATCAGACACCATTACCAGCAGGATGTAACCCAAAGGGTACTCAGAGAAATGAAATCTGGCAGATGGACGTGTTTCACTTTGCAGAATTTGGAAAATTGAAATATGTACACCACACTATCGATACTTATTCAGGATTTCAATGGGCAACTGCTTTGAGTTCTGAAAAAGCTGATTCTGTAATCACTCATTTGCTAGAAGTTATGGCCATCATGGGTATACCTGCACAAATCAAAACTGACAATGCTCCATCATATGTCTCTGTTAAAATGAAACAGTTTTTTGCTTATTACAATATAAAGCATATTACAGGCATACCACATAATCCTACAGGTCAAGCAGTTATAGAAAGATCAAACAGAACTCTAAAGGATATGCTAAATAAACAGAAATGGGTAACAAAAACCCCCAGAAATAGACTGCATAATGCTCTTCTAACTTTGAATTTTCTGAATGCCAATGAGAAAGGAACAACAGCTGCAGAGAGACATTGGATAATAGAAAAAACTACAGAATTAAATCAGCCTATATACTTTAAGGATGTGCTGACCTCAGAATGGAAACCAGGGTATGTATTACATTGGGGACGTGGTTTTGCTTTTGTTTCTACAGGAGAAGATAAGCTGTGGGTACCATCAAAATTGATAAAGGTTCGATTTGAACAAGAGAGAGAGACCTCTTAATTAGAGGAGGTGATAGTTCATCAACCAGCATGAACATCCAATTTAAACTAACTTGTATCAATAAAACATGCCTTTTCATTTCATCAGATAATAACTTGCCAAAAAGGAACATCCCCAAAATTAGTCTTGGGGAAAGGTTTTTGTTTTTGTCTTTTAGGAGAATGAAGGTTAAGGAATCTGAAGAACACTGGACAAATGAGACAACTGAAGAAAAGGGACAAATCATCTATCCCAAGAAACAGAGTGAAACGGTGTATGGGTATATATTATCTAAAAAAAATTTATGTCTTCCTAAATGTTTGTTTCTGCTTTTCTCTAAAGATTTAACACTATTGGTCTTCTAACAGTCCCAGTTCAATTAAAATTTAAAGCTGACTTTGGAGTTGGAGAATGGCTCTCTCCTTCTTTAAAATCAAGCATGTTGTTAAAAGGAAAATGCAAACTCCCTGTATCATGCCAGAATAAGAGCCATTTCTGCTATGGTACAGGACAAAAGCAAAATTAATTAAGGGACTATTCTATTACTAATCTCAACTCTTTGATTCTATTCTGATTCTTTAAACTGTTCTCAAAGTATAAATTTTATATCAAAATTTACAAGATTAATATATATATATACATTTTAAACTTTGTTAAGATATGAATGGTCACATAGAGTACTAACTAATTCTAGAAAAAAGGCTAGCTGCATATATATGTTTTTGTGTTCGAGTCTCTTATCAGTTTTCTGCAGGAAATCATGGCCAGGCCTAACATCAACTGAAGTCTCCAGAAAGAAGATGGGGCCCCACAACAACAACAATTCCACGTGGACAATAATAATATCATTAAGCTGACAAACATCATCCACAGATCAGCTTTGAACTACAAGGTGCTCAGAGCAAATTTGAGATGACTAGCTGAGATGATCCAGTCTCAAAGACTACTTGAATAAGGACTTGAGATAAACCCTCAACTTTGGCATTATACACAGACTGGATAATGAAGGATATAGTTACCTCTCCTAGAATTTGACAATTAACCTAAAATTTTTCTTTCAGGATAAAGAAAACTTCGCCCATACCCAGCAGGAAGCAATTTTAAGAATACGACGCCCACATTCCCAAAGAGGTGGTGTGGGGCGGGTGGTTTTTTGGTCTTTTTAATGGGTTTTGGGTCTGGGATAATTTTCAGTATTTAGGGGGGTTGGTTACAAGTTATTGTCAAGGGTTAGGAAAAAGGCTAAGCAAAGGAGATTAGATTTAAAGTTCTTGTTTAAAAAAAAAAAAAAAAGAGAAAGAAAGAAAAGAAAAAGACAATTACTAGTTTTAAATACTTTACATTGGATTGAATTGTTTTATATTGTACACAAATTTGAAACTGATATTGTTAGAAAATGCTATATGTATATTTCTAATTGTATTTATTCCATCCATTTAACAATGTAATGCAAATTTCTGATCCTTGAATGTTATTATTATCAACTATTAGGATATAAAGAAATGAAAGCTAGTAGTTAGACATTATCATAGAACTTGTAGTCATATTGGATATGTTTTAAAAATTGAGCAGAGATGTTTTAGACAGGTCATCTTCAAACCCTTCAGAGATCTACAGAATATGGCATTTAAAATGTTTTAATAACTTAGAAAATTTTTCTTTTTTGAGACATGTCGGCTCCTGGCAGTACCAATCTACTTTAGAGAAAATATGGGCATTGAAGAAACTGCATATGGAGTCAACTTTCATTCTGGCAAAAGTTAGCCACTGGACAACAAAGTATCCTCGAATCAACAGGACAAAATGGACAGACAGATCACGAAACAAGGGACTACTGATTCTTGCCAAAACAAGTGTGGTTATGGCTTTATCAAAAGGCATCTTCTGAGGCCAGGACAATATGGCCCCATCCCTGAAGTGGCCTTCGCATCCGGAAAAGGTACGGTGCCCTTTTCTTCGAAGGCAGCTTAACAGGCAGAGGGCCGATGGATTCTGTTGTACAATGGAACAGCAGCTGAAAGCTCATGCCTCTCAAAAGTAGACTGGCATTTAATAGAGGGATGTGGAGAAGAAGGGGATGCTGAGATGAAGCCATATATACACAGCCAAGAAGAATGGACAGCTGAATTAAAAAACTGTCAACAATTTCCAGAATTTAAAATCCTGAATCATGACAGGACACTAGTGGAATTCAGGTGTTTCTGGTACGTGGACTGCTCTCACCCAATGTGAGGTTGAACTGTTGACCTTGTGTACATCCTACTTCACAAATGAGTCTGTCAGATACACTAAGCCTATAGGCTGAAGATGATGCCCCAACACTGCGGAGAAACCTCAGGTGACTGCCCAGGCGGCTGGCTGTTTCTGTCAACTCACAAAATTTTTTTGGAAGTTGCTTGCATGCACTTCCTGTTTTTATTTTTGTTAGCTACTATTATTCCCTTCTTGGGTCTCTGAGGGAGTTGAAGATTAGTTAGTTATGGTTGAAGATTAGTTAGTTATAGTTGAAAATTAATTAGGATAGAAAGTACATTAGATACATCTTGGAATTATCAAAATAGGATAGATAATGGAATTATTTTCTCTGATTCGTCAAATACCTGTTTAGGTATTTATTACTTGTATATATTGTATATAGTTATTGTACTTTTGTATATAGTTTTTCTTTTGTTAGTCATAACCTTTTGCTTTTTTTCTTTTTATTAAAATAGAAAAGGGGAAATGTGGTGGTAATCTAATTGTATTGAAATATTATTCTGATTTGTACTGAAATATTAATTTGATTGTATGTTAATAAATAAAGTTGTCTGGGGGTCAGAGCTATTAGAGCCATAGCAAGAGTGTGGCGGTGGTGGCACACGCCTTTAATCCCATAGATATCTGTGTGTTCAGGGTCAGAGCTATTAGAGCCATAGCAAGAGTGTGGCGGTGGCGGCACACGCCTTTAATCCCATAAGATCTCTGTGTGTTCAGGGATACAGCCAGCATTGGAGACATATGCCTTTAAGACCTAGGGGGCTGTACATTCAGACAGTGACGAGGCAGTCATGTGTTTGGGTTTACAACCAATGAGAAGGCAGAACAACATACTTTAAAAATACGAACGGACAGGAAGTAGGTCCCTTTTCGCGAAGCTGGGACAGCAGGAGGAAGGGTGAGATTTTAGCTCTGAGCTCTGACCTCTCGGCTTTCTCTTTTACATTGTTTCTGTGTTTCTTATTTAATAAGACGGTTGGTTACATCTACAATGTTTAGCTAAAATCATGACTTTTTTTTCCTCTTCAAGAACTCAAGGCTTCATTATAAAATAAAGGCCGGGCAGTAGTGGCCCACGCCTTTAATCCCAGTACTCTGGAGGCAGAGGCAGGTGGGTCTCTGTTCGAAGGTAGTCTGGCCTACAGAGAGAGTTCTAGGACAGCCAGGGCTATACAGAGAACCCTGCTTTGAAAAACTAAAAACCAGCCGGGCGGTGGTGGCGCACGCCTTTAATCCCAGCACTCGGGAGGCAGAGGTAGGTGGATCTCTGTGAGTTCGAGGCCAGCCTGGGCTACCAAGTGAGTTCCAGGAAAGGCGCAAAGCTACACAGAGAAACCCTGTCTCGAAAAACCAAAAAAAAAAAAAAAAAAAAAAAAAAAAAAAAAAAAAAAAACTAAAAACCAAACAAACAAAAAAACAAAAAATCCTCACAAAAGATATGTAGGTAAGTTTCATATAATATAATTACAATAATAATATGAAAGTTCTTAGTTACATTAAATTATTCTCGAATTGATCATCCTTGCTGCTTCCCTTAAATACATTTTCCTCAATCCCTGAATAAGAAGGAAATAAAGATGAAATTCAGTGGAACTGAAGTTGCTTAGATCTCTGTATTAGTCAGGGTTCTGTAGAGCAACAGAACTTACAGAATAAATCTCCTGTGAGTGATTTTTGCTTAATTTGAAGTAGGTAGATCCACTTCTCATCCAGACCTTTGAGGTAGGAAAACACATACAACGTTAATGCAGACCTTTGAGGTAGGGAGACACACCTCTGTTCTGGGCCACGCTTGCTGGGACCCTGTGTAAGAATATGGAAGAAGGAAGCTTTGGGTTCTAGTTAATTCCAGATGTAGTCAAGTTGACAGCCAAGAACAGCCATCACACCTTGCCAGCATATATTTTTTTTAAATGAAGGCACAATTTAGGAAATTTTTGCTTTAAATGATCTCAAAACCTTGGTATCTGATTAAACAGACTAGATCAAGTCAAACAATCGTTAAAGTTATCACTGTTCATGACTCAATATTGAACTTCATGGCCACAAGCATGTAATAGCTTTGTTTTTATTTTTGTTTTTGTTTTTTTGAGAGAGGGTAGCCCTGACTGTTCTGGAACTCACTCTGTAGACCAGGTTGACCTTGAATTCACAGAGATCCCCCTGCCTCTGTCTCCCTAGTGCTGGGATTAAAGGCCTATGCCATAACCACCTGACTAAGAGGATTTAATACCTTTTAATAATTAGTTTAAAATTATTTTCATGCCCAGACTTGGTGATGCATGTCTTTAATCCTAGCTCTCAGGAATCAGAGGCAGGCAGATCTCTGTGCGTTCCAGACCAGTCAGGGCTACCTAGTGAGACCAGGTCTCAAAGAAAAAAAAAATTGTATGAAGACTTCTGTCTATACATCACAATTGTTTCTGTGGCTCCAGCTTTCTGGGTAGGTTGTTTTCTATACACCTGGTGGTAGTAGTTAGTAGTAGATTGGAATTGGCCTTATAGCATGAATCCTATGCAAGATTCTTTATTTTACTTATACACTTGATTTTTAATTAATTTTTATTGTCATACATTGATAGGTATCTCTTTCTTTAGATTGGGAAATTTTCTTCTATGACTTTTATTACAGAAAAATATTTTCTGTACCTTTGACCTGGGTTTCTTCTCTTTTCTCTCTATTTTTCTTTTCTTTTCTTTTTAATTAATTAAATTTATCCATTGTACATCCCGACTGAAGTTTTCCCTCTCTCCTCTCCTCCCATCCCCTCCCCTAAAATCCCCTCTGACCCCCCCACTCCTCTGTTTCTGTTCAGAAAGGGGCGGGCCTCCCATGGGTGTCAAGTTGAGGCGGGACTGAGCTCCTCCCCTCGTATTAAGGCTGGGTAAAGCAACCCTACTGGGTTCCCCAAATCCCTATTTCAGATCTTTTAATTATCCCAAACTCACACTAACTATTGATTACAAATAAGTTTATCATTTGCCGGGCGGTGGTGGTGCACGCCTTTAATCCCAGCACTCGGGAGTCAGAGCCAGGTGGATCTCTGTGAGTTCGAGGCCAGCCTGGGCTACAGAGTGAGTTCCAGGAAAGGTGCAAAGCTACACAGAGAAACCCTGTCTCGAAAAAAATAAAATAAAATAAAAAATAAAAATAAGTTTATCATTTATAAAATTTTGAGGCTACCACAGAAGATGAGTTTCTGTATGGGAACCACCCTCAGCAAGAACCATTCTTGTTTACAGAAACCACATGCTACCTCCTAAGAGACTCAGGTAACGGAAATTATTCCCAAGATGAAATGATCTAGCGGGTGACATTTTTATTTTAAATTGAGCTGGGCTTGTTATGAATACAGGTCCTGTTCTCCTCTATCTTTTAACTAGTTCTAGACCATTGCACAAATGAGTAGTTTTCAAAGTATGTACTGTGGTCCATGGTAGTTTGTGATTTGCTCTAATTCAGAGTATAGAATGTGCTTTTGTTTACAAAAGATTCCTAACAGACACAGAAAAGAAAAAAAAACCAGTTGTCTGGAGTAAGTAATATTTTCCTTCACCAAAATATCACAGGAGAAAATTCACTGAATATGAAATAAATTACCAATAAACATAAAAATGCTCAATAAACATGAAAGATATTTGATAGAAACCTGAAAAGGCAAACTAAAGTCACAGTAGTTACATTATTTCTCTCTATCAAGTTGACAAAACTTAAAATGTCTGACAATACCAAGTGTTGGTGAAAATGAAGGACAAGAATTCATATATTGCCAAAGCAAGAGAAAAAATTTAGCTGGGCGGTGGTGGCACATGCCTTTAATCCCAGCACTTGGGAGGCAGAGGCAGGTGGATCTCTGTGAGTTCGAGGCCAGTCTGGTCTACAGAGTGAGTTCCAGGACAGGTTCCAAAGCTACGCAGAGAAACCCTGTCTCAAAACAAACAAAGGAACAAAAAAGATAAAATGCATTAGGTAAGTAGAGTGCACATGGCTATTCTGTAGTGAATCCTTTTTGCCTGTGTTATTTCATAGTATTTTTTTTTCTCTGATTTTACTGGTGGAAAGCCAGCCTCAGCTTTGGGCGGACTCAGCTGCTAGATAAAATGTGACATTCATCTCTTCAGTAAATACCTATCACATATATTCCATGTCAGATGCTGCATCAGTGTGCTGGGGTCATCATAACAGTGCCAACCGGGCGGCTAAAACAACAGAATGCTTTTTCTCCTAGTTCTGGAGCACAGACGTCCAAGGTCAAGGTATCCAGGGCTGATTTCCTCTGGGCTCTTGTCCTTGTGGTTGTGTAGGAGCTCTCTGTGAATCTGTGTTTTCATGCTCTCACTGAACACAAATCACATTGGGTTAGGGCCACTCTGATGACTGCGTCTCTTTTAAAGACCCCAACTTCAAATACGACTACCTTCTAAGTATTGGGATTTCATTAGGAACACCGCATTAGGACTTCAACATATGAATTTGAAGGAAAGTAAGTTACCCCATACCAAATGTTGACTGTGATTAACCCCTTCAGCCCTGGATGGTACCCAATGGTGTAAAAACAGCTAGAGGTGGCACCAAAAGTCCCCGAGACACGGCGGACAGAATGTTTCATTTTCTAGACCTCAAATTTAAATAAGAATTCGTGGGCACACTTCTATCCTTTGATTTTTGTTGTTGTTGTTGAGACAGGGTTCTCTTTGTAGCCCTGGCTCTGCTGGAACTTGCTCTGTCTCCCAAGTGCTGAGATTAAAGGTGTGCACCACCATGCCGGGCTGACTTTTCTCCTCTTTGAAATGATCTTGTATTTCATGAAATATTTAAAATTACTGGAAAGCAGAAGACTGCTCTGTGGTGCGTGCGTGCGTGCGTGCGTGCGTGCGTGTGCATGTGTGTGCGCGCTTCACATGTCTATTGGTGTATATGTGTACATGTGACTGCAGACCAGAGGTCAGCCTTGAGTGACTTTCCTCAGGAGCTGCTCACCTTGTTTTTTGAGACAGTTTCTCTCCATGACACCTGAAGCCCACTGGTTAGGCTAAGCTGGCTGGCCCATGACCCCCAGGGATCCACCTGTCTCTTCCTCCTTAGGGTCACTGTTTCTTTTTTCTTTTATTTATTCTTTGACAGTTTCATACATGTTATATTGATCACATCTGCCCCCAGTTGTCGGTATTCCTAAAGAATGTGTGGTGGCCATGGGGGTGGTTCAGCATCTCCTGGCATGCCGAGGCTGTGGGTTCGAGCCCCAGAACTGAAAGTAAAAGTCTAGTTAAATCAAACAAAACCCTTTTACATTTACTTAAAACAACAACAACAAATTTGGTACCTCTTAGAAGAAAACAATAAAATAAAAAATATATTATTTATAAAAGGCTTTTCCTGCATAGTCATTAATAGATAAGTGTAAAGGATTTTAGAGCTAGGGTGTAGCTCAGAGCTGGTGTTTGCCTAGCATGTGAAAGCTCTGTGTTCAAGCCCCTGCATCCACCAAAAAGCCAAAAAAAAAAAAAAAAAAAATCTGCCTTAAATACCCTTTACAATGAGTGTCTCTCTCAAGTTGATATTTAAATGACTGATGTGTCATTTAAATGTCACCAGTTTGGAGATGAACGTGGTACCAGGTACTGCAGTCTCTGTAATTAAACCTCAGTGTGTTTTAGTAGGTTCCTCAAACACTCCCGTACTCCGGAATCATCTGGGGATTGTACTAAAATACAAATCTCTGATTCAGTGGTTCTGCAGACTCTTGTGTGTTTTACAGGCTCCCAGGGATTCTGCTCCCTGTGTTCCATGAACTACATTTTGGGTAGCAATAGACAGCCAAGAGCATCAGGGTGAGAGATTCTGTGGAATGGGCCGATGGTGCTGCACAGGTCTGTGTGCAGGGCTTCTGTTCAGCTCCCTGCCTGGGTTAAGAGAGTTAGTGCTTAGCTATACTGCTATCAGGCTGCAAATCTCCTGCTTATCCAAACTTATGACCTTTGCATGGTTTGTGCACGCTTATAGCAAGGATTAGTAAGTTCAATGTATGCAGTAGTATGATAATGAAAAGTGTTGTCTCCCTGGTAATAACTTGTAATATCAAGACACCAAGTTGGCAAGATGGCCCAGTGGGTAAAGACATTTGCCACCAAGCCTGACAACTGAGTTCCATCCCTGGGACCCAAAAGGTGGGAGGGGAGAACCAACTCCTCACAAGTTATCCTCTTATCTACACATGAACCATGCACACAACACAGGCACACACACAAGCACACACTCATACATGCACAGATATACCACACACACAGGCATATACTTGCACGCATGTGCACACACAAGCATGCATATACACACACAGTAAAAATAGTTTTAAAAGATGCAGAGTTTTTTAAATCATAAGCAAGAACTATATTTCATAGTTAAAGACATATACTAGACATATACTATTATAAAAGAAAAGATCCTTTGGGTCTTTTCGTTCTGAAATATTTGTTTTTACTGCTCTAAACATGAAATTTCTGTCATTTGATCCTGGATGGTCACTCACTGTCTCTGCCAGTGACACTGATCAACTTGTGAAACGCACACTTTGGACTTTCTGAAAAGAGAGAAATTTGTAAAACTTGAATTATAAATTTTATGAAATTATTACATGTTGCTCAAAATCTAAATTGTCTTATAATAAAAGCCTGGAGCCAGCTTCTGGAGTAAATGCTGAAAGATCAGAGAGACAAAGGAACAAGTCACTCCCATGTCTTACTTCTAGGACTCCTCAGCCTGAAAAGGCCTTAGTTCCTGTTGTAGCATGAATCTTCAAAGTTCTTATTAATAAAATCAAACCCGAGGCCAGTTATTGGGGTGAATACTGGAAGGTCAGAGAGACAGAACAAGCCACAGCTATCTCACCTCACCAGATCCTCAGCTGGTCTTGTCTCCTCAGACTGGAGGCCTCTGAGTCCTCATCCGGAATGGGTCTCAGCTGAATTACTGCTCAAAAGCCTGAATGCTTAACCAGCCAAAAGCTTAACCAGCCAAAAGCTTCTAGTTTCTGGTCCTCAAGCCTTATATATCTTTCTGCTATCTACCACCACTCCCTGGGATTAAAGGCTGTGCTGGCTTTCTGGGATTAAAGGCGTGTGTCACCATGCTTGGCTATTTCCAATGTGGCCTTGAACTCACAGAGATCCAGGGGGATTTCTATCTCTGGAATGCTAGGATTAAAGGTGTGAGTGCCACCATTTTCTAGCCTTTGTATCTAGTGGCTGTCTGTTCTCTGACCCCAGATAAATTTATTAGAGTACACATGTTTTGGGGAACACAATACCACCGCATCCTGTCTCCTCACGCCTTATATACCTTTCTCCGCCCAGCCATCACTTCCTTCTTAGTGCTGGGATTAATGGCATGTGTGCTTCCTAGGCAAAGGCATAAGATCTCAAGTGCTGGGGTTAAAGGTGTGTGATTCCCAAGTACTGGGATTAAAGGTGTGTGCCACCACTGCCTGGCTGTTTCTCTCCTAGACTGAGTCCATCTCATGTAGTTCAGGGTGGCTTTCAACTCACAGAGATCCAGACAGATTTTCGCCTCTCGAGTGCTAGGATTAAATGTGTGTGCCACCACTGTCTGGCCTCTGTGTTTAATCTAGTGGCTTGTTCTGTTCTCTGATCTTCAGCCAAAGTTTATTAGGGTGCACCTTTTACCGAGCTTCCCCAAATTTATCATTTTACAGACATGCTAATGTATAGTACCAAAACCAAAGCCAAGCGATTAACAATAAAACACCATTAACCAAACTGCAGACTGTAATCAAATGGTAGCGAGTAGCTTCTTAGTTAATAACCTTTTTCTAGTTCTGAATTCTACATTGCACCCAGCCATCATGTCTTCCTAATTTTCCAATCTATGACAGTTCAATCTTGGATGACTGACATTTTTGAAGAGTATTTACTGGTAAGCTGTTTTGTAAAAATCTCTCAATACAGGTTAAGCTACTAGTTTATTATGGTTAAATCGGGACTTACAATTCTGGTAGGATTGTCACAGAGTGCAATACAGGGGAACACAGTGTCCGTATAGCTTACTGCCTTCAGAAGCTTCAATAACTCAGACAGTGTCTGCTCAGTTATTTTTCTCCTTGTGGTTCTGCACAAGTGAAGAAACTCACTGAGATTATGAAAATATACTGTTTCTCATCACAATTTCACCAGGTAGTTTGATCAGCCATTTCCAAGTCTTGCGTGTAACACATGATTCTAACTTTTTTTTCCCTGTTGGGGATAAGGTCTTGCTGTGTAGACCAGGCTGGCCCCTTAACTCTCATTCCTCCGGCTTCCACTCCAGAGTTAGTGTTGGGATTATGGACGAGCACCCCACACCCAGCTATTTTTCTTATTTCTTCATTTATTTGTTGCAATTTGATAACAATGAGTTTTTCTTTCTTCAACATCTATTTGCTCATTTAAAGTCAGTATAGCCTCATGGGTACTCGGAAACATGGGGCTATAATATAACACAGAGGTTAAAACCCTAGAATCAGCTGGGTATGGTGTTGCACTTGGAAGGAAGAGGCAGGAGCATCTCTGTGAGTTCCAGGCCAGCCTGGTCTACTTAGTGAGTTCCAGGTCAGCCAGAACAACATAGTGAGATGCTGTCTCAAAACTAACTAGCAAAAACGAAGACTCTAGAATCAGCCGACCAGGATGAAATCCTCTGTCTACTGGCTGTGTGGATTTGCCAAATCACAGTGTCTCTCTGTGCCTCAGGTTTCTCCTTTGTGAATGGAGAAAATAATAGCTACCTTTGGTTAGTGGGAGAATTAAATAATACAATCATCAGCCAAGCTTTAATTAATTTTTCTTAGCAAATATTTTATGCCATGATCAGTTTTACTATTTACAAGCAAAACATGTTTGTTACATTATTAATACATTTGTAAGATGAATTTAATAAAATTTGTAAGATGAATTCTTAATTTTTATTTTATGCATATGGGTGTTTTGCTTGCATGCATATCTTGTACCACTTTCATGCCTAGTGTCCATGGAGGCCAGAAGGGGGCATCAGATCCTCTGAGACTGGAGTTACAGCAATGGTTATGATTATGAGCCACTATGTGGGTGCTGGGAACCTGGGAAGAAAAGCCAGTGCCTTGAAGAGCTGAGCCAGCTCTCCAGCCCCTCGTAAGATGAATTTCAAAATATCTTCCAATGTTAAGGACCTGAATAACAAGTTCTTTCTTTTTTTAATATATTTTATTTATTTTAAGAATTTTATACATTGAATTCTTATTTCTTAAAACCTGTCAAATTAGATTACTGCTGAGATCTCTTTTATGAATATAATTTTGTCCTTGAGCTGCTCATAGTATTAGATATGTAGATAACCATAAATGTGATTAAATTATTCTTAAGGTCTTAGACAATGTGTCACAAAAAAATTAGACAAGCCATATGACATATCAGAAAATTCATAGTCTTATAACTCTGTAAATGTCATTAGGTATAAAGGGTATAGACCATATTATTTTTATGTTGATAATACTTCTTTAGGAATGACTCGTTAGTGTCTTCATCAATCATTTGATAAAGATCAGTTTTTCTTTACGAGGGAGAATGTTTCATGTTGTAAAAATAAGATACAAAGTATTTTATTTATATTCTAAGCAAATGAAATGTCTTTACTGTAGGATATTATCATCCGATATTCCCCTCATAGAAATCATCATCAACAGCCACCTTGGAATCTACAAAGATCTCACCCTTTGCAACCTTTTGGTGAGGTGGATGCAGGTCCTCTGAGGCTGGGAGGGGTTGACTTACCTTCCCTGAAGTGCAAGAAAGCAGCAAATTGGCAGAAGCTGCTCCTTCAGTGGGTGATTTGGTGTCTGTTTTTATTTTGTGTGTGCGTGTGCATGTGTATTCCTTTTACACATTCTCTTTTAGACACTACATTATCATTTCTTTGAGGATAGAGAAGGTTTTTATCCATGCTTTTCTCTTAGAACTGTGTCTTGCCCTTAGAAGACAGCCAATAAATATTTGATGCTGGTGAAACTCATTACTGGACGCACTGCTACAGTGGCATGTTAAATAAAGTGTAGTTTCACACGGGCAGGACAAACAAAGAGGTCGACACAACTGTCTCAGCGGCTCATGCCAATGATTTTGTTGGATAATATGGAACAAATTCTGAGGAAAATGTGAAACTTCTCTCCAAATCCCCAGGTAAACCCCAGGGATGTTCATTTGATTGTCCCTAGGGTCTTGTATGTCGCACTGTATTTTTTTCCCCTGACCGTCCTCTGGCAGCGATTACAGACAGGGCTCATTCCAGAAGCCGCTGAGTAAGACTTTCCGTAAGGGCTGGTGAGATGGCTCCTCTGCTAAGGGGCTTGCTCCCAAGACTGGCCACCCGAGTTCGATCCCCCGTCCTACCAGCTAGGAGCGAACCAATTCCTCTGACCTCCAGTGTGCACAATGGAACAAATACACTCACACCCACACCCCCAAGAGATTGTATGTGTGTGTGTGTTTGAGAAAACATCAGCTCTCTTTAGCTTTGGATTTGTGTGTGTGTGTACAGACAGAGGGCGCCCTTGGACCACCAAGCAGATACTAACACATGAGCTCTAACACTGGGTGCTGTCCTGTGATCCGTGCTCACATGAATGAAGGAAAGGCATTGTTTCTGCCAGAATAGATTACATAAAGCTTGTAGTATAATCTGTTTCTTGTTTCGCTCTTGCTCTCCGTGTTTACTTATATTGCCCAGCCTGAGCTTCAACTCCTCCAGTGTCTTCTGGCCTCAGTCTCCCGAGGAGACGGGATTACGGCATGAACCGCTCCGCCCAGCTCATCTGTTGAATCCTACTGCTTTTTATTTTTATTTATTTAATTTTTTTACATGCATTGACGGCTATATATATCTTTTAGTTTCCTAAAGATTAGATAAAAATAATCTCTATGAGATTCTATCTCTTCTAGAAGCGTTCTGGTTGGGAAGGTGTGTTTGGTCCGTGAGGTCCCATCTGAGAGGCGGCAGGGGGAGGCTGGCGGTATCGCTTCTGCTCTGGTGTCCGGTTGCAGCCGCTGCCAGAGCATCATCCCTCAGCGTGAAGCTGTGCTGCTTACTTCTTTGTTAGCTGGACACACACTCGAGTCCCCTGGGAAGAGGGGGACTCTCCATGTAGAACGTGTCTCCGACAGAGTGGTTTAGAGGCCAGTCTGTGGGGGCGTTTTCCTGATTGACGTTGATGTAGGCGGACTCAGCCCACTGTGGGCGGGGCCGTCCCTGAGCGGGTGGTCCCGGGTTCCGTGAAAGCAGAGCAAGCCAGTAGGTAACTTCCCTCCGTGGTCTCTGCGTCAGCTCCTGCCTCCAAGTTCCTGCCTCGAGTTCCAGCTCTGACTTTCCTCCAAGATGGACTGTGTGCGAGCTGTAAGATAAAATAAACCTTTTCCCTTTGGTCAGGGTGTTTATCACGGGAATCGGAAGCAAACAAGCAGAGACCTTCGTCGGGTGCCTTTCTAAGCACCTGGCGTGTCGGTGACACGAGTGGTACTTTTGTTATCCACTCCCCTTTTTGTTTTTCAGATAGGGCCTCTCTATGTAGCCCTGGCTGGCCTGGAACTTTTGATGTAGACCAGGCTGGCCTCGAACTTACAAAGATCTACCTGCCTCTGCCTCCTGAATGCTGGGATTAAAGGTGTGCACCACTACACCCAGATCTTCTTTCGTTTTTTAAACTTTTTACTTATTTTTTAATTGACAAAATTATATGTGTTTATTGCATACAACATGTTGTTTTGAAAATATATAGTATTCCCTTTTTAAAAATGAAAAAACAGGGGATGGCAGGAAATAAAATAAAAATATATTGTATGAAAATTTCAAAGAATTAATAAAAATTTTATATTAAAAATGAGAATAGATGTTTGGATCAGTTAAGATTACTTCTACTAAAGGATGAAACTGAATTTTATTATTCTTGGTTTTTTTCAAGACAGGGTTTCTCTGTGTAACAGCTCTAGCTGTCCTGAAACTCATTCTGTAGATAGGCTGGCCTTGAACTCACAAAGATCTGCCTACTTCTGCCTACCGATTGCTGGGATTAAAGGCATGTGCCCCCATGCCTGGTGAAACTGGATTTTAAACCAGAATCCTTAGGGATACCTAAGAAATTTTACTTCAAATGGCAGTTTCCTGTGTCCATTGGCACAAAATGTACAAATAGTGAATTTGAGTTTCTTTCTTCCCTTTTTTAAAAATTGCTTTTTCCAGACAGGGTTTCTCTGTGTAGCTTTGGAGCCTGTCCTGGAACTCGCTCTGTAGCTCAGGCTGGCCTCGAACTCACAGAGATCCATCTACCTCTGCCTCCCAAGTGCTGGGATTAAAGGCGTGCGCCACCACCGCCCAGCGAGTTTCTTTGCTTTTAAATTTTCGGTTATTATTGAAAGTACAAAGCAATATTCAAGCTCACCATGCCTGAGTTTAGGAACG